>NW_012102009.1:4253046-4357226 GCF_000951045.1 Mandrillus leucophaeus
AGTCTCGCTCTGTCGCCCAGGCTGGAGTGCAGTGGCGTGATCTCGGCTCACTGCAAGCTCCGCCTCCCGGGTTTACGCCATTCTCCTGCCTCAGCCTCCGGAGTAGCTGGGACTACAGGCGCCCGCCACCTCGCCTGGCTAGTTTTTTTGTATTTTTTAGTAGAGAGGGAGTTTCACCGTGTTAGCCAGGATGGTCTCGATCTGCTGACCTCGTGATCCGCCCGTCTTGGCCTCCCAAAGTGCCTCCTTCACCTATTTTTAAAAACTGAGTTGTCTTGTTGTTTTTGAGTTGTAAGAGTTCTTCATATATTCTGAATACTAGAACCTTATGGTATATATGATATGAACATATTTTCTCCCATTCTGTAGGCTGCCTTTTCACTTTCTTGATAATATTCCTTTGATGCACAAAGGTTTTTAATTTCGATGAAGTTCAGTTTCCCTATTTTTTCTTTTGTTGCTCATGCTTTTGGTGTCATATATAAGAATCTATTGCCAAATCTAAGTCATCAAGGTTTACCTCGATGTTTTCTTCTAAGAGGTTTATAGATTTAGTCCTTATATTTATGCTGTTGATCCATTTTGAGTAAAGATGTTGTATATGATGTGGGGTAGGGGTTCAAGTTCATTCTTTTGCATGTGGAAATCCAGTTACCCAGAACTATCTTTTTAACGGACTATTATCTCCTTTTATTGAAATTGCCACCCTCATAAAAAATCAATTGACAATAGATGATGTATGAGTTTTTTTTTCTGGACACTTAATTTTATTACATTCATCTATATGTCTATTATTTTGCCAGTACTACACTCCCTTGATTAATATAACTTTTTGGTAAGTTTTGAAATCAAGAATGTGAATCCTCCAACTTTTTCCTTCTTTTTCAATGTTGTTTTGTCTGGCCTACACTGAAAATAATTAATAAATTGGAGTTTAAGACTAGGATATAGTTCTAGATATTGATACCAATATCATGTTTGGCTAATAAACAACATTATAGTATAAATAGTCAAGATAATGTATTACCAACAAACTTGTAGTACAGATCAGATCTTCCACTGGTGAAATATACCTCCAGGAGTTCATCTTGCCTTTAGCAGAAGATGACTATGGTCCATTTTTCACCTCGATCCACAGTCCTAGAAAATCATCCTTCATCTCACTTCTCAGTCCACTGTTTCAGTTGGGCCATCATGAACACTTGAGAGATTCACTCCCAAATGTATAACAATGCAACCCAGAAAGAGTCAATGACTATAGTATGTTTCAGTTTGAATATACACGTGTAGTATTGGATTGTTAGAGAGAAAACCATCACAATATTGGAAAGAATCTATTTTAATATCTAGGAAAAACTGACATATTCTGCTAACACTGTTTTTTTTTGTTTTTTTGGTTTTTTTTAGTGGCTGATGTTGCTCAAGTACCTCTGGTTTTTCATATGAATAGTTTATCTTCTGTTAATACATCTTCTAAATAAACCCACTCTGTTTTACTTGCTGACAATTTATTCTAGTTTTTCACTCTGTCATATCTGTTATATTACATGAAAATATTGTTAATTTAGATCTACTTGATCTCACTCCTAAGATACAAGTACAACAACAAAATGGATGTTGTGTTCATAAGGAGACCTTCATCCTATCCCCTTTATGTTATTCACCCAGACTTTGACAAAGTTATTCCAGTAGAAATCTATATAGAACTTCCTCACAAAACATGCTTTTTTAACAGTAGAAAAATTAAGAAATAAAGAATTTATTTCTGAGTTCTTAAATTCATCTACTTACAAGTTTTGATCTGCTTTTATTTAAAGTTACAACAATCGATCCCAAAATCTTACTTAATATTCTCTCCTTGGAACAACTTTTCTCTTAAATTAAAAGGTCACAAATTCACTCAACTTCCCATTTGTATTTCTAAGTTTTATTTATCTTCCTATGCTATTTTTTAAGCCAACAGATAGTTCCGTTCTTTATGAAGGCACATATTTCAGGTAGTTCACAGTGATGACTTTCAAGAACCATTGTTGCCAATGGAAAGAGGGAAGAGCTGTGGTCTATATCTCAAAACCCTAAATTCCCATGTAATTTCCAACTCACCCACCAAGCTTCTGAAACTGCATGTTCAAAGACACCCCAGGAAAATGCACACCAAATGGGAGCTTCATTCCAAAGCTCTCTCTGGTTTCTCACAAAGTGGAATTCTCAAGAGCCTCTCTTGCTTCTTTAGCACTTGCCCGAGGTCAGAGGCAGAACAAAGAGGTTTGCTCCAGATATCCTATTCTTGGGTTCTTCACTGGCTTTGCCTGGACTTCTAAGCTGAAAGCATCTCCCTGTTACAGCATCATCACAACATCTTAAAATGAAAGAGAGAAGAGAGCACTGAGAGAAGAAAGATAAAAGGGAGAAAATGCTTGCATTCATTTCCATTTATAGTCCTTTTATTCCTTCTCCTAAAATTCCGTTCCTGGCTGACATATAGGGTCCACTAAGAACTCTACAGTCTTTGCATGTCTTCCTCATTCTCTTACCATATATGTGTCAGGTACCATGGTGGGCATAGGGATACAATGATGGGCATGGCAGCAGAGGTCAAGCTTGCACAAGACTACAAGCTACTCTGTGGTAAGGGAGGTCACAGAGTTGTTCTACGTTTATCTATATTCTCCTTAGTAGCCGGAAAAATATGATTATCATGTGTCTAACTCAGAAAGTAGTAGAATAAGCTTTAAAAATCTAAAATAAACAATAACAGAATAAGCTAGGTGCAAAGCACAAACATTTCTTTCCACTCAATACATTTTTATGAATACCTTTCATTGCTCCAAGAACTGTCATATGCACTGAAGATACAGCAATGAATACATTTGACAAAGGTCCTGCCATCAATAGCCTACACTTTGGTGTAAGGAGATAGATAATATAAAAGTACACAAGTAAATGAATAAATATAATAAATTCAGAGAGTTATATGGGCTATGAGAGAGATAAAATTGTACTGTGAAACTGAGAATGACTAAGATGGAGCAAGCAGGAAGGTCTACTTTGACCAGGATGGTGGAAGGAAGTTCTCTCTGAGGAGAAGGTGAAAAAGCCCCCGCACACAAAGATCTGGGGTAAGAACATATTGGACATGAGAAAAAACAATGGTAAAGGCCTTGAGTCAGACATGAGCTTGGCATGTTGTAGGAACAGAAGGTCTCTAGATGGTAACAAATGTCTAGTGAATGACGGGTGAGCAGTGAAAGATGAATTTAGGGCATGGTGGGAGCTGGACCATGTATGATCCGGTGAACCAAGGTCTGGACTTCAGATTTCACCCTAAGTGAGACAGAAAAAATTTGGAAAGGGGATCTTACATACAAATCAAAAACATCTTGCTAATAGCAAACTAAATAAGCCTATATCTAGTTAAAAAATCAAATCAATAATTAATAACCATCCAAAATAGAAAGCACCAGGCCCAGATGGGTTCACTGGAAAATTCTACCAAACATTTAAGAAAGGAACTATAAAAATTCTCTACAATCTCTTTCAGGCGACAGAAGCAGAGGGAATACTTCCTAATTCATTGTATGAGACCATCATTACCCTAATAGCAAAACCAGACAAAAACATTATAAGAAAACTACAGACCAATGCCTCTCAGGAATATAGCTGCAAAAATCTTAACAAAATATTAACAAATGAAACTCAACAATGTATAAAAAGAATAAAACACAATGACCAAGTATGGTCTATTTCAGATATGCAAGATTGGTTCAACATTTAAAACTCAATTAAGGTAATCCATCAAATCAACAGGCTAAAAAAGAAAAAATATATGATTACATCAATAGATGCAGAAAAAACATTTGACAAAACCCAACACTCATTCATGACAAAAATTTTCAGAAAAATAAGAATAGAGGGAGCTTTTTCAACTTGATAAAGAATATCTACAAAAAACGACAGCTAATATCAGATACTTGATAGTGAGAAATTCGAAGCTTTCCTAAAAAGATCAGGAACAAGACAAAGATGTTCCCTCCCACCATTTCTTTCTAACACCATACTGGAAGTCCTAGCAATGCAATAAGATATGAAGGTGAAATTAAAAGTACACAAATTTGGAAGGAAGAAATAAAACTGTCTGCTCCAAGATGATACACTTGTCAATTCAAAAAACATAATTATCTATATAGAAAATCTGAAAGAATTTAAAAAAAAAAAACCTCCTGGAACTAATAAGTGAGTACAGTAAGAGTGCATGATAAAATGTTAAAATATAAAAGTTTGTAACTTTCCTTTATACCAGCAATAAACAAGTATAATTTGAAGTTTAAAACACATTATTGTTTAGCATCCCCAAAAATGAAATACTTAGATAATAAAATATATACAGGATTGATATAAGGAAAATTACAAAACCCTGATGAACAAAATTAAAGAAGAATTAAACAAATAGAAAGATAGCCCATGTTCATGGACAAGAAAACTCAATATTGTCAAAATGTCAGTTCTTCCAGACATGATACAGAGATTTAATGAATTCTTAATCAAAATCCTAGCAAGTTACTTTGTGGATATCAACAAACTGATTCTAAAGTTTACATGGAAAGGCAAAGGACCCAGAACAGCCAACACGATATTGAAGGAGAAGAACAAAGTTGGAGAAGTGACACAACCTGACATCAAGACTTACCCTCGAAGCTATACTAATCAAGTCAGCATGGTATTGGCAAGAGAATAGACAAATGAGTCAATGGAACAAAATAGAGAGCCTAGAAATAGACTTGCTTAATACAGTCAACTCGTCTTTGACAAATGAGCAAAAGCAATATAATGAAACAAAGATAGCCTTTTCATAAATGATACTGAAACAACTGGGCATCCATTTGCAAAACAATAAATCTAGACATAGATTTTATACTTTTCACAGAAAGAAACTCATGGGTCTTTTCCCTGTATGTAAAATGCAAACCTGTAAAACTTCTAGAAGATAACATAGAAGAAAACCTAGATAACCTTGGGTATGGTGATGGCTTTTTATATACAAAACCAAAGACACAATCCATGAAATAAAGAATTGATACACTCAAAAACTTCTGAGAAAGGAAACGTCAAGACAGAGAGAAGCCAAGCCAAAGACTGGGATAAAATATTTGCAAAAGACACAACTGATAGTGGACTGTTATTTAAAATGTACAAAGAACTCTTAAAACTCAACAGTGAGATAGCTAACAACCTGATTAAAAATATATCAACATCTCAACAAACATCTCACTAAAGGAGATATACAAGTGGCACATAAACATGAAAATATGTTCTACATCATATATCATCAGAAAAATGCAAATTTAAAAGAATGCAATATCACTTCATACCTATTAGAATGGACAGAATCCAGAACACTGATAATACCAAATCCTGGTGAGAATGTGGGATAACAGGAACTCTCATTCAATGCTGGTAGAAATGTAAAATGGTACAGCCACTTTGGAAAACAGTTTTGCCATTTCTTACAATAAACATTATCTTGTGATTCAGATATCATATTTCTTGATATTGACCCAAAGGAGTTCAAATTTGTGGCCACACAAAAACTTGCACATAAATGTTTATAATGTCTTTATTTATGATTGCCAAAACTTGGAAGCAACCAAGATGTTCTTCAGTAGATGAATGGATAAACTGTGGTACATCCAGAAATCAAAATATTATTCCATGATAAAAAGAATTGAGCTATAAAGACATAAAAATGTATGGAGAAAACTTACTATGAAGCATATTACTAAGTGAAAGAAGCAAATATTACAGTGATACATACTGTATGATTCCAAGTATATGTCATTCTGAAAAGTCAAAACCACAGAGATAGTAAAAAGATTGGTGGTTGCCAGGGTTAGGGAGGAGGGAGAAATAAATAGGCAGAGCACAGAGAATTTTTAGGGCAGTGAAAATATTTTGTATGATACTATAATGGTAGATACGTTTTATTATACATTTGTTCCAACCCATGGAATGTACAACACCAAGAGTACACCATAATGTAAACTGTGGAGTTTGAGTGATTATGATGTCCCAGTGTAGGCTCATCAGTTGTAACAAATGCACCACTTTGATGGAGAATGTTGATAACAGGGAATACTATGCATGTGTGGAAGAAGGGAGCAGATGGGAAATCTCTGTACCTTCTTCTCAATTTTGCTGTGAATCTAGAACGTCTCTAAAAAATAGTCTTTAATAAAAATAAACAGACACACAAAAAGCACCCTGCTGGTTGCTGTGCTACTTTATGGAGAATGAACATTAGGGAAGAAAGAGCAGAGGTAAGGAGACCAGCAGCTATTAGACAACACATGGCATCTCTGAAGTTCAATACTTTGACTGTTTTCAGATAATGAAAAATATGCAGGGTTTCCCATACCCAAACATAGGTCTACACAGCAAGAGACTTAACCTACCTCAAGATGCCTGGGAAGAGAACTCAGAGTCTTTTCCTATAAAATTTCTCTCTCCAAACACCTCTGTATAAAGAGGAGGGAAATTGACTTTTAAATAAGAGACTTGGGCCGGAATTCCAGCTCTATCGTGCCACCTCTCTAGCCTTTGTTTTTTTCTTTGTAAAGTGGGACTGCTGGGCCCTCCTCTAAGGTGGGGTCAGGGATTAAATGAGACAATATAAGCAGAGGCACTCCGGAAATGTTAACTTCCCTTCCCTCTGGGGGTGGTAGCTTTCAGAAATGTGGGTGCAAGAAGCTACTCCTGTCCTATGCATCTCAGACCAGAATAGATCATGTTTAGAAATGACTCTTGTTTTTATGACTCTTCCATAAGAAGCGTGAAGGTAATGTGGCCAGGGAACAAGGCAGTTCATTTCAATCTACCTTATTCAATCAACAATAAGCTAGAACTGAGAGTGACCCAAAAAATCAAGAAAACCGTCATGGAAAAGGTTAGCTCAGCTCATTCTATGCCAAATCAAACCACAGCATCACACCTACTCGGAGACAAAGCCGTGAGGACTAACTTTTGCATAGTTGCAAACTTTCAAAGTGCAAACCTTTCTGTAACACTCTCTGGGAATGTGATTTGGACCAGGAAGTAGTTTTGAAGAGTTTGGATCTGCATGTAAAGAAAGGGCCAAAATGAAGGTTGGAGTAATAGCTTTCACCTGACAGCCAGTGGAGGGGTTTACTTGGGTAACTGGTTTTCTAATTGACAGTTTTAGGCTCTGGCAACTGCAATTGAAGTGGAGCCCAAATCCTTTGGAGGGACTGTAACTCTAAAAGCTGTGTTAATGCGATAGATTAAATGTACCAAAGCTGCGGCAGGCCGGCAGCAGACCCCAGTGCTGGGGATTGCCTTTTCCTGGTTTCACAACTGTTTATTTTGATTGCTTTAAGTGTTGCAAAGCTCCATCGCCTTTCTTTTACATTTCTGGCCCACCTCTACCCATATTGCTGGTTCATTGAAGCTTCTATCCAAGTTTTGATTCCTCACAAAGCCTCTGTTAATCATGTGGTCAAAGATATTGGGTGGTAAAGTTTGGTTAGCCTGAAAATCCATATGGTCTGGAATTCTCCCTTTTCCATGCATTTGCAGGACTTTTTCCACACATGTTTCCACTGTAGTAGCCAGCTTATGGTGTATCTAAAACAACCTCAAAAATCTCAGGACCTTGTGGGTTATAGGTCAGCTATGGTTTGGCTTATTTATTCTGGGCTCAGCCGAGAGGCTGTGCTTTAGGGTATAGGTTTATTAGGTTGGCTTCGGGCTTTAGGTTGGATTCAGGTGTGCTCCGTATGGCCTCCATCGTACTGGGACCAGCAGCTACCTGGTGCCTGTCCTCATGGGAAATGGAAGAAGCTCAAGAGGGAAAACCAACCACACATTCAGGACCCCTACCCATTTCACTTCCTCTAACATTCCATTGGCCACAGCAAGTCACATGGCCAAACCAATAGTAAAGGGCAGGGAAGCATACTTCTTCCCTAGAGGGAAGAAGGAAAGTCATATGGCCAAGGGTACAGATGTACAATTCTAACATAGGGATGTGTGAAGTGTTGGAAACCAATGAGTCAATCTATTATGGCCCACTTCTCCAAGTCCTGGTCCCAGTGTTAATCCTGGATAACAGTGAAAAGAGAAGACATAGAGAATATGGAGCCCCATTGGGGATTATGTTCATTTCCTCACTTTCTACTCCATTTGCTCTTAAATTTGGAGTTTTCCTGGGTCTTACTAGCCTTTATGTACTGATGAAGTTACAAAAATCATGACAACTCTAACTTCACTAGTTGTGCTCCTATTGGTGTAATGTAAGATCTACTTCAAAAACTTCCCCAGTTAAATCTGGGACTCCCTAGGAGTATCTGACAAGATCTCCCAAAGACTGCCTTCATGTCCTTCTGCCCTGGCACCCCCTTGCAGATGCTGATACTGACGTCAATATCTGTGAATTGCCCAAGAGAGGGGGCCTCATCAGCACCAGTATTACCAGGACCCCTGTGACAGCTTCCCAGTGCTCTCAAACCCTAAATCTCAGCATTTCAAAAAGGCAATGCATTCCCTGTAAGTTCCACTATGAGTCAAAGAAACAGAGCTACATGTTCCCCTCCAATACCCTGTCATCTTCCTTGCCATGTTCTGAAGAAGGCTTGCTTATCGTTCCCACACCAAACTAAGTGTAGCAGGTGTTGTCAGCCTCCACCCCTCATGTTTCTTACATATTTCACTCTCCTCCAGATAACTTCCACCTACCAATATCTGCATCTCTGGGGTTGAAAGATTTTTTTTTCCCCAGAACTGGGAAAGGTGACCCTTCCTGCATGTGCAGTAGGCCTGAGGTGCCAGGGAATTCACAAAAAATTCTCAGCAAATGTTTCTTCTAGGAATAAAGTGCCCACTAAGCACTCCACACAGACCAGGACTCCCTTGAGGAAATCATTTCACTTCCAAGGGCTTCAATGTGGCACTGCACAACTAAAGTGTTGAACCAGAGTGACCCTAAGGTTCCTTCCATTCTCGAACATTCTATGGATCTATATATTCAGACTGTGCTTTCCAGGGAGGTACCGTGAGATCATTTCTAGGATATATTCTTGAGCCAAACTCCTAAATGGTGTTAAGAGTGGGAAAGCTGTTCAGCAGAAACAAGAGAGTTTCCTGTGAAATCTTAACAGGAAAGAATCAATATAAGAAAGATGTCATTTTTAATAACTCAGAAATAAAGTGTGCTTTTTGCATGCTAGGAATTGAAGAAGGGAGTGAAAAGCAGAAAAAAAAATGTGGTCTGTTAGCAATTATTGTGAATGCCGATTATGAATTTGTCCCAAACTCTAATAATTGGTTAGAACCATGAAGAGGGAGAAGAAAATTCATACTTAACTTGCCAAATGGCCAGGCATGGTGGCTCACGCCTGTAATCCCAGCACTTTGGGAGGCCGAGGTGGGTGGATCACCTGAGATCAGGAGTTCCAGACCAGTCTGACCAACACAGTGAAACCCCGTCTCTACTAAAAATACAAAATTAGCCGGGTGTGGTGGTACATGCCTATAATCCCAGCTACTCGGGAGGCTGAGGCAGGAGACTAAGTTGAACCTGGGAGGCAGAGGTTGTAGTGAGCCGAGATTGCGCCATTGCACTCCAGCCTGGGTGACAAGAGTGAAATTCTGCCTCAAACAAAACAAAACAACAACAACAACAACAAACTTGCCAAATAATCGTTCAGTGCCTAGTATTAGCCATATGCTGTGCCAGGCACTGAGGACACAGTACTAAGCAAACAGACATTCTCTGATCTCTTAAAGCTTGCTGTCCTCTCAAATCTCACCATTTTACTGAGTCGGGTTCATTTAGCTCACATCAGTCCCAGTTCCATCCTTCCTGAGTCATGCAAAATGAATTCACTGCAGTCTCCATTTCCATAATTTAGCATTTTATCTTGTGACCTGTTTGGGGTTCAATGCCAAGTTCTTAATATTGCCCAAACATCACCTAAGAATGAGAGGAGAGGCCAGGCTCACAAACATTCTGGGGAGGGTGGCAGAGTCGTGTTCAGAGGAGGAGGCTGAGCACAGTTATGTCCTAGAGGGAGTTCCCGGGCCTGTTGCTCTGCTATAAACAGCGGTTGTTCAAAGCAAGTCAGAGAAATGTAGGAACAGCAATGCCCATCTATGTGGTTGGCCATTTTCCTTTGCAATGTAAAGAAATAATTAACAAGAAATTGAGCTAGGGTCCTCACAGCTGCTTTGAGAAATTCTGAAGACAAGGCAAACCAGCAGGGGAGGCGAGGGAATGAGTAGGATACAGGAGAAAGATTAAAATATCAAAAAGGAAATCAGTAAATTTGAAACCTCAGACCTGGAAACAATTAGAGGTCAGCTGGCAACTGTCAAGAATCAATATAAGAAAGATGTAATTTTTAATAACTCAGAAATAAAGTGTGCTGTTAGCACACTAGGAATTGAAAGAGGGAGTGAAAAGCAGAGAAAAAAAAAATGTGGTCTGGTAGCAATTATTGCGAATGCCAGGGGCAGCTTTAAGGAGTCACTCTCACCTTCTCAATGTACCAGCCTGAGTTGTGTTTCTGCCTGGATGCGGCACCCACAAGCGTAGCATCCCCAGGGCACAGTTGGTGTTTCTGCCACTCAGCTAGTTCAAAACACAATGTGTCCAGGGTTCCTCTACATGCCATCAGTCCAAACATCGATGTTTCTGCCACTCTCTTCTCCAAAAAACCTAGTGTAATGGAAAACACTTTTTAAAATTAAAGAGCCCTTGATTCACCTATTCATTCATTTTTGTGTTAAATTGATACTTTTAAATATTGAAAGCTTCCAGGAGCAACTCAAAAGTAGCTTAAGTAAAGACTTTCACATTTGGCAAGTGTTTGTAGATCTAACTAAGATAGGGATGTGCAGCCAAATGGAAAAACATATTTTCAAAAGACCTGGGGATGAGTGCAACCTGAAGATAACTGCAGATGAACACTTCTCCAAAGAAAGAATGAAAACTACCTTAAAGACCATGACATGCAAACAGACAGGAGGATCCCTGAAAAGGTTAGACTGGCATTTTCCAAAGTATGTTCTGTGGATTCTTAATTCTGAATTATTTTAATAGCCATTGCAGAAAACAAATCAAACAAAATGGGTCCCAATATCAAGTAAGTTCACAAAATGCCAGGCTACCCAAAGTTAAACAGATTCCTTTATTGTAGCAGTTTTCAGATCCTTTCTTAGATCTGAATGGGAATTTAAATGGGATTGTGAAACGCAGAGTTTGTATGTGGAGTGGAATTTGCTATTGTACCATTTTAGAGTTAAATCACCCGTAAGACTGTTTTCCTGTTGACGATTTCACCAAATTCAGGTACTCGTTGGCCTAGGATTTTCCCTTTAACTCAGTACGTATCCGTATCTTAAGCACATTGAAATTCAAATGGATTATTACAAGAATAATAATCACAGAAAACGCCTCTGGCACCTTTTTCAAACATTATTTCTTCTAACAAGATCTCTGGGATAAAAGAGAACTCTAATGTTCCTTGCTTCTGAATGCTTCTGATCAGTGAGTTTGACCCAATTCAGCGTCGTCAGGATCCCAGATGAGCATCAGGCAAGCCTTAATGCCAGTCTCATTTGACCTTGGAGTACAAGTAATTGTTCCCTGCTTTGTTTCCCTGGAGCTGAAAGTTATTAGACCTGAAAGGAGCCTGAGAGATCGGTGTCCCAGCAACAGCCAAGGAAACTGAGGCCAGGAGATGGGAAGCAACCGGCCTGAAAGCCACATACCAACTTTTCCTAGAAGCCAAACCTTGCAAAGCCCACCCAGATGACTACACTATGCTCCCCTTCCCTGCACTTCGGAGGCATAAAGAACCTCACATTTCCTTCAGCCTCGTATTCCATTTGGCTCTTCAAGAGTCTAAAGTAATTCCAATGAGCCTCCCTGTGCCCTGTCACAGACTGGAGCATATTAAGGGCAGGAAATTAGGCAGGGGTGTGTTTGGAGATCCGGTGCTGATTACTCTTCCACTCAGATTGTGCACCTACCAATACGGAATGGGTTTCTCTCTAATTTATTAAAGGTCGGTCAGCACGGATTGATAAAGGGAAGGCCAAGTCTGATACATTCGCCGAAACTGAATTCTTGGGCCACATGACCAAATCAGCAGACATAATTTATCTGAATTTCAGAAGAGCATTTAGTGCTGTACCATAGAACAGATGCATTTGCTAAGGCGAGGCATTGTGTGACGGTTAAGTGTCAGGTGGCAATTCTGGAAACAGGTTTAAAATGGCCCAGAACCCAACACTGGGTGCACTGACAGGAGACACTTAAGAGTACAGACAGAGAGGTCAGTCTGGGGGTCATTATTTCAAAGTCCTTGACCCTAATTATAATTTAATTTCTACAATGGTCATATCTCTTGAGAGCGAAATTGGGATGAAGGGGACAGTTTTAAAAGGAACAGACTGAAAACAAGTTCTGAATTTCTTTTTTCAATCAGACCGGCTCAGGGATGAATGAGTTATTCTTCCATCAGATGAACACAAATAAACAAAAGAGAAAAGAAGCCAAAGACTTCTGTCCAACAAAGAAATGCAGCGAACTCTGAACATGACGGCCAAGGCAGGCAGTGGGTTTCACTAATACTCCAAACTTGCAGAGTCTGAATGGATACCTCAAGAGGAAGAGAAATGGCATTTGGTGTTCCTGAGATATAAATAGGCTCAAATAATTACATAACTGTGAGTCATTAATATTCCTGCTATGGCCTCAAAAGGCACGAGCTCCTAACTCTGGTTTAAATTTACTTCTTCTTAAAGTCAAGATTTATGCATCAGCTTTCCATCTTTATGCAGGCAATGTGGAATGGATTTCTCTGTAATTCATTAAAGGCCGGTCAGCATGGATTGATAAAGGAAACCCCATGTCTGATATATTTGCTTAAATTGAATATTTCCTCTGGGCTACTGCAAAGGTGACCTGAGGTGACTGAAATCAAGAATTCAGCCAGACGGTGTTAAACTGAGATCTATGTCTAATATCCTCACAAACTCCTCAGGAGCCCAAAACAAAGCAGTAGCCGAATGCAGCCTCATTTTCTTAATCGGGAAGAAGCTGTGGTGTTTGGGCTCCTCCATGACTAGTTTCCAGGTCTGCCTGCAAGGTTGAAGCTAAGGATGTCCACAATACTACAGTGGCCTTGAGCATGTGTGTACTTTCACATATTGTTCTGTCTCCATGCCTCACTCGCCCACTCCACCCTGGATACCTGTCAAAGTCAGCTAGACACCGCAGCCATCTCTGGCTGACACTTACTTCCCTCTGGGATGCTCTTCTTGTCTGGAACTATGGAAGGTGTGATGGCCAGTTTTATCTGTCAATTGAAAGGGTGTTTTCAGATGAGATTAACACTTAAAGTAGTGAACTTTAAGCAAGTAGGTTGCCTTCCATAATTTGGGTGGGTTCCATCCAATCCGTTGGAGGCTTAAATAGAACAAAAAGAGAAGCCTCTCTGAAGCAAGAGAGAATTCTCTAGCAGACTGCTTTCAGACTCCGTCTACACCATGAGTTCTCCTGGGTCTCCAGGCTGCCTGTCCATGCTAAAGATTTGCATGTGCAAGTCTCCATAATCATATGTACCAATTGCTTATAACACATTTGTTTTCATATATATATAGTGTATATATGTGTGTATATACACATGTATATACACACAATATGTGTGTGTGTATACACAAACACAAATATACATCATGTTGGTCATGTTTCTCTGGAGAACCCTAATATGCAGAGATACTAATAATTATACTTCTGTTCAGATTTGGGTAGCCTCCAACTTCAGGTAAGCTTCCACTTCACTTCCCTGTTTCTAGGAAACTCTTGAGATCTGCAGTTTTGAAAAAGAAGTCATGGAACAGTAATGCTACAGGATTGTAGTAGCAGGGATTAGATTGTATATCCACTCTAAGAATCCAGAATTCCAAAGATGTTATCCTGACTCCCACAGTTGGAAGCTGCTACTCTTTTAGCATTTAAGACATAAACTCTTTGCATCCTCTTTCCAGCTTTTTTTTTTTTTAAATCAGCTTTTACTGGGAAACGGTGGCATTTCCCAGAGAGCAGCCTGGAAGGCTTTGAGTGCCAGTACCCTGAATCTCCTTCCTAACAATCTCCTTGAACCATCACCGTACTCTCCTTGGGGCACCATCTCTTCATCCTTAAGAGCCACAGGGAGTTCATGTCTCCTTGTTTTGGCCAAAAGCTTAATTCCAGTGTTCCAAAGCCTTTCTCATTTCTACCGTGGTATCTAGCATCAAGAATGTCCCCATGGAGAGCGTCCTAAACCCAAGATGGAGAGTGGGACTACATCAATCCAATTCCAGGGTAGTCACTGAGAACTAAGGGGGAAGCTGACCCAGAGAAAAGGGAGAGAATACAATTTTTGAATAAATATATTGGCATTATTATTGTTGTCAATTACACTGTCAGTTCATTTCTGAAACAAGGCAAGGAAGACAGAACAAGTTTAGCTGGAATGAAGACAAGAATGTCTTCCCACACCTGCCCAGTGACACAGAAACCCCCGGTACCCCAAGAGACCCAGGCAGAAGCAGAGCAGGCAGAACCTCATGCTCCCCTCAAGGATATGAAGAGTGGGGAATGGATGCATCCTGATGGCACTGGGGGAGGTCATGGCATGTCCATCCTTAGCTTAACTTTAAGCTCCTGAAGTTGTGGATTGAGGATTCTTACAGCATATAAGCCTTTCATTGGTTGAAAAAATAAAATGGATCACCTTAAAAAATGGATCCTCCTTCTTCAAAGACAAATGGGACTAGAAAATGACTAACATATATGCTTTGTGAAAGTGGGGTTTCTGGATATCTGCACTGACAATCAAAAAGTGGTTTCAGGATATGTGTCGGGAAAATAATTAGTGAAGACTTTTTCTTTCCTACCAAGTCTTCCAAGTTATAGGTAGCTTTTTAAAAGTAATTTTGTTGTTTATAAATCTGTAAGTAAAAGATACAAGGCTCCAAGAACATATATAAGTCTAAAGGATTTTTTAGCCAAATAACTCTTTCATCTCTTTTTTTTTCAAACTTATAGTAATGTTGAGTAATAACAGTATTTGACCATATTGGCTTCTCAGGCCTCCAGTGGTGCTCTGAAGTGTTTCCAAGCTGTGGGCAAAGATTTGAGAAATGCTCTCTCGGTTCTACCATGCATGTCATCAAGACTTAGATTGGGTATACCAAAAGAGCTTTGTTCACACACACGATCTGGTCATTCCTTTCCACATTCTAATGGTCCACCTCCCACTTTTACACCCAAGATGATTTACAGCAATAACATCCAATCACAGCATTCCCTTTCAAATGCATTTGCAGCACAGAGACATAGATTTCTTCAATTCTTTAATAGAGATGATACAGAAAAGCAAGCTTCCAGAATGTCTCATAAAAAAAAATAGGACATAAAGACTGGAAACTATCCTGTGCTCTGTTCATTTCCTGTGTCATAATTACATAAATTATCTTTGGGGGCTGGAAAAACAAATTCTTACTTCTCCAGTACAGTTTTCCAAATCCATATGTGGGTAGACGGGACAGTTTTCCATGTGAGTGAGAAACTGGCCAGGAGGGTAATCAATGCAAGTCTGCAGGATTGTCCAGGGCTCCTGGCCCATGTATGTGTGCACACCCAACCTCAGTGGGACCCGGCCTACACACCTATTAAATGGGCCATCAGGTACCACTGTGCCCACTGCACTGACCATAAGACATAAGGCCAAGAAGGTGAGGTCACGTATCCAAGTTCTTTTACAAGCCATTTAGAAATGGAGCTGAGGAGACTCAGTGCTGGGCTGTGACCTCATCAGCCAAATGGATCTTTGGATAAGATCACTACCTGGCTTTCCTCCAGAGGACTGCCGTGGTGAGAATCTTGAACTTGATTTAGAATAGAGCCTTCTGAGCCTTGCCTACCACCCTGTACCTCACACAGCTATTCAACTGCGGAAAAACAACAAATATAGAGAAAGGGAAGGAAGAATTTTGTGGCTTCTTGTCTTCTAGTCCTTGATGCAATCACAACTTTCAAGCTTTACATGTGATGCTGGTTTTGATGTGATAAATTCATATTTTCTTAGGCTGCTAATATAATAATTTTTTAAATTTAACATGGGAGGCAAGGAACAGAAGGTATTTCCTACAGTGATTCTGTGGAAGTGTTTGGGTAAGGCCACCGTTGTAGGGCCATAAACTAGCTACCCAGTGCCATTTGAAACACTGCCAATTCACTTATCGCTAACATGTTTCTTAAGAACAGAGCCTCTCCTCTCTCCTTCCCCTGTCAGCTTGCCAAAAGCTTTATATTGCCATAACCAGCGACAAAATGGGATGGGATAGAAGTGTGCATTAATTGTGTTCTGAAGCCTGCCATAAATTCGCTGCAGTGAATCTGGATGGGAAGATTAAACAGCATTTAAGGACATTTTCCAAAAAATTACGTGAGGATAAAATAATGGTTTGTGTAGGACAGAAATAAGATGACACAAGATGACTCTGATTTATGTGTGTTGCTTGCCAGGTCACTGCTCTTCGGAGGAAGGAGTGAAGTCTTCATTCCATACAATGCTCCACAAAAACCTACTCAATATCCTGCCCATAGTGTCCATTCACTGAATAATGCCATTGCCTGGTGGGCCGAATCATGAACGAGGCTACTTAATGGGCACCCCGGGGACATAGCAAATATTAGGCTTTGAAGAAAGAAGTGACAAGTACTTAACAAGGAAGAGATTGAGAATATGTGATAAAATCACAAATAAAGGAACCAAGGGTTAAACAAAGTTAGAATGGTCGTGCAATTTATTGTCCAGGCTGAGATATGTTTGAGAGATAAAGGAAGCACTATAAACATTATACCAGGACAGCAGGCATAAACTGGAACTATCCTGTCCAACGAGGTATAGGCAGCCTAAGCACATGAGTTCTCTAGCAAAGGAACTTCAGTACTACAAAGAAAGTGTATCTATGAATAGCATGGATTGATGACAAGGTCAGAAAGAGGTACTGTGTTAGCATTTTAGAGCTGCCATCACAAAATGCCACCGACTTGGTGGTTTAAACAACAAAAATTTATTTTCTCACAGTTCTGCAGGACAGAGGTCCAAGCTCAAGGTGTTGGCAAGGTTGGTTTCTTCTGAGGCCTCTCACCTTGGATTGCAGGTGACCATCTTCCACATTGTTTTCCCTCTGCATATGCCTGTGTCTTCATCTCCTCTTTTTATAAGGACACTAGTCATACTGGGGTAGGGCCCGCCCTAATCCACCCGCCATTTAGCTTAATTACCTCTTTACACCTGATGTTAGCTGGCAGTCTGAGAAGAAATTAATTGCCTCTTTAAAGACCCTATCTCCAAATACAGTCACATTCTGGGGCACTGGGGGTTGGGATATCAACATACAGGTTTGGAGGGGACACAACTCAGCCCATAGCAGGTACTGATTCCAACAAAGACCAGAGTTTGTGCTTCCAAAAATGGCTGGGCCCTTAAAAACAAAAAAACAAAAACAAACACAATAAAAAGATCAAGGATTCCCAGATTCTGAGATTCTCAGACTCCCCAGGTAGAGGTCACTGGAGGCTGTGGTCACATGCCAGCCCAGCAGATGGAGCCAAGTTTCACAATTAAGAATGGGAACCATGTTTCAATGTTTAACTGAGATGTCTACAGGTCCTGACAAATTGGTATGAATATCAGCCATTGAGCTAGAGCGGGGTGCGGGAGGCTTCCTGCTGTGTCTAGGGCTGACCTTCAGTTGCAGGATAATGAATAAGGCCTGCTGGGTGAACGCTGGAAGAATTAGGGCAGCAGGGGTTACTTGGCGATCAAGGAAATAGCTATTTACTAACCATATAGAAATATGTCAATATTTTAGCAAATAGTGCAAGAGAGTTGAGTCTTACCAGTTCCTAGGTATATGGTTTTGTGTAATAACACCATCTCTTCGGGCTTTAGTTTTCTAGTTTGTGTGAAAGCTACGTGTTTACTAGGCTCAGGTACTTGACGTTCAAGGTATGGTCGTTGCCATGTTAACAGTTTTTTCTTAAGTTTATTGACTGGCACAAAAGTCCCACCTTCCAAGGGTACCCATTTCCTTCGCTTTTTTCCTTTTCCATTCCCCTTTCTGTCACTCAGGAATTATCTAGGAGGGTAACAGAGGTCCCTCTCATGCAGTCAGTCAGGACTTTTAGCTTGACATGATGAAGTCAGCTTTTGAAAGTAACCAGTTGACACTTTAAGAATAAAAATCCAGAAAGCTTTCCATGGACCAGGGAGGATTTTCAACCTCATCCAAGAGACCAGATTTACTTACATGGAACAATTAAAATCTTTTGGTAAGCAACAAATTGTAAATTAATACTTTTGTATGTACTTGAACTGTGTTCAATTCCCTGGATTTTTTCATCTTGTGGTCTGGGCATTGGATTTTCCAAATTCAGAAAGATGAAGCAAGTGACAGACAATACACGGAGCATGGTATTAAAGGCTGCTGAATTGACTGAGCTGTGGTGAAAGTTCAGCACCCCCAGCTTGGAAGCAGCTCACCTAGAAAATATTTTCATCATTTCAAGTTGTGTCACCCAGAAAATAATGACTATTCACTATTTCTGCCATAATCTAAAATAGTAAGAAATGGGCATAAGAAACAATTATAAGGAAGTATTCCTGAGGTACCAGAATTCCTGAGTGAAATAGCATAATTTTGTGCTTTTACAATGTTTAAAATCAAAGCAGAGACTCTTCTCTGGAGACAGCAGGATGAAAACATGACTTTTAAATGTTCGATCTAGTTTTGTATGATGATTAAAGTACTGAAGACAGTAAAAGCCAAAAATTATGTGTGAGGCTTTATAGGCAAGGAATAGGTGTCAGTTCTTTAAAGAACACACACACACACACACACACACACACACACACACACGTCTGATTTTCTTTCCTGGATTTATTGTAAAACCATTTGCAGAGGAATCTGGGGGAAACCCTGGAACAAGAGATCATTTTATGTAGTAAATAACTCCAGCCAAAGACCAGACATGTAGCTCACCCCTGCCTGACAGAGGAATTGGGAAACCCACCAAGCAAAGAGAGGATTATGTTGTATTGGAGCTAAATCTCAGAAGAAAATATTGCTGGGAGGATCTTCATACTTTTGTTTCTAATACGGAGAATGGAAAAAGGAGGGAGATAATGACCACCAACAGTGAATAGGAAAATGTAACTAAATATGGCAGCTCCAAGAAGACAGATGGGAGGGGGGAATCCCAAAGCGCTCAGACTCACTTTAGAGTTTACAGGTGATGATTCCCTTTGATTCATGGTTGACGTTCTTAAGGGCAAAAGAACTTAGTTGGCTAAAGATGGGATACAAACAGAAAGAAAGGCTACTCCAGCTGGGAAAACAAAAGATGTTTGGGATGATGTTGATGAAAGCTTTTTTAAAGTGAGAGGTACAGAGAGAGTGTAAGAGGAAAGCAGCTGGAGTTTTTCCAGGTCGGCTAATGACGCATGGAGCTGCTGACACAGCAGTTCATCCAGCCAGTGCAAGAGAGAGCCGCCTTGAGGACCTGCCCTTTCTCTTAGGGCTGGACCCTAAGGGCCCAGGGCGGAGAGGCTTCACCACTTGGTTTATAAGACTTTTTTTTTTCTTGAGCTCTAATTTAAATGCTCACCACTGGGACACACTTAACTAAAACTCAGCTTAATTTTCCTGTTTTTGGAATTTGTCCCCCTTAGCAGGTATTTAGTTTCTAAGATCAGAAATCAGCAGGGGAGAGGACGTTCATCTGGGTTATAAAATAAAATGAAACGCCTCCACTTTTTCATCCTCGGTTACTCAAATGCCTGGTGCTTTGCTCATGAGGCTGAGAAAAATCCAAACTGGATGTAAAATGCTCACCTAGTTGGTGATCATTTACTCATCCCAGGGACTAAGGGAACTGTGGGTCTTGGTAATTATGTCTGCTGAGTTGTGAAGCTGTGCCTATGTGATTGGAAATGTAAAACATGGTGCATGATGAAATGTTACATTTTAATCTCTCTTTTTTCATGCTGTTTCTCCAATTGAGACAAGATGACATCCAGCACAAAGCCAACATTCTTGATGTTCTTCAAATGTATAACTTCAAATTGCAGATCCCATTTCACTGTCTCCCCATTATCAGTAAGTGATCTCTAGCCCCTCCTTACATAATGTCAGTACAGGGAACTTACTGCCTCTGAAAGTTACTCATTCCACCTTCAGAATTTAGTATAGGATAGACCCTAAATATGACTAAGGTTCTTTCCAGGTGACAGCAATAAGGTTGATGTGTTGATGACTGAAGCCTGTGCTCACCTGAACCCACACCGCAGAAACTGCCTTCCTATTTATAATTCACTTCTACAGCCAAGCTCTTCCCATACTATCAGGTTTTATGGAGGAACAATTCAGATGCATTAGTGTTTGGCCTCATTTTGGTGATAATGCTTTACCTCTAGCACAATGGATTCAGTTTAGACCTTGGGAAGAATTTCCTCATATGAAGGTTTCTACACATTGGAACAGTTACTATGGGGAGGAGTGGAGTGTGAAGAACATCCTCCAAATACCTTTCAACATTTTACCAATTCTAATGCCTCCATGACAGTGCTGCATTATGGCCATGTCTGAAACAAAAGAATGTACTAGCTGTCCTTTCCTTCGTTATGTCAGATACCTCTCAAATAACAACGGGATGGTCCCAGAGATTAGTCCACCTCAGGGGTTAGCAAACTATGGCCTATGGGCCAAATATATTGCATTACCTGTTTTTGTAAAGCCTTGTGGGTTAAGAATGGTTCTTTTCTTGCTGATGGTTGAAAAATGATCAAAGAAAGACTTTTTTGTGACATGAAAATTACATGAAATTCAAATTTTAATACCCATAAATAAAATATATTTTTCTTGGACAACATCCATTTATGTGTTGTCTGTGGCTGATTTCACATTACAAGAACACAGTCAAGCAATGGTAACAGAGACTGTATTGGCCAACAAAGCCTAAAATATTTTTTCTCACCCTTAACAGAAAGATTTGCTAACTTCTGATGTATGTCCTCCCCAAATCTTCCTGATCATATTGCGTTAAATTCAAATATAGTCTTTTTGTAGTTCATTGTTTATAAACCTTTCTATATAATACCTGGCACATAATCAATTCTTCATAATGCTTAATGAATAAATATAACTAATAATTTTATTATAAGACAAACAGAATAAGATAATAGACACTCTGAAGATGAAAAACCAGTGATCTTGTTAGAAACAGCACAGCACTGTGCCTATTGATCAAAAGTTTTTCTTGATCAATAGGTAGAGTTTGCACTAAAATGCCTGCCATTTTCTCTGTATGAGATCTGAAACTCAACAGCCTGTGCACTGGTTCTAGACCCTGGCTTGTAATTACAAAGCAAAATCCTCTAATGCCAATAACAAGACCAGCCTCTATACCTTTTAAGTGCAATCTTCTTAATTATAAGCAGCCACTGACCAAAGACATCAATTAGAGAGGGAGATTGGTAAACCCTGGGGCAAGAGTTTAGTTAAAAACAACTTGCGAAGTGGTTTAACTCCTTGGCTATCACCCACCGTCAGCACGCAGCATTCAAAGCAGATCCATTATTTCCTGTAGCAGGGAAGAAAATAACCACTCTGTGTTTCTAGTTGGGTGGCTCCTCTTTTCTAAACACCATCACCCCATTTAAAGCCAATGCAGAGAAAGTGCAAGCAGGGGATAGATCTGTTTGTTTGTCCCTGTCTTGTTATTCTATTTCAAAATATCTGGCCCTGGTTTTAGAGCATTTGGGGGCTTCAAACCCTTTGGAAGATCACAGACATAAATCGAAGCTATACTTACCCCAAGGGACTGCTATCATCCACCATAACTCACAAAGAGCCAAGAATTCCTGTCCTGAAGCCAGCCAGCTGGGAAGTAGAATGGCAAGGAGAAACCTAGAGAAATTCCAGAAAGAGAACCAAGAAATGCCTCACCCCCACCCACCCCAAATAGAATGCAGCCTGTAATTTACATGCATTTTTCAAGGATGTAGAATGAAAAATTTGAGCAATCAAGTATAAACTAGAGCAATGTGACACTCCTATACACATTCACTCACTCACTCATTCTTTCTGTGGCCTTTTCTAGGAAGCCTTTTGTGGTTTTTTTTTTTAGTTGGACCAAGTTACTGTCTCTCATTATTCTCAAAGTTCCTCACACTTGGCTACCTTTCAACCTGTTTGAAATGCAATAAATATATATGTATATGGTAATGATTTACTCTTACTGGCACACTTCAGCCTCTAGAGGGAGTTCAAACCCCCAAGCCCTGAAGAGGAAGAGTTCTGTTGTGTTGTATGGGTTAACAAATTGGACTAAGGTGTCAGCGGTGGGGCATTTGGTAGGAGGAGTAACAAGGTTCAGAGTTCTTGCTCTTCCTGGAGAACCCATCAGAGGCTCCTCCTTTCAACATCCCCCTTGTCCTCTTAGCTTTCTTAGAGAAACCCTTTTGAAAAATTGCTTCACTTTTTTCTTTTTCTTTCTGTCCATGTAGCTGCTATGGTCACCTAAGCAAAATAAATCCTCCCAGCTCAAATGTGGTCTAAACTAGCTAATGAAGAAAGGGGATCAGATAGGTATTTCACAAAAAATTCCAATTAGTAATATGTGATGAGATAAATATTGAGATAGCAGAGTTCTGAGACTCAACCCCCAATCGTAAAAAGGTTGAGAAAATTTTTTACTTGTCAGTTGAATGTCCAAAGCCTCCTGTCTACTCTTAAAGAAGGAGGCTTCTTTCTCTTTGGGAGCAAGGCTAAGTTGACCTACTTAACGAGGTACAGCCCAGGGGAGAAGCAGGAATGAAGGCAAGGAGAAAAGTGGCTGGAGGAGAGGCCAGGAGCAGCTGCAGGTATAAGAAAAATGGATGGGAGAGGAAAGGGGCTCCAGCAAGTGTTCCTGTGGATACCCTTTAATGTTCATTGCAGCACAAAGACCAGAATCCCTTTTTCATTTACTCTTGGCCTTAAATTTATTTCTGGACACTATGTTTTGAGACTGAACTACATGAGTCACCAGGTTAATATGAGCTACCATAGAAAATGTTCATTTGTTTGTCCAGTATTCTTTGTACATTTCCTTTGAAACCCATAGAATGTGGTTGGCTGAAAATTTGCAGATATGTAGGTAACAAAGTATCACTCTGTATTACATAAATATATATGATTATTACGTGTCAACTAAAAATAAAAGAGAAAAAAATGGAGTCTATCAACGGGATACTCAGAATTCTCTAGGTATAAGTGCAACTGTTTGGACTATGGCATGACAAATCACAAAAATCATCAGGCATCTCGTCATGGCATTAATAAGAGCTCAGTTCTAGAATCGGGGCAGGGTTGCCTGCATGCTCTTGGTTTGGTAGATGGCATGATATTTGCTTTCTCAATTATCTTTTTCCCCTTTAACTTGGCAAGGATCTCTAGGGCTACCAGATGAATATATTACTCCAGAAGGAACAGATGTATCTGCTTTAACAGGTAACGAGGTATCCCAGATAAGGCTTTCCATCCGAGCGACTTTTCTCCAGTGATCTACCCCACACACTGCCATAAGCCAGGTTTATTTTTCTGTCCTCCCACTGGTCTGAATCATTCAAATATGTATCATATGCTCAATACTATTGTGCTGAAAAGTAGCTTATAGGATGCTTCCTGTTGGACTTACAATGCAGTAGGAAAGCATAACATGTTCAACATTAGGAGAATTATTACTGCACTAAAAAGCACTTGGAGCTAATCATCTAACGGCAGTACCCAAAAGACACAGTATGCAAATTCACATTGCTGAAATCCAGAGAATAGCCCAGTTTCTGAGCTTTCGGATACTTGATCGATCAGCTCTTCCTCTCATTCTATGAGCTCCCCAGAAATCTAATAAATCTCTTTTTATTGTTTAAGCTGGCCAGAATTGCTTTCTGTTGCTTGCACCAATGATATCTAATTGATACTGATAAATTGGAGGTTACACTCTCATGGGATGATTTGGGAAAGAGAGAAATATAAGAATAAAAAGATGAACCAGGAGTCTTCTCCAGTTAACGAAGTACAAAGCCATAGGGACCTGGACAGAAGAAGGGTCTGAGAAGAAAGGAGAGACCAGGAGACATTTTGAAAGAACAAAATTTTGTGACAGGTTTTATATCAAGATGAAGGAAAGGGACAGTCAAATATAACTCCAAGTTTCCTAGCTTGTTTGCAAGATAAAAACATGAGAGTAGTTCATTCATTCAACAAACCTTATGATGGGCCTGCTATGTGCCCAACCCTGAGCTAGTTGCCAGTGATGCAGAGGTTAAAAGTGACGTGCTGCACGGTTTAGAGGAAAGGGGATGAATATTTCTGAAGGATCAGAAATTGAGCATTAGATTTGGGTGTCATTGATTAGTTGAGATATTACTTTAGATACAGTCTCAAGTGGTATTACCAAGCCAAAGTTATAAAAATATTATGCAGTTCTTAATAAATATTGACATGTCATTTCCCAAAACAACTATATCAATATATAAGCGCCACCAGAAAACTATGTCACTACAATTGTTAGCATGGTTGCTATCATCCAAAAACTAAAGTTTTGCTTATTTAATAGGTATATATAATTGTACCTTGTTTTAATTGCTATGTCTTTGATTGTCAGTGAGGTTTAACATTTTACCATGTGTTTAATAATTATATCACATTTGGCCAATTTGTCTGTTTCTTTCCAGTTATCTATTAAATCTTACTATGTCATTGAAGGGCTTTCCAATTTATGATATTTCTTTTGATTGTATGTTATTTTATTGAACAGTTTTACCTTTTCTATGTATTCAAACATTTTAAGTTATCTTATTGCTTTAATCTGCCATAATTATATTATGCCTCTATTAACAAAATAAATGTATTCTCTACTATTTGAGGGGATGACATTTTTTGTAATTAGGAGTTTGTTTTGTGTGGCTATATAAGATGATTTACCTCAACTTGATATTGTTATGCAAAGGCATTTATCAAGTAATCTTGGATCTCCACATATTCTAAGGGAAAACTAGTAAAAGAGTAACAAAATACAGTAGTTCTACTACCTAGCCTCTGACACTAAAGGGCTGCATGACCTTGGACAAGTCTCTTTGGTTTGATAGACATCCGTTTATACATCTCTAAAACAAGTGAATTAGACTAAAGTCTTTTCCAGAATTAACGTTTGATGATTTTCTGAGAAAAACAATGACCCTTATGTCAGGGTAAGATAGGTGCCCCCTGAGCACCCATCTGCAGCATGGTCATCCAGCCCTTTGGCTCTTGCTTTTTGCACTTCGTGGCTACCTTACAGATGTCCATGGCCATGCAGCCCTGCTGAAAGCCAAGGATCCTGCATATTTACTTCATTTAAGAAGGCTGCACAGGATATGCCTGGCTGACATAAACGGTGCCTAATGGGCTGTAAATGACTTTTGACCACTTGACCTTGGTGATGTTGATATGACCCCCATCAGGTCTCCTCCACTGTGGGACCACGTGGATGCCCACGCACCACTTCATAAATGAAAAGGGTATTTCCCTTAATTGGAGAGAGGAAACAGGGTAATGCGGAGGAGCAGCAAGTCATGCATTTCATGAACGTGCAGCCTGATTGGATGCCACAATAAATCACCCACAGCCCGGCCCTGTCAATTTCTCTGAGGCACGGCTTTGAATTACTTGCCTAAGCTTCCATTTAGCCCCACTCTAATCCCCACCCTCACCCTCACCCTCACCCTCACCCAGCAGCATCTCCCGCCATGCTTGTATGGTCCTCTACTACATTTTGCTCCTACTTTCTAGTCAAAGCTATTTTTCCTATCATCCCATACACAATATTTTCTTCCATCAAGATCTTTATTCAGTACTCAGATTCCCTGAAAAGGTTTTCCTGTGTGATGACAATGATAATAATAGTTGCAACTACTCTACTAACGCCCCCACCATCACCAACGACCACCACCATGAACTGAGCCCCTGCTGGGTGGCTAGCACTATATTACATGTTTTATCAACCTCTTATCTCACAGCCAGACTGCCTGAGTCTTAGCTTAGCACTTTCTAGCCTGTGTGACTTTGTTTCAGTCATTCAAATTTTCAGTGACTCAATTATGTTGTCTGGAAATTGGAAATATCCATAGTACTTATTTCATAGGAATTATATGAGGATTAAATGTCTTAATCCATTTGGCTGCTATAACAAATATAACTGGGTGGCTTATAAACAACAGAAATTTATTTCTTACAGTTTGAGAAGATTAGAAAAACACTGTCAAGGTGCCAGCAGACTCAGTATCTAATGAAGGATTGTTCCTCATAGACAGTGCCTTCTCTGGCTGCATGATCACATTGTGGAAGAGGCTGACAAGCTCCCTCAGACCTCTTTTCTAATGGCACTAATTCCATTCATGAGGGCTCTACCTCATGTCTAATCACCTTCCAAAGGCCCCACCTCCTAGTACTATTACTTTGGGGGTTAGCATTTCAACATATGAATTTTATAGCAAATGGGAAGTATTTAGAAGAATGCCCGGCACATAGTAAATTTCCAATAAATTTTAAGTAAAAATGATGTTGATGGTATCTTCATCACACAGATGAGGAAACTGAGCTTCAGAGAGATTATTTACGCAAGTGTTCAGGTTACTTGCTGCTGCATACTCAAAATTTTAGTTGCTTTAAATAACAAAGATTTTACTCTAGTTGATGGTTTTCTGTGTCAGGAGTTTGGGCTGGACTCAGCTACTCAGTTCTTCTGCTCCACCTGGCATTGACTAGGGTCACAGCTTGTGGCTGGGCTGGAGGGTCCAATGTGACTGTATTTACATACCTGGCACCTTTGTAGAGATGTCCGCAGGCTGAGATCAGCTGGGCCCCTATCCATCTCCATGGAACCGCAGGCCCTTCCTATGTGATCTCCCTGTCAGGCTAGTTAAACTTTTTACAGGGCAACTCAGAGCTGCAAGAGACCAAGTAGAAGCTGCTAGCTGAATTAAAGTCTAGGCATGAACTGGAATAGAGTCACTTCTATTGGTCAAAGCAGTCAACATCCAGCCCATATTCAAGAGGATGGATGTAGACATTACCTCTTGTTGGGAGGAGCATTGAAGAACTTTTAGCCACCTCTAATCTAGTACACTGAAGTCTCACACTAGCAAATGAAGTTAAATCAGATATTACTTTAGAAGTATTAAGCATGATATGTAGCACCTACTGAGCATCCCAAAACCAATAGCTATTGCAAATTGGAAACCTTTTTCACTCTGCAAATTCTGTGCGCTCAGCCTATGCTCCTCTCACATCATGGAGATGTGAAGCACAGCCTGGGTTCAGCGGGCTTTTATGATGGACTGCCCATGGACATGTCTTATTTCCTAACATAGGCCCAAATTTTCATGAGACAGGGATCTAACTTTATTTTTGTTTCACTCACTCAGAGTACCTAAAATAATGCAGTGCATTCAATAATAATTCAACAAAATCATTTAACAAATGTTTGTTAGTCAAGAAACACCAAAAATAAATATTTAGTAAGAGTGTTGTTTCTAAGCATGTTGTCCATTCATTCACTCCTTCAACAAATGCTTGTTAAGCAGATAAAAATGCATATTCTATTTATGGAGTTTGTGTTCATAGATACAGAAAATGTTAGAGCTGAGAGGGAATATAAGGATCATCATGTTTGACACTCTTATTTTGCATAGGGAGAAATCCAGGTCCACAGAGCATAACTGAATGTCTTACCTGGAAGTGTGCTACATCAGGGCAGAAAGTCAGGCTTTATGACAGGTCACTATTTTTTCCAGTAGGTCATCTGACTCCTCCCAATACATGGTAGGTGTTCCAATCCTGTTCTAAAGATGTGCTGTATGTTTAGATTAAGAGTATAGGAGCTATTAAGTTTGAGTTGGAAATATTAAAATGACTGCACAATTTTGTATCTTTAAAAAATGCATATTTTTAGTGCTGTCCCCTGACAGCACTAAAGCAGTGATGTCCCCCTCTAAAGCAGTGATGACCCAGTAGCAATGAGCATCCTTAGCAGTCAATTAAATGGCCTGTAATAGCATTTCCAACAAAGAGGAACAACAAAGAGATCCTTAAAGAAATAAATAACTCCTAGTTTGTGGCATTGTTTTGTGCCAGAAAGCAAGAAAACTATCAAAGACTAGCTGGTCCTGTCAAAAGGACAATGTGAAGGGATTTTCACTAACAAAATAATTAACAACGAATGATGACTGCAATGAATTTTACATTACAAGCTCATGGAATATAAAATTTATTCAATAAATGAAAACCTTTTTCTCTCTGACTGCAAGTCCTGTGGATTCAGCCTATGCTCATTTCATGTCATGGAGATAGCATCCCTGATTAATGCACAGCTTGGGTTAATACAAAATTCCATGAGCTTGCAATGCTACTTTACACAGAGAACAAAAAATACATAATTGGTCATTATTCCGATTGCTAGAGTATCAACTCTTTGCTCTGAAACCTTATAAAGGAAAAGAATTAAGCATTTATTTTGCCTTTCCTGTACAAGCTGTATCTTAGAGTTGCCAAATAGAATGTCAAGGTAATGTTCTTTAAAAGAAATTCCAGCCAATAAAGAATAATGGAATTAGAGAACTGCACTTGTACCACTACTAATGAAATAATGGCTCTAGGCAGATTCCCATTGGATGTTAAAACCATTAGGTGGAACTTGATAATGGAAGGATCAGGCTGAGTCAGCATTGCTAAAAATAATATACATCATAATGGCCTGCAGTAAGAAATACGCAGCACTACCTGTGCAATATTATTGCCTAAAAAGTTAAAACTGAATCCAATAAGGCCTTTACATCTAACTATTGATTTAGAGGAAATACAGGAAATAGAGGAATCAAATTAAACAACCGGGAAGTAAGGAGCCAATCCCAGGATATTGGAATGTCAACACAACAAGTAGCCTGGCTTCTCCAAAAAATTAAGTAGAAGAAAAGGTGAGAAAGAAATTGTTCTAGAATAAGAATTGTATATTATGTGTGGACTTTGAATCCTGATTCAGCAAAACTAATTAGAGAAAAAAAACCTTTAAACAATTGTAGAAATTTGAATATGGGAAAACCATTATGTGATATTGAAGAATTACTGTCACTTTTATTATGGCACAGTGGTGATAAAAAGTAAGTTCATTATCAGTTATAACTGTACGTCAACATGAACCAATTCTCTGAATATTTCCTTTGGATTTTCTCTTGCATCCATCAATAGCTTTTCAGCACCATAATCTTGATCCCAATAGCCCTTTAAATTGTGCCTTTATTAACCTCATTTAACTCTTCCTTTAAACCAAACATATTTAAGAATAAATTTGGCTTCAAATTGCTCATAGTGACTTGAATGGATACAGGTTTATTTTTCTTACAGAAGAAGTTTGGAGTCAGGCAATTGCCAGCTTTGACTTAACAGACAATGAATGATAGAACTGACATCTACATTTTGATTTCTTGAACTTTCCTATGTAATAGAAAAGCAGCTACAACCCTTAGAGTCATCACATCCATGCTCAGGTTGGGAGTATGAATAGGGGTGTGACCAGCTGCATCCATAAACCTCTATTAAAACAAAAACATTTCCAGGAGCTTCCCCACTAGATTTCTTATTATTTCTCTTTGGCCAGATCTTAGGGGAGGCTAGGAATGTAAGTCAGGATTGTCATGGCTGAGTTGCACTATTATAATCCAAGCCCTGGAGAAAGGCAACAGGGTGGCTCTGAACACACTGGAATTTGCTTAGTAATAAAGAAAGGAAACTGATTATTTGGGTAAGTAACTAAAACATATATAATAATTATCTAGATAAGTCTTTCTGAAATATCAATTTCATCAGTTCTTTTTAACTGCTGTTCAAAGTTTTCAGTGGTCCTTGCCTGGAGCAACCTTTCCAAGATGGTTCTCTGGCATGCTGGTCTTGGAAGATATTCCTCTCACCAAGGCTGGATTATCCAATTACTGCCACAGCTGACTGTCCAACATGCCAAGAACAGAAACTAATGCTGCCCCTTGATATGGTAACATCACCTGAGGAGATTCAACGGTCACTTGGTGACAAGTTGATTATATCAGAATCCTTGCATCTTCAAAGGGGAAGAAATGTTTTATCTCAACAGAGAGGGACATGTGTTCTAGATGTGGGGTTGCCTTTCCCGCCACACTGCCTTAGCCAGCACCATTCCTTGAGGGCTCTGATATATTTGGCATGAGATCCCTCATCATACTGCCTCAGAGTAAGGCACCTACTTAAAACAAAGGAGGGATGACAGTGGGTATACGACAGTGGGTCCTACTGACCCCACCACATATGGCACCATCTAGAAGCTATCAGCATTGGAATGGCCTCTTGAAGGGCAGCTAAGGCTTCCGCTTAGAGAGGACCCTTCAATGATGGGGTGTCCTTCTTTAGGATGTGCTATATATCTTAAACCAATTACCATCATATGGTGCCCTGTCCTCAGAAGGAAGAATACATAGGCCTGAGAACCAAGACATGGAAGTAGGGGTGGCCCCACTGACCATCACTTCCAGGGACCTACATGAGGAATTTGTGCTTCCCATAACCACAACTTTATGCTGTGCGGTTCTAGAAGTCCCAAGTCCTGGAGAGAAAGATTCAATCGGGCAACATAGTAAGAGTTCCACTGAACTTAGAGCCAAGGCTGATGCCTGAGCCCTTTGGGCTACTTCTGCCAGTAGACCAGCAGGAGCAGAAAGGAATGATGACACCAGCTTGAATAATTAAACCTGCTCATCATGAGGAGGTAGGACTGCAGTGACCTAATGGAGGTGGGAAGAAATACGTTGGGAACTCATGGTCAGCTGGGTCACTCAGGCTTTCACTAGAAATTGTCAAGTAGAGCAAATGAGGCCTAATAAGGGAATGATAGAGAGATACTCACACCTACCCCACCCCATGCAAACCACTCAGACTAGCAGAAGTTTAGCCTAGAGATAAGGAAAATGTAGAAGGGACTCATGAGAGTCAGCTACAGCCTCAGGATCAACTGTAGCAGCCACTAACCATGAATCCTAAGCTTTTCTGTAAAATGTGACCAGCAAAAGCTGAAAGAAATTGTGCCACAATGAAGGGAACTTAGTGTGAAAGGCAAGCAGATCTGAACAGGACCGGGGTGAAATGCAGTAAATGTGGTGAATGCAGTTGGAGTCCCACCAGATCCTATTCACCAGGCTGATGTCCCCATCCCCAGCTACTGTGTGTGTTGGCTGCTGCCTGTTCATGGGACCTCTTTCTCCAGAAAATTGCCTTACCATGAAGTAATGCATCCGCCTTCCTCAGGGGCTGGGGAACCACAGCCAGTGACAGGGAGTGAATGGACATAGGGATATAGCCTGGCCCCTTTTACTCAAGGTGGGGCGACTCTGTAGTGCTGTTTGTGATCCAGAGCTCCTCATGAGACCAGGCTGAAACTGGACTCCAGTTGAACTCACTTCCTTGGCTGGCTTCTTGACCCTCTCTTAGCCTGCTCACCTCACTCTCTGTCTCCTGAGAACATTTTGTCCAGTATTTATCTTCTCAAGATTCCCTGTTTTGGGCTCTTGTTTCTAGTAAACCTGATCTAAGATACTGCCTGTCTCGGGTTAAATTTTGTCCCCCAAAAAGATATGTTCAAGTACCAACCCCTGGTACTCATGCACGTGAATTTATTTGGAAATAGGGTCTTTTAAAATGTAATCAAGTTAAAATGAGGCCATACTGGCTTGGGATCGTTCCTAATCCAACAACTTGTGTCCTTGTAGGAGGACAGACACAGATAGACACACACAGAGGGAAGACTATCATGTTACAATGGGAGCTGAGATTAGAGTTGTGTTGCCGTAAATGGGACTATCAGGGATTGCCACCAACCACAAGAAGCTAGAGAGAAGCAAGGATGGATTATTCCCTAGAACCTTCAGAGAGAGCATGGCCCTACCAACATGTGGATATTGGATTTTTAGCTTCCCAGTTTTAAGCCACTCGGTTGAAGATATTTTTGTTGTGGCAGCAACGGGAGCCACCTACACTGTCATTGGAGGCCCAACTTAGATTTCATTTTCTCTGTGAACCTCTCTCCCTATTGAGTCCTGCCCCACTGACACCAGGATCTCCACAACAGCACCAGTAGCTCACATTTTCCCCTCCATTCACTGCCTCTTACCACATGCAGCCTGTAGTACATCTTCACTGTTTGTAGGTGCCAGACTCTAAGTTCTTGGAGAGCAAAGACCAGAGATGATACTTATGCCACTTTCCCAGTTTAAGGAGTCTCTTTAGTTAGTATTATCTTTGTGATAGAAAACTCTAAAGATGTTTTCTTGTGCATTCCTATTTTAGCAAATGCTCCTTATGAATAAGAGATAGGAAAAAAGTTGAGAATCATTCAAAATAAACAGTTTTTCTGTATATATGAAAGGTTTCATTTCATTTATGTGTTGGACCACTTTGGCTGGTGGGGAGGAGGGTGTGTTAGAGCACTGACATAGCTAGGCAGATAGACTTTTTAAAAATGTGGACTGGTAAAAGTATTGGCAGATGCATAGAATACTTTTAAAAGTTGGCACTCGTTAGCCTGCTTGCTTAAAAAGGTGCTAAGACTTGGTATTCTGAAGTCATCTCATTTTGAAGGCTCATGTCCTTAAATTTCTCTGGAAGCTGAAGCGTATCTAAAACAAATACAGGTGAGTGGGAAAAGATTTAACTGGAAAACAGAAACATGCTGGCCTCAATTTCAAACTCTTTGATTTTAGCATCCAACAACATTTATTAATTAAGGAGACATTCACATTCTTTTTAGTGTTCTCAATTCACATCTGGAATGTTTCCTTTGAGAACAAGTGTCCTACAGAATGCCAGCAATCTATTAGGACCACATTTCTGGGACTATTCTCTTCTAATTAGACTATTCTGGGAGGTTAGTGGAAGGGAGGTAACAAGGAGAGTATTGCTAGCCCCATAGAGCAAGAGATTAATAATATCAATAAAACAATCTCATTCTTGGCTGCTGTTGGAAATTGAAGCCTTAGTATACATTCTTCAAAAACAGTTTGTGAGACTGAACTTCAGGGAAGAAATTTACTGGTCAATGTGAATAATCACAAATGCTTTAAATTTAACATTTTAGCCTAGTCATCTTAAAAATAAGTCCTAAGAAAATTAAGTCTAATGTTTGTTTTCTTCTAAGTTCCCAAAGGACAGGTGGAGATGATTCAACTGCAAATTACTTGGATAACTTTAAATACAATAAGATGGGCCATTGTCAGAGTTTTGATCTGGAATACTGCAGAGGATGAGCAGAATAAAGGCAGGATCATTTACTGACATATCCAATTTTGTATTTGTAATAGAATTAAAAATAAGAAACCCATTACTGATTTTCCTGGAAGATTTAATTTTGTCCCTTAAGGCTATCTTGTTTTGCTGCTTCTTCTTAAAATATGTCAAAATGTTAGCAGAATGAGGACACTGTTCTTCTGTCCTAGATGTCTTATATTCAAAATATTCAAATGTAAAATCAGATCAAAATAGAGGTCCAGTTTAAGAAGGCAAAGAACATGAGAACATTTAGAGTATCTAGTGTCATTCTACAAAAACCTTTTCTTTCCTCATGAGGGCCTTTGATACCCTGCCCTGGAAAACCAATACACATTATTGTACAACTTGATAATGTGTGCATACTGCTCTGTGAGAAATTGGCAGAAAAAGTAAAGGGAAGAAATAATACGAGTAGTTATAAAGGAAAATAATAAGGTCACTGCAAGCACAATTTTTCTTTTTTCCAAGGCTCAGTGCTCGTCATCTTTCTAAGATTGGATTTCATTTGCACTTTAATACTGGATGGGAAAACTTCACGTTAGTTCTATCAGCTCACCTGCCTGTGACAATCTCAAGATCTTAATAGCTAGACCACCAAACAGGAAATAGTCTTGCAGATCAAGTTTTTGAAGTTATCAGTCCACAAACATTGCTTGCCAAGAATATTTTCCAAAGCCTGTACAAACTTACCATTATATAAATTAAAGACAAATATTTTGTTTATGTCTTTTTATATACAACAGAAAATAAGATATATCTCAGGGTAAATTAATTCATTTGTATGTATCTATTTGTTTATTTGCATTTATTTATTTTTTTAATAATTTTTTCCTTCAACTAACCCAAGTTAGGAACTGTGCTAAGTAGTGAAAATGTAAAGATGAATAATCCATTTTCCTTCAAAGAGTTCTTAGGCAAGTAGGTGGGCAACCACTAACCATATAATGTGATGCACAGAGATGCATCCAGTTCTAAATAGGCCAAAACAGCTCCACCCAAGTGGAAAGAAACATTTAGAGCCCTTCAGAACCACTAGGACAGTTGGCTCTGATCTCAGATAAGTGGAGAAAACACATCCCCACTCAACTGGGAATTTGTTCCTCTGTGCAACTTTCTAAATCTTCTTGGCTAAATCTTTAAAAACCAAGTTCTTCATTTTCTTTCTTGTTCTCATTCCAAGAGCAGTTAACGTTGAGTTTGCTCTGCCCCAAACCCCTCTTCAAAGTGCTGGTATTTCAACTGGTTTTAAGTAAACCTCAGTGTTTTGTTTCATTTCTTTAATGCTGAGAGGAGGTGGGGGGAGGACGAGACTGCATCTCTTTCAGGAATGTTACCTGCCTGTGAGCAGAACCACTCGCTGCCTACACTCTGCTTGCCTGGCCTTCAATACCCATGCAGCTCCAGGATCACTTATTGGGTAAGAGATTAAAAAAAGGCAATCAGAGCTGTAGCAGCAAACTGTTTCAGCTGTCAAGTCTTGCTCTAGCTAGTCTGATTCCCTCAATTGTTTCTTCTCTATCCTTCCCACACTCACTAACCCCTCAGTTCCTGGTTTCCAAGTTTGCTTCCTCATACTGTAGGTCAGTGGCTCTGCTAGTCTCTACTCCCTCATTCTGCTTTTGGATGAATATGTACTACAGACTTTCAGCCTTATCCTGGCATTCAAATTTCTCTGACCTTTATATTTTACTGCCTCTTTCCTAGAACTAGGTACCTTCCTTCTTCTCAGGGAGAGCTAGCAGCATAGTGGATAGAATGAGGCTTTGCAGATAGAGCTGGGTTTACTTCTTGGCTATATAGCATTTCTTAGCTGTGTGACTTTAAGCAAGACCAAATCTCTCTAAGCCTCAACTTCAAACACTGTTACCTTACAAGGTTTGTATGAGGATGAAATGGGATAACAATTAAAAAGCACCTAGCATATAGTACAACCAATAAATAGTGGCCATTTTATGATTATTTTTGTACACACCTTGCTTATAGCCAAGGCTGGGCATGCCTACTTCCTGGGAAGTATATGTCCATTCCTTTGCAGTGTGCCAAGAACTATGCAAACTCCTGACACTATAACGGTGATAAATACAAGGTCCCTATCTTAAAGGAACTCTTGGGTCTTTCAGAAGAGACAAGTATGTGTACAAATTATTATGACACAGAGTTATCACACAGCGGCAGGAAGGAAGACACACTGCTTGGGGAATACAAGAGATAAGACTGTAGCATGCAGCTCACAAGAGCTGTTAAAGTCGAACTGCAAAAAAAAGTTGTACCAAAAGTTTGTCCTAGGAGAAGCCAAATTAGCACAAGCATACTTACGCACAATGAACTATAAAAAGTACACAGTAATCCCCACAATTTCCTGAGTTTATCATTAAGGGTTTGGTCAGAAAATCAGAAATAATTCTAGATGTTTCAAGCAAGAAGATTTTAATTCAGGGAACTGGGTACTTACAAAACTATGGATAGAATTGGCACAAGGGAGATCAGAGAAGACCACTGCTAGCGTTAAGGAAGTCAAGAAATTACAGGAACAACAAGAAACTGCTGGCATTACTCACAGCTCTGAGCTGGGTGTTTAGCAGGAAATGTCTCTGGGGTTGACGCAAAATCTCATGCCTGCCTACTGGTGCTGGAAAAACAATAATACAACTTGCTTCTGCTCAGCCTTCCAAATCTCATGTGAGTGCCTACATTACCCATGTCTTTATTTTCTGATGCTTTAACATCTTGGGACCTTGTTGACCCAAGAGGCACTGCCTCTCCCAGGGTTAGCTAATTCCTAGAGATAGCAAACAAATATCCTCTGAGCATACCTTTTAAAAACAAGCTAGACCATCCGGACTCCATACCCCAACCACATCCTTTATGGCAGTCTCCTACTCTGGGTCACTATCCATCTGCCCTAATCACTCCGGTCCCAGATACCAGACAACTAAGGACAACCTCGACATCCCAGAGCCCACTGAAATTATTCAAACTAGCCAATCCTAAACCTGTATACCCTACCCCACCTGTTCTTTCCAGTGGAAACCACAATAAAGGTTCTTATTCACACTTCACCCTCACCACCCACCCTGCCTCCTGAGCAACTCTGGCGCTTCTCCCATGTGCTGTCCCCCAATGGTACGACATATCCCCTCTCTTGGGATCTGTAAACAGAACTAGCTTTTCAATGGCAATTGTATCCTGGTCTGCTGGCCTCACCATACCTGAATAACTTTAAAAACCTACATTTTAATGAAGTGCCTCCCATCAAAGAAACCTAATGTAGAATTTGCTGGCAGAAATTTTGAAAACGTAGTTCCCAGGCTTCAGACTACTGGAAGAGAGAGCATGGAAAGAGAAAAAATAGTGCTGAGTTCCCAAGACACAATCCAGCACACTGAGCCACAAATGGGTGATAGCCCTCATTTAGTGTGGCTAAAGAAATAGCTCTAGTGTGGTCTGGATTATTCCATCTGACCAGGATTGGCTACATTTTTACTACATTTTTGATTACTTAATAAAATTACTAATTTTTGTTTCTAATTTTGATTTTTTTTTTTTTTTGAGATGGAGTTTCGCTCTTGTTGCCCAGGCTAGAGTGCAATGGCACCATCTCAGCTCACTGCAACCTCCACCTCCCGGGTTCAAGCAATTCTCCTGCCTCAGCCTCCTGAGTAGCTGGGATTACAGGTGCCCACCACCACGGCCGGCTGATTTTTGTGTTTTTTAAGTAGAGATGGGGTTTCACCATGTTGGCCAGGCTAGTCTCAAATTCCTGACCTCAGGTGATCCACCCACCTTGGCCTCCCAAAGTGCTGGGATGACAGGCATGAGCCACTGTGCCCAGATAAATCTTGATTACTCATTGCTCAAATGAGCCTCTCCACACTCACTGGTAGATCTCCATAGAAGTTTTTGTGGCCTTTTTTGAGTCCAGCACACTGCTTGCCGCACACTTAACTTACTAACCAGAAAGGCTGTGCAGTGACCCAGCCCCTTAATGACCATGAATGACCCTGTTTTCTCTCTCATCTCATTGGTGCCACATATACTAGGGCAACAGAAGAGAAATTTAGAAATTCTTTTGGCAGGAAAAGGCATTTCCTGCTTAAAATATGAGCTGAAAATGGATCCCTCCTGGGTAACACAAGTGATGCTTCCTGTGCAGTATCTTTAAACTTTCCCCATCCCAACAGTGGGGTCTTGGTAGTTTTCATGTTTAATCTCCTCCCATTGCCCTACCACTGGCATAGAGAGAAAGCTCAGAAGCTGGAGAGATTTAGACTCAAACACATGGGTTAGCCACCAATATATGGAGTGTGTGCCAAATCTATAGAAGTGTATGCTAAAACCTTTTTGAAGATGGGTGTGACTTCCAGCTTCGATTTCAGTTAGAAATTGATCCCTCCTGTTGTGAACAATGTAACACTCCCTGTGCAACATGGTTAGGCATCCTATAGGGAGCAATAGTTCAGCAGCATGGGATTTTTTGGCATTTATTTATTCAAGAAATACTTACTGTTTCCTTTTCTCCTTCCTCTTTCTCTTCTCTTCCTTTTCAGAACAATTCAGTACTAAATCCATTTTGAGGGCATCTTCACCAGGGCGGAGGAAGTACCAAGCCCCTCAGCAGCTGTCAGAGTCTGACCAGGGAGAAGGTGACCACACAGAGGGTGGAGGTGGGAAGCACCTCCAGTGGGGTATGTTAGAGCTCATGTGGGGTGAGGAGAACATCAGAAAGGAAGACATTCTGCCCAGGTGCCAGCCCTGCAGCAGTGAGGAAGGCATCTCCACCTTCCGCAGTGGCCTGGCGCACTGTGTGGGAGCCCACAGGGGTGAGGGGAGCATCAGTCAGGGAGACACAGCCTGGAGTGGGGTGTCAGAGTCTGAGAGGGGAAAGCAGGCATCGTGCTGGGCAGGCAGTGGGATGAGAGATTGGTTACATGAGAAGGAGGACTGATCAGCAAATATATTAAGAATAATAGATGCTGGTGTTGTCACTGTGAATGGAGAAGTTACAAACATGGAGAAGTAGAAAAGTAGACCGAATCTTGTGCATTTTGGATTAGAATGGCTCAGTGAGAATTTCTGATCTTTGGGGTGTGTGTGTTGTGTGTGTGTGTGTATGCACACGCGTATGTGTGTATTCTCAGTGGGAGCAAGGACAATGAGCACATCCTGACATCAAACCTGTTTCTGGACACCATTCGCCACTGAAAAGGGCCCCTCTCCAGAGCAACTGCTGGTTCCAGGGCTGGGATAAGGAAAAGCTAGAGGAGTCTCAAACATTTTTTTGTGTCTGAAAAGTAAGAATGATGATGACACACCAAAAGTCCACAGAACAGCTTAGATCTAAACCAATGCAAACATCAAAAAAAAAAAAAAAAAAAAAAAAAAAAAAAAAAAAAAGATAGTCACAGATTATACAACCTGTTGAATACAAGAGGAAACCAAGAGTCAAAACTGATATAAAGAAATAAATGAAGAAGTTGAAAAATGGATGAGAAAGAGGATGTATACATTGTTTCAAAGTATATCCCGCAAAATGATTTTTAGCTTCAAAAGGACCAAGAGTAACTTTACTGTGGAGGAAACTGGTAGACACTACCTAAACTGAGTGATTAAAGTCAACTTCATCATTAATGGGACACATCCCCACCTGATATCATGCAATAAGAATAAGACCATCACTTCTGTGATATTACTGACAAAGATGCACAACTTGAATTCAACCTCAAGAAAACATTATATAGGCCAGTGCAGTGGCACACTCCTGTAATCCCAGCACTTTGGGAGGTTGAGGAGGGAGGATCACTTAAGGCCAAGAGTTTGTGACTAGCCTGGACCGCATAGCAAGACCCCATCTCCACAAAAAATAAAAACAAATAGGTCAGAGTTGTGGCTCATGCCTGTAATCTCAGCACTTTGGGAGGCCAAGGCGGGCAGATCACCTGAGATCAGGAGTTTGAGACCAGCCTGGCCATCATGGTGAAACCCCGTCTCTACTAAAAATACAAAAATTAGCTGGACGTGGTGGCAGACGCCTGTAATCCCAGCTACTCGGGAGGCTGAGGCAGGAGAATAGCTTGACCCTGGGAGGCAGAGGTTGCAGTGAGCCGAGATCGCACCATTGCATTGCAGCCTAGGCAACAAGAGTGAAACTCCGTCTCAAAATAAATAAATAAACAAATAAGCAATATTTAAAATATTATACAAACTCGAGGTGAGGGGCATTCTACATAACAGGTTTGTAATTTTCAAAAAAGAAATGAAGATCATGAAAATCAGGAATATTGAGAAAATATTCCAAAATAAGTGAGATTTTTTTAAACTTGACAATTAAATGCAATGTGTGATTATGGATAGGTTCCTATATGATAAAAGGACATTATTGAGATAATTGGAGTCTGTGGATTAGATGGTAGTGATACATCAATGTTAATTTCCTGATATTGACTGTTGTATTGTGAGAATGTAGGAGAATGTTCTTGTTTGTAGAAAGCACACACTTGAGTTTCTGAGGGTGGTGGGGTATCTGGGGGCATCATTCCAAATGGTATGGGAAATAAAGAGTTCTTTGTACTAGCAAGTTTTCTGTAAATTTGAGATTCTTTAAGAGCTTTAAAAAAAATACACTTGTAACTTTAAAATAGTTTTAAATCTACAGGAAAACTGGGAATATAATGCAGAGAGTTCCATATACCCCACACCTACTTCCCCTATTAGTAACATCTTACATTACATGTATTACTATGGTGCACTTCTTAAAATTAATGAACTGATATCAATACATTATTATTAACTAAAACTCATAGTTCATTCATATTTTCTGAATTTTAGTTTTCTTTCTGTTTCAGGATAGCATGCAGGATATTGCATTACATTAGCCATCATGTGTCTTAGGCTCCGCTTGGATGTGATCGTTTCTGAGACTTTCCTTGTTTTTCACGACCTTGACAGTTTTTAGGAGTACTGGTCAGGTATTTTGTAGAAGGTCCCTTATTTGTTATTTTTCTGATGTTTCTTCTCATAAGTAGACAGGCGTTATGAGTTTTTAGAACTACCACAAAAGTAAAGCGTTACCGTCACCATGTCACATCAGGAGTACATAATATCAGTCTGGGTGCAGTGGCTCATACCTGCAAACCCAGCAATTTGGGAGGTTGAGGAGGGAGGATCACTTGAGCCCAGGAGATCGAGACTAGCCTGAGCAACATAGCAAGACCTTGTCTTTGAAAAAAAAATAATTATACATTATATATATAATTATATTATACAGCCAGGCATGGTGGTGAATACCTGTAGTCTCAGCTATTCAGGAGGCTGAGATGGGAGGATTACTTGAGCCTGGGAGGTCAAGGTTGCAGTGAACCGTGATCACACAGCTGCACTCCAGCCTGGGCGACACAGTGAGACCGCATCTCAAAGTTTGTTTGTTTGTTTTTTTAAAGAGTACATACTGTCCACAGAACTTATTATTGCTAATGTTAAACTTGACCACCTGGCTAAGGGAGTGTTTGTCAGGTTTCTCCAATGTAAAGTCCTTTTCCCCGGTTTCCACACAATGGGGAGTTGTGCTCCACCTCTTTAAGGGCAGAATATCTACATAAATTATTTGAAATTCTTCTGCATAGGAGATGTATCCATCCTCCCCCATTTATTTATTTACTTTATTTATTTATATCAGTATGGACTCATGGATATATATTTTACACTTTCCAATACTACTTTATTTTTTGCTCAAATCTTTTCAGTTGGGTCATTTGGGAGGTCTTTCAGTCAGCTCGAGTGTCCCTTTGACCCTTCAACATATTGCCATTATTGGTATGTCAATGTAGTGCCATTATTGGTGTGTGTGTGTGTGTGTGTACATGTTTGAACACTTTCTTTCTGGCACTATAAGATGCTCCAGGCTCATCTATATTTCATCTTTATTTCTTTTCCCAATATTAGTACCCATTATTTCTCTAAGGAGCTCTGGGTCGTTTTATTGGAGGATAGCACTAGAAATCAAGACCTGGGTGCTAGATATGCTCCTTGTTGCTGTGGTGTTGTTGCTTCTAGTACCTTCCAGCCAATAGAGCAAGAAAACACCTGTATCTAAAGTAAACCTTTGATATAATACATCTCTATAAATATTTCTATATGCAATTTTCTGTATCTATACTAAACTAACTGTGAGTTTACGCAAATGCCTCCAACTCTAATTCATTACTACATGGGCCATCATAGCCTCTTCCTCCCTTGCTTATCTGTAACTTCCTACTTCCACAGTGAGAAATTAGGTTCCCACTATCTACCATCCGTTTACTTAATTGTATAGTTACATGCATACTGGAATCAGACAATTAAGTAAATGGATTCCTGATGCTGGAAACCAGGTACAGAATTATTAACCTTTACTCCCATGGGAAACAACTTCATTAACTAGACTTCAGTGCTTATATATAGTTCCTTCTGCCTTAGTCTTACAAGCTACACTCATCTCCAAAGTTACTTAGGCCATTCCTTCTTCTGCCTTCTCCTGCAGTGAGATTGTTTCATACGCTGAAATACAGTTAGATTATTTTGTTACATTCTGAGTTCCATCCTGAGATTCCCTGGCCTCCTAAATATTTTTTTAAATTTGCATACATGAAGGTTCACTCTTTGTGCTAAAGTTTTATGGGTTTTGACGAACAGATATTATCAAGTATCCATTATTGCATTATCATACAAAAGAGTTCTACCATCCTAAAAAATCCCATGCTTCATCTACTCAGTCGTCTCTATTACCCCTGAACTTCTGGCCAACACTGATCTCTTTACCATCTCCTTTATTTTGCCCTTTCCAGAATCCCATATAATTGGAACTATACAGTATGTATGTACTCTTTTCAGACTGGCTTCTTTTATTTAGCAATGTGCACTTAAAATTCATCCATGGCTTTGCATGGTTCAGTAGCCCATTTCTTTTTATCACTTTTCATTGGAATAAAATTCCTTTATATGTATGTACCATAATTTGTTTATCCAGTCACTTATTGAAGGATTATCTTGTTTTCTCCCAGTTTTTAATAATTATAAATAAAGCTGCTATTGGCCGGGCACAGTGGCTTACGCCTATAATCCCAGCACTTTGGGAGGCCGAGGCAGGGAGATCACGAGGTCAGGAGATGGAGACCATCCTGGCTAACACGGTGAAACCCCATCTCTACTAAAAGTTACAAAAAATCAGCTGGGCATGGTGGCGGGCGCTTGTAGTCCCAGCTACTGGGGAGGCTGAGGCAGGAGAATGGCATGAATTCGGGAGGCGGAGCTTGCAGTGAGCCAAGATGGTGCCACTGCACTCCAGCCTGGGCAACAGAGCAAGACCCTGTCTCAAAAAAAAAAAAAAAATCTACTATAAACATTTTATTCATGCTTTTATGTGAAGATAAGTTTTTAAATCAGTTGAATAAATACCTAGGAACACAATTGATGGTTCAGATCATGTTTAGCTTTGTAAGAAACTGCAAAAGTTGCTGTACCATTTTGTATCCCCACAGGCAAAAGAGGAACATTTCCATTGCTTTACATTTTGCCAGAAATCAATATTGTCAGTTTGGGGATTTTTGCCATTCTAATAGGTATGTAACACTTTCTAATTGTTCTTTTAGTTTGCATTTCCCTGATCATAAATGATTTTGAGTATCTTTTGTATGCTTATTTTCTATCTATGTATCTTCTTTGGTGAGGTGTCTATTCATTGCCCACTTTTAATTGAGGTGTTTGTTTTAAAGTTTTTAAAGTGTTTACTTAGAAAGAAAAAGAAAAAAAGAAAGAGAAAACAAGGAAGGAAAATTTATTAAGCATATGCTCTATGCAGGCACTATTCTACACGCTGGAGATATATTAGGGAACAAAATAAACAACACCCTGCCTGTGTGATGATTTTATTCTACTAGGGAGAGGGGAAAAAAGAAATGAATAATATAAATGAATGAATCAAAAGAAAATACAAAAAAAAAAGAAAATAGTGAAAGGGATGTGGAGGGTGGGTATAGGTAGCAGTATAAACATTTGTTGTCAGAGAAGGCCTTATGGAAAAGGTGACATTTAAACAAAGACTTAAAGCAAGCCAAGGAATATCTGGAGAAGAGTTCCTGAGCTACAGGATACTTGAACAAAGAACCTAAGGCAGGAACATGCCTAGAGCATTTGAGGAAAGGGGAAAGGCCAGAGTGCCTGGAGGGCAGTGAGTGAAGAGAAAGGAGGAGGAAGAGGAAGTCAAATAGGTCCAGAGTCAGCAGATCAGGATGAGCTTTTTGTTCATTGAAAGAACTTTGCCTTTTATCTGAGTAAAACGATGTTTTGAGTAGAGGAGTGACATTACCCGAGTTACATTTTAAAGGGATTGCTCTAGCTGATGTGTTGGAGAAAGACTATAAAGGGGAAAGGTGAGAGCCAGAAAGACTTGTTAGAAGACTACTGCAATAGTCTAGGTAGGTAAGGAGGCTTGCTCTAGACCAGAGTGGTAGCAATGGAGATGATGAGAAACAGTTGGATTATGGCTATACTTTGAAGTACCCACAGCATGATTTCCTGATGGGTTGGATATGAAATAAGAGAGGAATAGAAGAGTTAAGATTTCAAGATTTTTAGGCCCAAGCAAGTGGCAATATGGATTTGCCATCACCTGAGATGGAGACAGCTGTGTGGGGAACACTGAACAAATGGGCTGGAGTAACACACCAAAATGAGGAATATGTTGCCTCCAAAATCCAAATAAGCCCTCTAGGCATTGTGCCTCTTTCTTGCTTTTAGGAGGGGCCAAATGCAGCAACTTATCCTTCACCTTAGAATGAATATCTCAACAGCCCCCACACCACTGGACCCTAGAAATTTTACTAAGGTAGCAGGTCCCAGAATTTTAGTCAGATTTATTTCCCATCCTCTGGCATGCAAATGTCTCACAAATTAAGTCCAGTGTGCTTGCTACTTTTTGCCCACTGGATTCAATCAGCATAATGTCATCAATATAAATGACCAGTGTGATATCTTGTGGAAGCAAAAAGTTATCAAAGTCTCTCCGAATAAGATTATGACACAAAGCTGAAGAGTTGATATACCCCCGAGGTAGGACAGTAAAGGTATATTGCTGGCCTTGCCAGCTGAAGGCAAATTGCTTCTGGTGGACCTTATGGACAGGAATGGAGAAAAAGGCATTTGCCAAGTCAATGGCTGCATACCAGGTACCGGGAGACGTGTTAATTTGCTCAAGCAATGAAACCACATCTGGTATAGCAGCTGCAATTGGAGTCACCACTTGGTTAAGCTTATGACAATCCACTGTCATTCTCCAAGATCCATCTGTCTTTTGCACAGGCCAAATGGGAGAGTTGAATGGGGACGTGGTGGGAATCACCACCCCTGAGTCTTTCAAGTCCTCGATGGTGGCACTAATCTCCATATCCCTCCAGGAATGCCATATTGTTTTTGATTTACTATTTTTCTAGGTAGAGGCAGCTTTAATGGCTTCCACATGGCCTTTCTCATCCTAATAACCCTTATCCTACCAGTCAGGGATCCAATGTGGGTTTTCTGCCACCTGCTAACTATGTCTATGCCAGTTCTGGCACTGGGGAAATGGCCACAGGATGAGTCCGGGGACCCACTGGACCCACTTTAAGTCAGACTCGAGCTAAGACTCTGTTAATTACCTGACCTCCATAAGCCCCTACTTCAACTGGAGGACCGCAGTGATGTTTTGGGTCCCCTGGAATCAACATTAGCTCAGAGCCAGTGTCCAGTACTCCCCAAAATGTTTGATCATTTCCCTTTCCCCAATGCACAGTTACCCTGGTTAAAGGCCAGAGGTCTCCTTGGGGAAGGATGGGAGAATGATTAACAACATAAATTGTTGGTAGTGTAGTCGGGTCCTTCCTCAAGTGGACCCAGCCTCCCCTTCATTGAAAGGGTTTTGGGTCTCTAAACTGGCTCAATTCTGGAAACTGATTGAGGGGCTGTGTTCTCTGTTTTTACAATTCAAATTAGTCTTTTGCTCATTTGACTTAGAAGTTTTCTGCTTATATAAATTAAGTAGGAATGTACTAGGCTTCCTATTAGTTTCACTTCTAGGAACACCATGATTAATTAGCCAATGCCAGAGCTCTACACAAGTCAGACTATTCTGATTGCATCTTTGCCTCTGCTGTCCATTGCAGTAGCTATGCCCACCTGGCCTTTGACTGTTGAGTGCCACCACTTGGCCCCTGCCACCTTGGGATCTCATTATTCCCATTGTATTTGAATTTTGTAGTTGAGTGACTGTGGTTCCCGCTGTTAGATCTGACATACAGAGAAGAGCAATTACAGGACTCTTCAGAAATGCAGGTGCTGCCCTCGCAAATTTATTTCACAAAGGATTGGTCAAGGGGATATCTTCTGGACCCTCCCAGATGGGATGAGTAGGTCTAAAGTGACTAATCCACTCCGCCATCCAAATCTCCCTAAATCTTTGGATTCCTCCCTCCCTTCCCAAGGGAGATCAGGCATTTCTAGCTCACTCACAGTGGGCCATCTTTTAATCCATATATCAGCTAACCAAGCAAATAAACTATTAGAACCTTTTTTTAACTCTGCAGTATTAAATGCAGAATCCCTACCTAGTGGGCCCAAAACAATAAATTCAGCCTGATTCAACTTTATGTTCCTTCCACCATTATCCCACACCCTTAATATTGATTCCCATGCCTATTCTCCAGATTTCTGTTTATATAAATTAGAAAACTCAAGCAGTTCTTTTTAAGTATAGTACATCTCCTCATGGGTCACACTCTGAACCTCACCTCTAGGGGCCTACCAGGATTTTAGTTATAGGTCTAGAAGCAAACAGGGGTGTTGGGGGTGGCTCCTGAGGAGAATCAACATTATCTTGCCTGGCAACTGCCTCAGGGGAGGCCATCACTGTTGCCTCAGTCAAGGCAGGGTTTATCTCCTCAGACAAAGGTGGAAAGGCTGGTGGCAGCATGGGTTGGGGAGGGGATGTTGCCACTACTGGGGATGGTGAAGTTGTTTCTTCTGGCAAGAAAGATTCATCAGAGTTTACAAGCTCAGTGTCCCCAGCTTCATCAGGGTCCTCCCACGCATCCCCATTCCAAGTTGCAAGGTCCCATTCTTTTCCAATCAATTCCCTCACTTTAACAGTAGACACCTGGCAAGACTGTGCATATTTTGTGTTGTTGCAGGTCAGCCACTTGCATGATAAGAGTTTCTGTTTGTTTTTCCACAATTTCAGCTCTTTTTCTACAAGAGATAAGGCCCTGATCCAGGACAATCTTAGAAGCTATGAGACTCAGTATCTGCTTCTGAAGTCAGAAGTTAGAATCCCTGAGTTCATCATTTTCTTTCATTTCATCTGGGAGGGTCCAGAAGATATCCCCTTGACCAATGCTTTGTGAAATAAATTTTCCAGTGGGGCAAGGAAAGCAAAACCTGCTCTTGTGATGTGATGCTTAATACTGAGTGTCAACTTGACTGGATTGAAGGATGCAAAGTATTGATCCTGAGTGTGTCTGTGAGGATACTGCCAAAGGAGGTTAACATTTAAGTCAGTGGGCTAGGAAAGGCAGACCCACCCCTAATTTGGGTGGGCACCATCTAATCAGCTGCCAGCATGGCTAGAATATAAAGCAGGCAGAAAAATGTGACAAGACTAGATTGGCCTAGCCTCCCAACCTACATCTTTCTCCTGTGCCAGATGCTTCCTGCCCTTGAATATCAGACTCCACGTTCTTCATTTTGGGGACTGCCACTGGCTCTCTTTGCTCCTCAGCTTGCTGATGACCTATTGTGGGACTTTGTGATCATGTGAGTTAACACTTAATAAACTCATATTATATATATATCACATATATATGTCATATATATTACATACATACATATACATATGTTATATATTATATATATTTATATTTGTGTATATATATTTATATATATATAATATGTGTGTATGTGTGTGTGTATATATCCTATTAGTTCTGTCCCTCTAGAGAACCCTGACTAATACAGATTTTGGTACGAGGGGTGGTGGTTCTAGAGAAACAGAATATTAAGGATAGGGTTCTTTAGTTGGTTTTTGGGATTCTGGAGTTGGCTGCTTGATACAGACACAAAAATGCTAAGGACTCTACTAATAGTATGAAGAATACTGATAGTCCTTGGTATGAAATGTTTAGAGATTTATGCAAAATAAATGCATTTGACACTCCTGATTCATTGCTCATGAGAGGCAAGGAGTTTAGTGACTCTGTACATAATACCTTTGACCATATGTGGAGAACCAAAGAACATTAACGAAGCTGGTTGGTTGCTCCTAAGTTTAGTGCTTTCCTTGCCCCACCGGCGCATGTGTGTGCACTCTGCGCTGCTACCACTGAGGCAGGAGTACAGTTCATCCCTTCTCACCATTGCCGACTGCCATTGCAGTTAGAGCTTTGGCACACACAGAGCCTGCCAGCCCCCTGCCCTTGTGCCAATACTGCCACAGGAGTCAAACTAGGCACAGAGAACAGTAGACCCTCCCCTGCCCTGAGTAACCACCCCTGACTGTGGTGCACAGACTACACATACAGACCTGTACTTGCGAGTTTCCTGCCCCCATGCCAACCCCATCACCAGTGTGACCACAGTTGCCAGCAGGGGCCCCCTGCTTCCCTGAGCCATGCTGCCTCCACCACTGTGGTGAACACCTGCACAGAGGCAGGCACCCCAGCACCTGCTACACCCTGCTGCAACCAATAAGTGTGCACCCTGCTGCACTGCCACTGCCACCGCTGCTGCCATGTGCAAAGAAGGATGGATCCCATTGTCACCATACTATGAAACATTGTAGCTGACACTACCCATTGGAGTGTAGTGACCAGTGGTCCAGGAGCACTTCAGTACCCCTGGCACAATGGATTCCAAACCTTGAGGAGCCAGAGAACAAAGTTGCAGCCCAAGACAAGTCTCCCAGAGTTACAGTACACAGTCTAGGAGTTGGGAGCTGAGTGTCAGTCCCCTAAAATAGTCCAGAAATGAAGCCAGTTGGCCAAATGCACCTTATACTATAATTGAACCCACCAAGGACTATCAGTATTCTTCATACTATAATTTCTTTTCTCGAGTAGGATAAAAGAAAAAAATCCAAAGGTCAGCAACTTCAAAATTGAAGGAACACAAGCCCATAAGATGAGAAAGAACCAGCACAAGAATTCTGACAACTCAAAAATCCAGACTGCCTTCTTTCCTCCAAATGGCCATACCACTGCCATGGCCAGCAAGGGTTCTGAACCAGGCTGAGATGGCTGAAATGACAGAAATAGAATTCAGAATATGGACAGGAATAAATGTCATTGAGACGCAGGGTACATTGAAACCCATTCCAAGGAAGATAAGAATCACAATAAAATGAGACACGAGCTGATAGACAAAATAGCAAGTATGGAAAAGAATATAACCAACCTGATAGAGTTGAAAAGCACACTACAAGAATTTTATAATGTAAGTACAAGTATTAATAGCAGAATAGACCAAGCAGAAGAAAGAATATCCACAGCTTGAGGACTGAAATTAGGCCTTCTGAAATAAGACAGTCAGACAAAACTAGAGAAAAAAGAATGAAAAGGAATGAATGAAACTTCTGAGAAATATGGGATAATGTAAAGATACCAAATCTACTACTCATTGGTGCGCCTTAGAGATGGGGATAATGTAAACAACTTGGAAAACATATCAGGATAACATCCATGAATTTACCCAACCTAGCTAGAAAGGCAAACATTCAAATTCAGGAAATGCAGAGAACCCCAGTAAGAAATTTCACAAGAAGATCATTCCCAAGACACATAATCATCAGATTCTTCAAGGTTGAAACGAAAGAAAAAAAATGTTAAAGGCTGCTAGAGAGAAAGGTTAACTCACCTACAAAGGGAAGCCCATCAGACTAACAGCGGACCTCTCAGCAGAAATTCTACAAGCCAGAAGAGATTGGGGGCCAATTTTCAACATGATTGAAGAAAATAAATTTTAACCTAGAATTTCATATCCAGCCAAAGTTTCATAAGCAAAGGGGAAATAAGATCCTTTTCAGACAAGCAAATATTGAGGTAATTTTTTACCACCAGACCTGCCCTAGAAGAGCTCCCAAAGAAACCATTAAATTTAGAAAGGAAAGACCATTACTGGGCACTAAGAAAACACACTTAAGTACACATCCAGTGTCACTATAAAGCAACAACATAAACAAGTCTGTATAATAACCAGCTAACATCATAGTGACAGGATCAGATCCACAAATGTCAATAGTAACCTTAAATGTAAATAGGCTAAATGTCCCCAATTAAAATGTGCAGAGTGGAAAGCTGAATAAAGAACCAAGACCCATTGGTATGTCATCTTCAAGAGACCCATCTCACATGCAATGACACACATGGGTTCAAAATATAAAGGGATGGAGAAAAATCTACCAAGCAAATGGGAAACAGACAAAAGCAGGGGTTACAATCCTAATTTCAGACAAAACAGGCTTTACACAAGCAAAGATAAAAAAAGACAAAGAAGGGCATTACATAATGGTAAAGGGTTCAACTCAAGAAGAAGATGTAACTATCCTAAATATATATGTACCCAACACAAGAGCATCCAGATTCATAAAGAACTTCAAAGAAACTTAGACTCCTACACAATAATAGTGGGAGACTTTAATAACCTACTGACAGTATTAGATCAGCAAGGCAGAAAATTAATGTATATATTCAGGACCTAAACAGAGCACTGGATCAAATGAATCTGACAGACATCTACAGAACTCTCCAACCAAAGACAGAATATACGTTCTTCTCATTGCCACATAGCACATACTCTAAAATCAATCACATAATCAGACATAAAACACTCCTCAGCCAATGCAAAAGAACTGAAATCATAACAACCACTCTCAGACCACAGTGCAATCAAATTAGAAATCAAGACTATGAAATTCACTCAAAACCATAATTTTATGGAAATCGAGTATGTACTACTGAATAACTTTTAGGTAAATAATGAATTCAAAGCAGAAATAAAGAAGCTCTTTGAAACTAATGAGAACAGAGATACTACATACCAGAATCTCTGGGACACAGCTAAAGCAGTGTTAAAAGGAAAATTTATCGCACTAAATTCCCACATCAAAAAGTTAGAAAGGTCTCAATTTAACAACCTACCATCGCAACTGAAAGAACTAGAGAGCCAAGAGAAAACCAACCCCAAAGCTAGCAGAAGACAAGAAATAACCAAAATTACAGCTGAACTGAAGGAGAGTGAGACACAATAAACCATCAAAAGATCAATGAATCCAGGAGTTGTTTTTTAAAAAAATTAATAAAATAGATAGGCCACTAGCTAGACTAATAAAGAAGAAAAAAGAGAGAACATTCAAGTAAACATAATTAGAAACAACAAAGGGGATATTACTACTGACCCCACAGAAATACAAATAACCATCAGAGAATACTATGAACACCTCTATGCACATAAACTACAAAATCTAGAGGAAATGGGTAAATTTATGGACAAATATACCCTTTTATGACTGAACCAGGAAGAAATTGAATTCCTCTACAGACCAATAGCAAGCTACAAAATTGATCAGTAATGAATAGCCTACAAACCAAAAAAAGCCTATGATCAGATGGATTCACAGCTGAATTCTACCAGACGTACAAAGAAAATTTGGTAGCATTCCTACTGAAAATATTTCAAAAAAATGAGGAGGAGGGACTCCTCCCTAACTCATTCTATGAGGCTAGCATCATCCTGATACGAAAACCTGGCAGAGACACAACAAAAAAAGAAAAGTTCAGGTCAATATCCTTGATGAACATTGTTGCAACAATCCTCAGCAAAATACTGGCAAACCAAATCCAGCAGCACATCAAAAAGCTTATCCACCACAATCAAGTAGGCTTTATCTCTGGGATGCAAGGTTGGTTCAACATACACAAATCAATAAATGTGACCCATCACATAAACAACTAAAGACCAAAAAAACCAAAGCAAAACAAAACCAAAAAACCCCATCATTATCTCAATAGATGCATAAAAAGCTTTTGATAAAATTCAACACCTCTTCATGTCACAAATTCTCCATAAACTAGGTATTGAAGGAACATACATCAGAATAATGAGTTATCTATGAAAAACCCACAGCCAACATCATACTGAATGGGTAAAAGCTGGAAGTATTCCCCTTGAAAACCAGCACAAGACAAGGATGCCCTGTCTCACCACTCCTATTCAACGATAGTACTGGAAGTCCTGGCCAAAGCAATCAGGCAAGAGAAAGAAATAAAGGCTTCCAAATAGGAAGGAAGGAAGTCAAACTATCCCTCTTTGCAGACAACATGGGCCTATGTTTAGAAAATCCCATAGTCTCAGCCCAAAAGCTCCTTCTGTTGATAATTTCCACAAATTCTCAGGATACAAAATCAATGTACAACAATTACCAGCATTCCTATACACCAACAACAGTCACACCAAGAGCCACATCAGCAATGCAGTTCCATCCACAAATGAGATTGCCATAAAAAGAATAAAATACCTAGGAATACAGCTAAACAGGGATGTGAAAGATCTCTACAAGGAGAACTACAAAACACTTCTAGAAGGAATCAAAGATGACACAAACAAATGGAAAAACATCCCATGCTCACGGATAGGAAGAATCAATGTTAAAATGGTCATACTATCCAAAGCAATTTACAGATTCAATGCTATTCTTATTAAACTACCAATGACATTCTTCACAGAACTAGAAAAAAACTATTTAAAAATTCATATGGAACCAAAAGCGCCTGAATAGCCATGTTAATCCTCAGCAAAAAGAACAAAGATGGAGGCATCATGCTGCCCAACTTCAAACTATACTACAGAGCCATGGTAACCCAAACAGCATGGTACTGGTACAAAAACAGACACAAAGAGCAATGTAACAGAATAGAGAGCCTGGAAATAAGGCTGCGCACCTATAACCATCTGATCTTTGACAAAGCTGACAAAACAAGCAATGGGGAAAGGACTCTCTATTCAAATAAATAGTGCTAGGATAACTGAGTAGCTATATGCAGAAGATGGACCCCTTCCTTACACCATACACAAAAATTAACTCAAGATAGATTAAAAACTTAAAAGTAAAACTGAAAACTATAAAAACCCTGGAAGACAACCTAGGTGATACCATTCTGGACATAGGAATGGGCAAAGATTTCATGATGAAGACACCAAAAACAACTGCAACAAAAGAAAAAATTGACAAATGGGTTCAATTAAACTAAAGAACTTCTACTTAGCAGTAGAAACTATCAACAGAGTAAACAGACAGTAAACCTACAGAATGGAGAAAATTTTTGTAAGTTATGCATCTGGCAAAGGTCTAATATCTATAGGGAATTTAAACAAAATTAAACAAATTTACAAGAAAAAAACAACCCTATTAAAAGTAGATAAAGGCCATGAACACTTTTCAAAAGAAGATACACGTTTGGCCAACAAGCATATAAAAAGAAGCTCATCATTGATCATTACAGAAATGCAAATCAAAACCATAATGAGATACCATCTCACACCAATCAGGATGGCTATTTTAAAAAGTCAAAAAATAACAGATGCTGGTGAGGTTGTGGAGAAAAGTGAATGATTTTACACTGTTGGTGGGAGTAAGTTAGTTCAGCCATTGTGGAAAGCAGTGTTGCAATTCCTCAAATACCTAAAAACAGAAATAATATTCAACCCCACAATCCTATTACTAGATGTATACCCAAAAGGAACATAAATTGTTCTATCATAAAGACATATGCATGCATAGCACGTGGAATCAATCTAAATGTCTATCAAAACTACACTAGATAAAGAAAATGTGGTACATGTACACCATGGAATACTATGCAGCCATTAAAAAAGGACAATATCATGTCCTTTGCAGGAACATGGATGGAGATGGAGGCCATTATCCTTAGCAAAGTAACACAGGAATGGAAAACTAAATACAACCTGTTCTAACTTGTAAGTGGGATCTAAATGAAGAGAACACATGGACACTGAGGGAACGAACAACAGACACTGGGGCCTATTGGTAGATGAGGAGGCCCCTGAGGAGGGAGAGGATCATGAAAAATAACTAAAGGTACAAGGCTTAATACCCAAGTAATGAAATAATCTGTACAACAAACCCCCTTGATACAAGTTTACCTACAAAGCAAACTTGCACATGTACCACTGAACTCAAAAGTCAAAAATTAAAATAAAATTAAATTGTAAAATGTTATCTTTTTTTAAGATAGGAGAAATAATTGTAGGCAGCTGGGTGCAGTGGCTCACACCTGTAATCCTAGCACTTTGGGAGGTCGGGGGCGGGGGTCCGGTCATGAGGTCAGGAGTTCAAGACCAGCCTGGGCAACATGGTGAAACCCTGTCTCTACTAAAAATACAAAAATTAGCCAGGCATGGTGGCAGGCGCCTATAATCCCAGCTACTCGGGAGGCTGAGGCAGGAGAATTGCTTGAACCTGGGAGGTGGAGGTTGCAGTGAGCCGAGATTGTGCCATTGCACTCCAGCCTGGGCAACAAGAGCAAAACTCCATCAAAAAAAAAAAAAAAAAAAAACGAAAAAAGAAAAAGAAGGAAGGAACGAAAAGAAAGAAAGGTAGACTTGAGTGCTGATGAGAATGATTCAGTAGAGAGTGCAAAAAACATAGATGGGTCTAGAGAGAGGTCAAGAATTGCTAGAGTGCCACCTTTCAGTAGGTGACTCGGTAGGATCAAGTGTGTTCAAGTGTGTACACAGCAGAACTTGCTTTATATGGGGACATAGAATGCAAATCTTACAGCAGTAGGCAGGAAGGTAAAATGTGTAAACTACATGTGCAGATACTGATGGGTAGAAAGATGTGGTGGGTTTCTGGTGAAGTTCTCCCATGACTGCTTCAATTTTTTGTGTGAAACTGGAGGCTAGGTCTTCATTTCCAGATATTTACTTTCAATCATGTCATACCTACTTTCATGTTGACTACAATTTTGAGGCTAGAGAAGGAGGAATGCCTTCCCACATGAGATTGTATTTAGCTGAACTGTGGGGATGAGAGTAGGGGGTGCAGGCCTCCCATGTACGAAAGCAGGCAAGCCTAATGGAACATTAGTCAATTTTTTCTGCCACTAAAGCACAGAGTGCATGTTTGGACAGAGATGGGAGAGGAGGCTGGAATGGTATTTAGGGCCAGATCATGTGATAACTTCAATACAATTCAGTATCTAATAGATACTGATAATAAGGGGAGTAAAATAATACAATTTTTACTTTACAAATATAATTTGTTGGCCTCATGGTAAATGAATACCAGTGGAAAGAGAGATGCAAGTCAGGAAAACGGGTTAAGAAAATACTGCATTTGTGCAAATGGAATGTGTTGAGGACATAAATGAAGGCAGCAAGAGAGGAACAGCACAAAAGGAAGAGAATTCGTTGAGATATATGCAGTAGAAAAGATGCAAACTGGTGGTTATTTGAACGTGGGGGTGAAAGAAAAGAAGTCATCCAGGATAAGAAGGTCCCTAAATTAGGTTACTAAGTGGATGGTGGAGACATTGACTATGGTTAAGGTTGAAAATACAATTAGAAGAGAAAGTTGGGGATAGGGAGGAAAAAATGAGTTTGGTTTTAGACATTTGACCCCAAAGTGCTTTTAAGTCATCCACAACGATAGCAGATTTCATGGAAGAGAGTTGGGCTAAAGACTTAAGTGTTGGAAACATTAATATACAGCTGAGACCACCCAGAAGAAATTATAGAATGAACAAAAAATACAAGAGCAATACCAACAGTTAAGAGGGAGAAGTATCGATGAAGGGAACAGGAAGAAATGGCCAGGGAGGAAGAGAAGAACCAAAGAAGGTGATTCATGGAACTCAAGGAAAAGAGAGTTTTAGAAGGTGGGTGTGGGGTCAGGGGCAGTGGGCTCATGCCTGTTATCCCAGCACTTTGGGAGGCTGCGGTGGGCAGATCACTTGATGTCAGGAGTTCAAGACAAGCCTGGCCAACATGGCAAAACCTCATCTCTACTAAAAATACAAAAATTAGTTGGGTACGGTGGTGCATGCCTGTAATTCCAGCTACTCAGGAGGCTGAGGCATAAGAATTGCTTGAACCCAGGAGACAGAGGTTGTAGCAGCCACTGCATTTCAGCCTGGGTGATGGAGTAACTTTGTCTAAAAAAAAAAAAAAAAAAAAAAAAAAGAAGGTGGGGGTGGTAGGGATAAGGGAGTTTGATACTATCAATCACAAAGTGAGGTTTGTCCATCAGAAAACACAGCGATCACACCTGCAGAAGCAATCCAAGCAGAGTTGTGGAGAGTATTCATTTACCGCATTCCCAGATCTGAACAGGCTTTTCTCTAATTCTTCATTCATCCTGAGGTTTAAATAGCTGAAAATGGCTTAAAGCTTTAGCTTCCCTTGGAATGAAGGAATAAATGCACTGAGGTCAGACATTATTCAGCCAATGTAGGTGGGCTTGGTGGAAGGGGATGAGAGACTAGAGGTTTTCCTGGAGCTCATAACATCACACCATTGCTCACTATGTAGTGGCTCTTCCAGTGTCAGATGTAGCCAGGCAGGGGGAGTGTTTCAATGTGTTGGTGCTGCTTACAATGATTGCTGTCTGTTTATGGGTTTGTGGCCAAAAAGACTAATGTGTGGCCAGCCTCCTTCCCATGCTGGGCACATGTGCATATTGATGTGTGCTTGGCAGAAGCATTCATGATTTGCACAGCCTGTTGTAATTTTCCTCTTATGTTCACAATCACTCTGTGGGTTTTACTCAAAAATAGCTATATCATTCCTTGGAGTTGTGTTCCAAGACTGCCTCTGCACTATATTTTTTCTCATAATCACCAAAGGTGATTCTTTCATGTTTTATGGTTTCCAAAGCAAGTTCACATTCAATATATTTTATTTCAGCCTCACAACAACTTTGTGAGATAGATGAGTAGTTGTTAATATTATTTTTCTTTTATATATGAGAAATCCAGTCTCAAGGAAATAAAATAATTTAATGAAATTAAAACAGTTAATATTTGGAAAAATAATAGTAGCTAATTCTGCTACTGCATTTACCCTGTGCCAGCGGTGTTCTATGTGGTCTACATATTAATTTATATTGCAACTTATGTAATCCTTTCAACAACCCTGCAACAGAGATGTCATTATTACCACATTTTATAGATGCAAAAACTCTGGCACAAACAAGATATATGCAGAACAGAAGCAAACTCTTAGCTATTTGAATGTGGAGGATAAAAGGAAAAAAGTCTTCCAGGATATGAAGATCCCTAACTTACATTACTAACTGGATGGTGGAAGAGATCTTGACTATTGTCAATACTGTTGGAAATACAATTATAAGAGAAAGTTGGGGGTAGGGAGGAAAAAGGGAGTTTGGTGTTACTTGTCTAAACTAATGAGTAATGTAAGATGGATTCAAATTCAAGTAGTCTTATTTTCAAACCAGCTATACTGTCCTTGATCTTTACTTCCGACTAAACCATAGTATTTTCCATATCGTGTGGTCTTGGGCTTAATATAGCAATAAAGCGTTTCATATAGCACTTGCTGCTTGAGGTAATCTACTTTATCTAATTCCTTGAAAGTCACCTCAAATTCTACTTTTCCATTTTCCACATATATCAAGTCCAACAGAAGTGTAATAAGATAAACAATATCTAATTTTTAAGACCCTGTTCTTTCCATTAAAAGTTCAGTACCACTCAAAGAACTCAAAGTTGCTTAAGATGCTGGTTTTGAAATTTGGGGTAGTCTCAGATCTTAGTCCTATGTGGGTTTTCTGTCTCTCACTTTCTTTACTTCTCTTTTCTCTTTGATTTGTAGCATTTTCCAGCTACAAATAATGTAAGCAATAATACTTTTCCAGCTACAAATAATGTAGCATTTTCCAGCTACAAATAATGTAAGCAATAATACTTACATTATTGCTTATTTCCATCTACCAACATGATGTCTGCCACCTTGTGAAATTCCCGAAAATTTAATTATCAGTTTTAATGATATCTTAAGTGCTTTTTAGATAACACACTTAAAACTCCTGTCAACATCCTTGTAGGGAATATTCTATTTATTAGCAATGTTTTGCAGATGAGGAAACTAGGTGCAAAAAGTAACTTGCTCAAAATCAAATAGGTACCAAGTGGCAGATAAGGACTTGGGCATGGGTGTAGATTTCCCCTGCTCTTTTCTGCTATGCTGTACTGCCAGTATCAAACATTGGGGTGACCTTTCAGCTTCATTCTCTACCTGGTTTTCTAGCCTCCCATCTCTCCATTCCATCTTAAGGCTACTGACAAAACTCTTTCTAAAGAAAAGAGCTGAACATATAAATCCCCTGCTCAAATATCTTCAATTTGCTACTACATGTAGGATAAAACACAAATTCCTCATCTGTGTACTCATGTCCTCTGTGATCAACTCTAAATGCCCATTTTTTAGTCTTTGTTACAGGTCCCCTGAAAGTTTCATCTGTTTCAAATATACCAAATGAATTGTGATTTCTAACAAGCCATGTGCTCTGTTGCGCTCACTGAATGCTAATCTCTCTGTTAGAGTCCTACCATCTTTGAAGGTCCTGTGCAAATGCCACTTTCTCTCTTACAGAGAGAAAGATGGTAGGATCTTTGTAAGGTCCTCCCACACTCCCCTGGTGGGAATAATTTTTTTCTGCTTCCCAATTGTCGCACTACATGTGACATGTCATACCTCTATTACAGCACTTACAAACAATATGTTTTTATTATAGTTATATTCTATACAGTGGGAAATATGTCTGTCTGTCCTACAATAGAATGAGTCTTTGAGAGCAGGGGGCATGATCCATTCCTCTTTATATCTTTCCCACAGATCCTAGGACAGTGTCTTGCTAATAGCAAGGGCTGAATAAATATGTGAATTTCATTGCTATATGGGATTAATGAAAATCTAAGTTTGGTGTAAACTGAGTATCCATTCTCATCTTTTCCAGATCATGGTACACTATCCACCCTAGGTCATTCCCTGAGGACAGTAGTGTTGGCTTCCTCAGTCAACTAGGGAAGCAGCTTGGGGAAGCAACTAAGACAGTCAACTAAGGAAGCAACAAAACACCTGTACTGTGGCCAAAATGGGGCACATTTGTAGGAGATCAGCAGCTGGCCAGGGGAAGTCCCATTTTTGTTCTGAGTCTCAGTCTTCTCCTCTTCCACTGACCTGAGGTGGTAATGATGCCTTCCACTGCCATCCTCTTCTTTGTCACAGATACAACCACCTCCGGAACTGCAATTCCATTCCATAAGGTGGGATCTTCCACCTCATGAACTCAAAGTCCAAAACATCTTTTTCCACCCCACCCCTCCTTTGTCTCTGCTGTCTCATTTTAAAGCCTACAAAAAGAAAACAGACCCATGTGTCCACCCTCCTAAGGTGCACAGTTACCTGAAAAGTCAATATCCCTACCTACATGGCAAGATAAGTAGAGTTGACATAGTGCCTCAAAGGACTCTCAGGCATGATCGAGGTGAGTTTCTGGGACTATTCTGGATAGACCATGAAAAGGAAAACAATAGCTCCACTTCAATTATGCACTCACTAATCCAATCCCCAGCAGACATCTCCCTGTATTAATATCTCAACAGCAGGACTATCAGTATTTGGGGCTGGGTAATTCTTTGTTGTAGGGTCAATTCCATGCATTATATTAGGTTGGTGCAAAAGTTATAGGATATTTAGCAGCATTCTCAATCTCTACCCACTAGATGCCAGTAGCACCCCCTCCCTCAGTTGTTACAACTGAAAATGGCTCCACATCTTGTCCAATATCCCTTGGGAGACAAAATCTCTTCCAATTGAGAATCATCAGTGTAAGGTTTTCCTGGCACAAATCGCCATATATGTGACCCCTGTAAGGCTGAGATTCCACTGGTCTCAGCTCCAGCCCTCCAACTGGCAGCCCACAATCAGCTACATATCATCTTTGGGATTAGTGTTCATAGTTCAGCCCCTGGCATGTGGATGTTCCCGGATGGCCGCCTCCACCATAGGTGGCAAGGCTGTCAACTGCAATGCTGTAAGTAATTCCCAACGGAACAGAGGGTGAGAGGGGTGTGTCTCCAAGAGATGTTTTGTCCAGGTTGGGTACTGTTCCTTTGAGAAATCTCTGCCGCTGGGGCTGGAACTCTGAACCAGAGTCCAGCAATGGGCCCAATGAAGTGGGGCAAATGAGGTCAACCCCGAGGCTCTTTTTCTAATTGGACTGCATTTCTTTGTAGAGAATAGTTTTGAAAGGATTTTATTTTATGGAATCTTACCCTAATTTCAAGCAACATAAGACATCCTCCTCAGTTGCTTTAAGAAAATTCCTCAACAGGCCAATAAGCCATTTGGGTTATGTATATAGCATATATTCTTTTATTGTGAAATTCCCATCCTCCTTCAACTACTCACACACACATACTTTTTTTAAACCAAGTTCTTCTTTTCCTTTTTGAAAGGCTTAATACTTGTTTGTAAATGAAAATATCTCATCATTAAATATAAGAAAGTACAGAAATCGTTCACAAATTTCTCAATAACTTGCTTTTCTGTAAAAGGAAACAGGACAAGTTTATATTATATTGGTGTTCAGAACATTTCTTTATGAAGCTTTTCCTTGGTGTTAAATGGCCTAAAGTACCATATGTTTCTTAATAAAAAGCCATGTAAAAACCTAAATTAATAAACTGAACTCAAAGAAAAGTTGCCCCAAGACGGCTCTAACTAAGCCTTTTTATGGGCTTGCCAACAATTTCAAGATTGTTTTAATGAAAAAAATTTATGTTCCTGTCTTTGTGGACCATAGCACACCAATTCCCTCCAACCCCCACCTCATTTACCCCCACCCCACTCCCCAGGCCCAGCCAATACTCCAGTGCCCTACAGAAGAGGTCACTCATACCTTGGCAAGCAGTTAACTAGAAGGGCTGAGCCATCTGGAAGCCCCTGAGTGTGTGCACGTGCACACACACCACATACGCACACCACTTGAGTGTCGCGCACACACACACGCACACACACACGTGGCCAAGCGGCCACTTCCAAGTCCCCTCCTGCTGACATTTCCAGGTACCACACTGCCACCTCCATGTCCACTCCTTCCTCTTCTGGGGCTATATCATACAGAGTAAGCAGAGGAGGCTCTATTGCTCAGACTTTTACAGCGAGAATTCCTTGGAGCCCAGCCTAAGGAACCATCAGCATGTTTCCAGATTTAATGTTTCTCATGGAAGGAAGAGAGCATAGCCTTCAGACCAATATTCATCATTCTACATTGTGATTGCTTATTTGTTTGCTAGTCTCAGTTACTGAAGGGTGAATTCCTTGAAAGTGGGATTGTAATTTGTTGATCAAACGTAGTGCATAACATAATGCCTGGCTTGTCAATAGGCCTTCAATCTATATACATTAATTTGATTATTTTCAAACTACAGTTTAGCCATGTACTGGTTATAAGTTAATAATATTTAAATGAATGAATGAAAAAGGGTATGTCAAGTAACTGCTACATGTAACTACTATGTGATAGAAGTTAATAAAAGATGGTTACTGTCTTAGTCCATTTTTGCTGCTATAACAAAATACCCGAGACTGGGTAATTTATAGGGAAAAGAAATTTATTTCTCACAGTTCTGGAAGCTGGGAAGTCCAAGATCAAGGCAGCAGCAGGCTTGGTATCTGGTAAGAGCCCAATCTCTGCTTCCAAGATGGCACCTTGAATGCGGCATCTTCTAGGGAGTAACAAGTGCTGTCTCTTCACATTGTGGAAGGAGCAGAAAGGGCAAAAGTTCCTGGCTATTTCCCTCTAGACCTTTAATAAGGCGCTAATCCCATCTATGAGGGTGGAACCCTCGTGACTTAATCACCCCCCAAAAGACCCCACCTCTTGGTCCTGTTGCATTGGGAGTTAAACTTCAGCATGAATTTTGTGTGTGTTGGGGGGGGGGGGACACAAACATCCAAACTTAGCAGTCACCTATATTTTTATTACTATTATTAATGCTACTATGTGCACTTGAGGCAATTTACCCTCTCTAAACTTCAGCTCTTTCATCTGTAAAATGTTTTATAATGCATGCTTCCTTACTAGGTTACCACGAGGAGGATGAAGAGGCCCCTAGCAGGTGCTCAATAAAGGTTGATTCTTCTAGTTCTCTTTTCACAGCAGAAGTAATGACCACTGTGCTCTCTGCCAACCATCTGAGTAAAAGATCACCACAGCTCCCTTGTTCAACATTTGATATAACACAGCTATAACTCTTCAAAGGGAAGATGAAATTCCACAGCAGTCTCCTTTCCCCTGTCTTATAGAGAGCAGATAGAAGGAATCACCTTGGCTTAGGAGAAATATTGGGCAAATTTGTGAAAATGTCTATTGATCATACAGTCACTCTCTTCTTTTTTCATTTTTTCTTCTGCTGTTTTTATCCTTCTGACTCTTAATACATTTCTTTTTGCAAAATGCTAGCTTGTTTCTACACAGTTAATGAGAAAAAGAAAGCACTGTTAACTCTCTAGTTTTGCAAAGACAGTAGGATATTGCTTAAGGCTTGGTATCTGAGGGTGAACTTTCCTTGGAGTGGGAGTGAAAATGAAAACATTGGACTACTGTTGGGTGTGGCATCTCTTCCCACCTGTAACTATAACCCTACTAAAACAAGTAAAGACACCTTGGACTTTTTAAAATCTCTTGGAAGATTTTGTATCTTGGATTTTTAAAAACATTTTCATCTCTTACAGGTCTGTCATATAGAAAAAAAAAATGCATGTATGTGTTCTTGGGTGGTCACAGACAGACATCAAGATAATAGATAGCAGTCATAAGGATGAATTTCTGGGTCTTTACAGAAAGAACATGCCAGCAATCAGAATGTTGCAATACAAGAAAGGAGCTGGCTAGAAGGCAGTGAGCTTGTCACCCCTGGAAACGTGAAAGCAAAGATTGCATAACCTGATCAGAGATGCCACCAAAGACAGTCTCCCTTTAAGTGGGGGCTTGAACTAGATGACATATAACAAAATTGTTGATTTTTTGCCCCTGTGCTTATTATATAAAGTTGTTCTTATTTCTGACTTTCCATATCTACCCAAACTGAATAAATGTATATACTTTTTGCTATAATCACACCTAAGGAGCTGAATATCAAGTTGGTTTCTATCCCAACAAATGCCACCTCGCCAGGATGGAAAATGCCTTTCAGACAAGGGACTTTTACAGCTAAGGCCTTATTTTCCTAGCCTCCTTGTCTTGCCTGGCCAAATTTACCATTTTTTTTTTTTCTCATTTTATCATCAGACTAGTTTTCTCCCCTCTCTGGTTTTCATCTATGTGAAAAGGTTCTGACCCTTGACTTCTCTTGACTCCAGGTCCCTGCACATGCCCTGATTTTTGTTTGTCTGCTTGGTGTCTGAATTTCTGCTTTTCCTTGATCTTAATTTATATTTGTTTCCAATTCCTAACTACCCGAAAACTCGCTGTGATGGTTAAGTGACTGAGCTCTGCATTAAGCTGGGTTCAAATTCTGTTTCTTGCTAACTGGCACACTCTGGACAAGTTGCTTTATTCTGGACAAGTACTTTATTCTTCTTTATGCTTTGTTTTTCTTAACTATTAAATAAAATAATTATGGTACCTATGTAATGGAGGATTGGCACACAGTCTATGAACAATAAATGTTACCACAATTATGATTTGATGAAGACCCCAATTCAGCCTATATTCTCTGGTCCCAGCTTCCTAATCCTCTCGATTCTGACACATTAACCACTATCCCAATACAGACAAAATCTTCCCCTTGCTCAATAGAATGAATCTGTTTCAGCTAAGTTGGCTATAAACACCTTTTCCATAAACTGAGTCCTGTTTTGTCATTAAATTGCATCCTAAAATTGAAAACACAATTTTCTGAAAAACATTTTGGACGCTGTATATAGTGAAATTGGACCTCAGAATCATAAAATCTTTTAAAATAAAAAATAACTTACCAGCGAGATTGTCTATATTTGAAAAAGTTGTCACAATCACACACTGTTTGCATAGTTACAACAGGGACAAGAGAGCAAGCACAAGATACATGTAGCCCCCAGATTCCATCCATCTATGAGGTACAATCTTTTAGAATGAATGTGTGACTAAATTCATGAATTTGTGAGTTTAGAAGTCTATCCAGCAAAGTGAGATCATTTGTCAGTGTTGCAAAATCACTACTTACTACTATGTTTAGCATTATTATTCTGTCTCAGGACAGCCAAGTTAAAGAGAACCAGATATCATACGGGTCCAGACAAGAGAGCCGTGGAAATGTTTTTGATGAAACAGGCACAGTGCATTCTTGTTAGCCATTGGCTGTTTCCTGAATATGTCCATCAATCTAAAATTCACCAGACTCCTGGAAACAGGACTTGAACCAAACCTAACTCCAAACCAATATTCAAATAGAACTGAACCCAAATGTTAATGTTTCACTAAACCATGAACTGAAGCAACCTTCCCTGGGGAAGAAAAAAAATGCCTACTAAAGCAGTTTGATTTGAAGCCAAAACTATATGTTTTATGAAACTATTGAACTGGGACAAAATCAGATCAAAATATTCCCTGAACAGAATTTAAACTAAACTAAATTTTTATTTCTTTCAAACTGAATCCCTGGCTACAAATAAGGATTACTTTAGTGCATATGATATTTCATTTAATCCACATATAGCTTACATATAGCTTTTGTTAGGCAAATTCTCTTCTCAGCATCAGTGTTCTTCTTTATACAAAGGTGACAATGATTACCTATTTCAGTAGAATTATTTAGGGGATTACATAATATAAGCAAGTATTTCTGCTGTCATCATCATCATTTCAGTCTGATTTACATTGTGTTCAGCACACATGGGGTCAACTTTGGGTTTTAAGTCCTCCAATATGTTCACTGGCCACCAGAGGGCAGCAAAAAGGTAGAAACCATTGCTGGAACTTACTGTGGAACTTGTCCTATTTATAAGGACAAGCACTGAGGACTTACTATGTGCCAAATGGTGTTCTAAGCACCTTACATATATTAACACATTTAATCCTTAAAGTAATGCATTGAGGTGACTTCTGTTATTTGCATAGAGCAGATAAGAAAACTGAGGCAGACAGGTGAAGAAATTTGTCCAAGATCACACAACTAGCAGGTAACTGAGGCAAGATTTGAACCCAGGCAATCTGGCTACAGAGCCCCCACTCTAATCCTCCAACTGCCATCTGATATTCTGTTTAGAGGATGCTAACCCGAGACAGGTTCGGATCCTGGCCTTGTTCATAGGCATGGGTGGAACTGCAACCCAGGATGACCTTATAAAGTCTGTCCACAGTCTAGGATCTGGAGTAAAAAGAGTCAAAACCTGAGCCAGAGGACTGTAATGTTGTCAACAGTAGTGTTGGGGGATTAGTAAAGGCACAAGCATTAACCAAGTCAATGGGAGAAGGTTCAGCAATGGGGCAGGAGATGGGATTCAGGTATAAATGTAGGAAAATGATCAGGACAGTTGCCCTTGACAAAGAAAAAACAATTATTCTCATGGTGGCTTAGTCCAACTGGCTCATCCTTCTGAAGTTGCAGTATGTCCTGGGACTTAAAAAGCCAATACTAGCAAGACCACAGGGAGCTGACTGAGTTCCATTTTCACAGCCGTTTCCATCTCCTATTTTTCGTTTATTTTCTTAAATGGAACAAAGAAAAATCAAAAACTGTCATTCTGGTCAATGTCACAGCCAAGTCTTTCAGAATAACAGGCCATACTAACCTTCCAACATCTTCATTTCCCAAGCCCTCCTCAACCCTTGCCACTTCACTGAAACCTTACCAAGGTTACCAGTCATCTGAAAAATGCCAAATCCAGCAGCTACTTGTGCATCTTTTCAGATGTGCCTGCAGCATTTGACATTGTCAGCCACTCTGTATTCATGAAACCCTGCTGCCTTGGTTTGAAACTGCTTGATTGGCTATCCTCAATCCTGGATCCACCCCTGCTTCTTGGAAGACCATTTTTTAAAAGTCTGTTTAATGACTCCTTTTTTCCATCACCTGTTGGCAAAAATAACGCAAAGGCATCTAACTGGTCTCTCTACCTCCAGTCTGGACTCTCGAATCCATCTTCAACATTGCCGCAGTGAGAATTTCTAAAATACTAATCTGATTGTGTTTCTCCCTTGCTTCAAATCATTCGATGGCTACTGTTTCCCATTTCATGGAAATTGTTTACTATGACATTCAAGATTCCTTTTGGCTTCTTGCCTACTCTTCCATGTGATTCTAGCAATGCCCCTACATGTGCCCTTTTTCTACTCATGCTATTCAGTCATTTAAATTCTCATAGCTTCTCAAGCCTCTTTTCCTTTGCCTCTTTCAAATTTTGACTCAATTATCTCTTTCGCCTTCTATCAAGACTTCCCCGAAATCTTACCCGTAGACAGAGATGCTCCAGCACCCAGGAGGCACTGGATGACTATGGCTAATTCACACCATAAGCTCCTGTGCCAGTCCCTGACCTCCTTGAATAAGGGACCATGTGGGATTTGGTATCTGCAGCACCTAACACAGAGAGACACTTAATATATGTCCTAAGGAGTGAATACATTTTCTTAAGAGAAAACAACTAACAGGGGAATGATGAAACTGAGATACAAGGACAGGTACATTTGTGCTTACAAAATGTTAGATGACTTGAATCAGAATTCTGACTTTGAATATATCTCATTAGTTCTTACAGATTGGAAGGACGGAGACAATGCTGCAAGCTATACATCATAAATCAAGTGCTAGTAATCATACTGATTTTACTTCATCAATGGGAAGGCAATGAGAATATTAATTAAAACTAAAAGGGGCAGGTCAAACAGTGGGCCCAGCTCAAGTACCACAGGAAAAGCCTGCAGGACTGGCTTTTCTCTCCACCTGCCACTCAGCAGAGTGATCCCTAACAGTTCACCAAGGGACATAAAATGTACTTTCTGGGTAACAGGGCATTTAGCATATTTGACTGGCATCATGTGGACCAGATTTTTTTGTTTGTTTGCTTTGCTTGCCAAACGGAGTAGAATCTGTTCATTCTGCCTCACTCCTACCTCCTAACTTAGTAGTAATTTAATAGTCTGAGAAAATTTGTATGTGTAGCTTCCCCAGTTATTCAGTAAAAGTTCAGATAAACACCACTATTGCTCTAATCTGTTGTCCTAGCACAGAACTGGGCTACGGCCAGAAGAGGCAGAGACACCTCGGGCAGTGCCCTTGAGGCACCCGCTCACCTGCTGAGTCAATTTTTATTTTTTGCTTTGACTCCAAGGGCTATGAGAGGGAGATAAATGTACACTTTTAGCTCTTCCCCAGTCTATTCTCTGACCATAAGATAGGCTTCTCTGATTTGCGGTGAGATGGGAAAGGGAGCAAGGCAATCTTCTATTCTATTACTGTAAGTCACCAATGCAGAGTATTTCATTCCTTCCCACGGGACTTACCCCCATTTTCCAGTGCTGCATGGTGATTATGCACATGGACTTGGTTCTCAATGTTTCAGTTTCAAATCCTAGCTCTTCAAGTTATTAGTCATGTGACTTTCAGACAAGTTATTTAACCCCTTGGGTCCTCAGTGCTCTCAATTCTAGCACAGGGATAATAACACCTTCCTCAGAGAGTTGCTCTAATGAGAAAATGCCTGTAAAATGCTTGGCACTGAGCCTGAATCAGCACTTTGTAAATGTGAGCTGTTATTATTTAAATTCTTGGTCTAAATTCTTAGAAACTGAATTGGCTTTCAAGAAGCTCCAAAATCAGTCCAAGCTCAATGTGCCTTCACATCTGGCCTAAAAGCATTTGGAAACCTCAGGATGGCTGCCATGACAGTAATGGCAGAGGACCATGTCAGTTGAGGAGAAAGAGCAGATCTGCTCCCTGTGGCGGAAGGTAATCGCTCTTGCAATCACAAGCAATTTTTGCTACTGTCAGCATTACTGAGCCAATGTTGATCTGGACGAGAAAGCTGTATCACTCTTAGTTTGTTCATATATAAGCCAATCTATCAACAAAGTTCCAAATGCCCCCTCTTCTGAGTGATGAGGTAACAAAGGAGTTGACAGGCCAGGTCATCAGGTCTGAAATCCTGCATCCCATGCGTACTGCATGCCCAACATCAGATCAAAGTGAAAAATAAATCATGAGAGAATTGAGCCAACTTTCCATGTGCAAGACTAAACATAATTTGATTTTCAAATTTCAGACCAAGTTCTCAGGCTTGACCACTGGAAAAATTCTTTCTGGATTTTCTTCTTTAAAGTCAGAACTAAAAATCATAGAAGAAATAAAGATGTTGTTTTCATAGCCACTCTCTTAAGTGTAATCTCCTTCCTGTAGATGTAAAGTAGAACAGTCAACACAGGGACAGCAGTAGAGAAGAGGAGCAAGGAGAGGTTAATAAGAGCACTTTGGAAATATTCCCAGATTTTACAATTTCAGCTCTTTTAAAGTAATCTCTTAGGGGAGGTGCTGGAAAACCACTACAAGGGCATTTTCACTAACACAGATCACCCAAAATGAAATGAAGAATGCATTTCAACAACAAGAACAATAACAAATCTAGGGTTTCAACCCAAGCCTCAATATCAGCGTGACTGATAGAGATAGTGTATCAGTTAAGATTCTCTCAGAAGCAGAGGGATAGGATATACATACATACACACATATGCAGACACACGTGTCTCTACATGTATCCTGTGGTTCTGCTTCTGAGTCCTGATCAACATATAAACTAATACACACCATTACAGGGATTTGACCTGAAACTTGAAGTCTACAGGGCAGGCAGTTAGGAAGTGAAGATGAATGTAAAGTAGGGGAGAATCCACAAGCATGAGTTAGATCTCTGCAAGGACAGAGTGAACCCATGCCGGTCCTTGTCACCTCTGACTCTAGTGGTACGGATGGCTGGAATCCTTCATCATGGAGTTAAACATGTCTACTCTCCCAGAAGTTGAAGAAGTGGAAGGAAGATTGGGGGGACTGTGAAGTATTTGCAAGCCTAGCTACTACCTCACACCATTGAAGCGAGTCAGCCAATTAGTGACAACACGCTGAGCTACAAAATGGCTGCTGCTTCACTTCTCTCCTCCAAATCTCCCACTTCCTCTTGTGGCCCACCCTTTCTGGAAACAGGAAGGAGAATTCTGGGAAGTGTAGTTCAGCTTTGCCACAGTGACACTTTATGAAACCACCACAGGTAAATATTAGACCTCTTTGCCCCTTTCTGTGTAACTCCTCTTTGGGGAATGACTTTGAGTCTAGAATGGTTTAAAAATCTGTAGAATAAAGATTATATTCTTAATTCATCACATCAGTCACAAACTAAAAAATAATTATTTTAATTTCAAAAGTAATTTGAATATTCAGAACTTTTACTTGAATTCTCGAGGCCAAGAAAGACCATTATAAAGTCTATAGGAAAAGTTAGTCTATCAAGACCCCCTTAGCCCTATACATGTGCATGCACATACACACTAATCTGTAGTCCATAAACACCATTCCACAAGTTCTCATTTCATGTATTTTCAATATTTGGTAAATGTTAGATCTTGGCCGGAATGTTTAGTGTGAAGTGAATGTGACTGTCCTCGCTGTCCACCTGAGAACCTGTGCCCTTCAGATTGAGAGATCACTTTGCCTGACCACGCTGTCTGGAAAGCATCAAACCTCAGCTGCTTGGCTGCTCTTTAAAGTTATGTGTCTCAGGAAGGGAAACATCACACACCGGGACCTGTCGTGGGGTGGAGGGAGTGGGGAGGGATAGCATTAGGAGATATACCTAATGTAAATGAGGACTTAATGGGTGCAGCACACCAACATGGCACATGCATACATATGTAACAAACCTGCATGTTGTGTACATGTACCCTAGAACTTAAAGTATAATAAAAAAGAAAAAAATAATAAAGTTATGTGTCTCTTAATCTTATTATAACCACAGAGTATTGGGATCTTAGAGGTGAACATTACCATTTTAACTAACTCTTTAAAATAGAAACAAAAATGTAGGAAGCAATCACATGGCAATATTAAATATTTCTTTCATTATATTTTATAATAATTTTCAAGCACTGGTAATCATAAAAGTCTTCATAATGTGTTTATTGAGACCAGTAATCAATGCAGGATGGAATTTTCAATATAATGCAGGCTGCCCAGGTTTGATGGAACACTGCCCTTTTGCTGGAATATAAACTTGACTCTTTCTTTAAGGCATTGAGGTAGTAAAACACAAGAGAACTTCCTAATGGAAATGAGACCATTCTCATTAAATTAAATGAGAACATTTAATGTGGGTGACAGTGATTTAAAATTCACACACCTCCTGCAAATATGTTCTTGATTTACTTTTTAAAGAGCAAAATGGGTTTAGTAAATATTGCTAGTTATAATAAATCATAAAACATTTAAACACCGATTTGTCAAATGTAGTTTACATGAACTAGCACTTAGCATTATTTATGCCAGACTGAATGAAATGGCTGATATGTTAGCAGGGTTTTCAGCCAGTTACGAAACATGCAGTGAGAAAAACATTGTTCTGGGTGGTATGTTGGTTATAGAAAATTGCACGACACCACCTTATCCCCAAAGTGCTTACCATCTGGATAGGGTACTCAATCTTCAATACAAGGTAGAATATGAGATGAGCCTGTCTATACCAGCTCCGTTTCAGCTAAACCAACCAATCAAAATTACCCATTCTTATCTAATTCCGCCCATCACCCATAACTGGACACCATCCATTAAGAAAGCTCCAGCCCTGTAAAACTGTTGACCTGAACCTATCTCATTCCATCTTGTGCTCTGCTTCTAACACTTACGTTTTCAGCAGCAGATGTCTTGTCTTGGATGGCTTTACAATCTCTTCTGGGACCAGCCCTGTGTTCCACTCTTTAAATATGATTGTTTTTTATAGCTTAGATACATAGAACTTGAGTCATTCTGTAATGTACCGATGCAATTCAATTCATACTCTGGGACTCTACCATAACGCAGGCTGATTTGACTGATGTATTGCCTGATCTGCCCCTGTTCTAACAATTGCATAGATTCATAGAGGTGCCATGGGGATTTTCATCTTTCTTCAGAAATTAAGGTAGGTCACAGTGCCCTGGTATAGTCCCTCATCTCCCAGTTATTTCATGATGTGCAGGATATATACTTTGTTTCATCTGTTACTCTTTCATCTGTTAGCTCTATTGTCAAGAACTCAAGATTGGTGATTTTCATCCAGAGACTTTATGATAAGGGCTTGAATTATAGGAGAGAGGAGTTATGCTGTAAGGAGAAGAGGTCAGATATGGTTGTAAAGTTTGAGTTGGTATGCTTAGAGTCAAGAGATATAAGGGGAAATGTATCCTGTTATATGGAGATTTAGAATTGGGGCAATATCACGTTGTTAAATCATTTTTTCTGTTAATGTCCTATGATTTTTTAATAGACATCAAGTCTTTTTAAAAGTATTATTCAATGATAACAGCAGGTCAGCATCTGGTTGGCCAGGATTTGCTAAATCTGAGGGTTTAAGGTTATTTTCCACTGTAGCCTTACTCAACAGGGTGTTTTGTTGGGTAGAAAGACCCTGGAACTCTACAAGTAGGGAAAGAGATGCAGAACATTAATGGTTGGAAAAAGAGGACCGATAATCCAAACCAGGGGAAGTCTGCTCCCAAAGGAACCTGGCCTCTGTATAAAATGTATGCTCCACCCATCCCCAGACCTTTGCTCTGCTATATTTTTCATGTCTTTCCCTCTGGTGGAAAATGTATAAATGATTTAACTTATAGGCTGGCCACAGGATCCCTTTTATCCAAGGCCACAAATTTCAATAGGAAACTACATTAAAACCTAGTTTTGGTTATAGCCCAGTCAGACTTTCTTTCATGGTCTAGTCTTGAGGATGTATTGTGTTCTCATCCCAAAAATTACACTGTAGCCAACATCTCTGGTGCCTGTTCCACTGCTCCTTGACTCACCTTTAACTTCAGCTGTAGCTCTGGTGAGCATCTCCAACTCCCTTTGCACTACCAGCACCCATCTCAAGAGTGTGCCTGGTTTCTTTACACATTCTAACTCCAGGGCCTTCCCCATTGCCAAGGGGGTTTGAGTGTACAGGAGCAAAGGCAGCCTGGGAGTACAGAGGAGTTGATGCTTCCCAAGAAAACTCAGCTTCAGTACTTTGTTTATAGCTCTATATACTTTTTTAGAGATCACAGCAGAATCAAATTCCATTTTTTTCTTTTTTCTACCCTGGTCTTCCTCCTGATGTGTCTCACTCCCCGCAACTACCTCATATTGTTTTATCTAATTACTTGACAAATAAACTACCTGCACACAAGTACTAGTCTCATGTTCTGATTCAGAAGAAGCCAAATTGGTGCCCATACTAAGCCAGAAATCCTCCCTTTTTCTTTCCCAAAGTATATGTGTACACAAAAGAAGCATACACTTCTCAAAAGCTATCATAATATTTTGAAGCAAGACTTCCTTCAAGTTTTAGGGTATGAGAACTTGTCTTTAAAGGAGAAGGGGACATTTGTTTCTTCCTTCAAAGGATTAATTGTTATGGGAATTGCCCTTCCAATCAAAATCTGGAATATATATATGACTTATCAGACATTGGCCAACAAGCAGCATGGCACTGATTCCTGACAAAAGGGAAGTAGATCAGGTGGGCCTTACAATGCAAAAGCTTACTGCCTGGAGGCAGTTTCTAGAATGCAGCTCAGAGAGTGTTAACCGCACAGCCTACAAGTCTTGCTTAAAAGAGGAAATGGTATATCTCAGGAGGTTGTAATGTCTTGGATTTGTAAGGGCCAATACTAGCGAAGAAAAAGATGCACAGAGTGAGAGCTCTGAAAATATTCAGAGGGTCCTCTTGAGTCTTGGTTGAGCAGTCAGTGTACACACGAGTAGAAATTCCCTGAGGCCAGGAAAAGAAATACTGGAACAAAGTAGACCAAACAATCTCTAGGGCTCAGAAAGGAAAGCCATTGTGGAGAAATGTTGTAGTCCACAGAGAATTTGATACAGCCCTCAGAAGGCTTTCACCTTTGTAGTAGAACTGAATTATCCCTAGAAAAAAGGATACTCTAGACATGACTTAATAGAAATTAAAAGCATGCCAGAAGTGGATCAAACTGACCCAAAATAACTGTATATCAGAACAAAACCCAACTCTCCAAAATAATACAACAAAACACATCACTCAAAGTGTAAAACTCACAATGTTAGTATCCAATCAAAAATTAACAGACATGCAAAGAAGAAAAGGTAAACCACAATTCAGGGAAAATCCAATCATTATAAACAGGTGTAGACATGACAGAGAGGATAGATTAGGACACAGAATCTTTAAATACTATTATAAATATTAAAAACATTCTTGCCGGGCGTGGATTACAATCCCAGCACTTTAGGAGGCCAAAGCGGGCATATCATGAGGTCAGGAGTTTGGGACCAGCCTAGCCAACATGGTAAAACCCCATCTCTACTAAAAATACAAAAATTAATGTGGTGTGGTGGTGGGCACCTGTAATCCCAGCTACTTGGGAGGCTGATGCAGGAGAATTGCTTGAACCTGGAGGTTGCAGTGAGGTGAGATCACGTTACTGCACTCCAGTCTGGGCAACAGAGCAAGACTCCATCTCAAAAAAAAAAAAAAAAAAAATTTATTGAGAATGTGAATGGAAGTATTAACATTATTGGGAGAGACACAGAAGACATTGACAAATAACAAAATGGAACACGTAGAAATTAAAAGTGCCTAAATGAAAATACACTGGATGAGATTAATAGCTGTCTAATATTTTAGACACTGAAGAAGAAAAGATCAATAAACTTGAACAAATAGCAATAGAACCTATACAAATGACACACAGAGAGAAAGAAAAAAGTTATAACAGTCTCCATGATATCTATTACAATAGCAAGTGGTCTAATATAGGTATAATGGGATTCTTCAAAGAGGAGGAAGAGATTTTAAAAATTTGAAAAAATCTGAAAAAACAGTTAAAACTGTTCTAAAGTTTATAAAAACCATAAACCTATAGGATCAAAAAGATCAATAAATATCACATAAAATAAACATAATAGAAATGAAACTAAGGCGCATAGTAAGATTGCTCAAAATCAATGATAAAGAGAAATTTTAAAGACAGCCAGAGGGGGAAAGAGACACATTAGGTACAAGAAACAAAAATATGAATGACATAGTACTTCTCATTAGAATTTTGCACACCAAAGGAGCAGGAAGTGACGTCCAGAAGGCATTAAAAAAAACACTCATTAGAATTCTATACCAAATGAAAATATCTTTTAAAATTGAGGGTGACACAAAGGTTTTTTTTCAGATATCAGACCCTCAATGTAAGAGATGTTAAAGGAAGAGCTCTTCAGGCAGAAGGACAAGGACACCAAATGGAAATTTGTATCTATACAAAGGAATGAAGAGGTCCATAAGTGGTAAATATAGAATAATATTGCCCTTATTTCCTATTGCTGCTATAACAAATTGCCATATATTTGACTTACAACAACATAAACTTATTATCTTACAGTTCTGGAGGTCAGAAGTCTGAAATGAGTCTCAGCTAAAATTAAGGTGTTGACAGAGCTGTGTTCTTTTCTGGAGGTCCTAGAAACGAAATGGTTTTCTCGCACCTTCCAGGTTCCTTGTTCATGTCTTTTTCCATCTTCAATGGCTGATCAAGTCCTTCTCATACTGTCTTGTCTCTGGTTCTGACATTTCTGCCCCTTATCATCCCCATTTAAAGGTCTTGTGATTTATATTGGGCTCACCTGAGTTATCTAGGCTACTCTCCCTATTTTGAGGTTAGCTGGTTACTAACCTTAATTCAGCCTTCAAACTTAATTGACTCTTGCCTTGTAATGCAACAATCACAGGTTCTGGGGATTAGGATTTGGAAAGCTTTGGGAGCCACTATTCTACTTTCCATAAATATAAATTTAAAAGTTCCCAACTGCAATCCTTTTAAGAGACAATTCACTGCTTAAATTAAAAGTAATAACAAAATATTGTGGGAAATGCAAACAAAAAGTAACTTCATCTAGTTGCAGAATTATTTAAATAACAAGAAAAGGAATTTTATAATGGTAAGGAGTACATTTCACAATGAAGATAACACAGATATGAGTATCTTTGCACCCAAAGCCATTCCTGAATACAAAAACAAGACTAGAAATCTTACAACAAATCTAGGAATTTAATAATAAAACAAGAAGGTAAAAGGCAATTCTTCCTAAAAGTTAAAAACAAACAAAGTTTTAAAACAAAACAATATCATCACTAACAAAAAACTTCTCTTTTAAATCTTGTGTCAAAAAAAGAAAAAAGAAAGGAAGAAATCCAAAGGAGATTCTTGGAAGATGACAACAGTGTCATCACAGATTTTTGAAAAATCTTTCCAAACCCCTGCATTTAAAACAGAGCGACTAGATAGAAAAAGCAAATTCCACAGACACTATTTATATTAAAAACTGAATGATGAGATGGTCTGTGAACTCCCAAACGCAACCAGGTGAGAGCAAAGCACCAGGAGGCCCACCTGAGAACAGCAGCTGAAATGGAGTGTTTTCCCTAGTTCAATTGCAGACCAATGCAAGGGGCTCACAGGGAAATTTGAAGGAGTTGGATCAGTCTAAACTCCATACACTCTCAAAACTGACTTTCCAGGGCTCCCTTCCAGGACAGAATTTTACACTGAGGAAAACCTGTTGGAAGGAGAATCAAAATTGAGCAAAAATGGTCACTAGAGATGAAGGCAAGAGAAGATTCAGATAAAAATGGGAAAGAAGAATAGTGCCAGGAAATCTCAGAAAGTGAGCCATCATATTTTTAAACACAACACCCACCCCCCTAAAATGAATGAATAAATGAATTAATTAATGAAAAATAAAAAAGAGAAGAAAAAAGACAAAAAAAAATAAGCAAAAAACAGAAGGAGCTCTGTGAAATTTAAAAAGGTAGCCTGAATCATGCCTCCTTCTAGAAAACTAATTTTACATAAAAATGAATGATATAAATATATCAAAACCAAATTCCATACAAAGTTATTAGGGAGAGAATGGGAAGGGAAGAGAGAGAGAGAAAAAAAAAAAGAGAGAGAAAATAAAATGCTGTCTGTATGCCAGAAGGACATGCTCAAACCTGGGTCAAATTGTAATGCGCTATTTCAAAACAGGCTAAGAAACGCCAAGAAAATTATACAAGATATAACATTGTATAAATTGTCTTAAATGACATATAACATTTAATATATAACATAAATAACATAGTAACATATAATAATTACACAAGAGCAACATTAGAATTGAAGTATAAAATAAAGTATCAGACATCAGGGAAAAAATGTAAAAATAAAAGAAAACCTCATTGCAGAAATAAAGACGAAGCTAAAAGTGAGACGAGAATAAATGAACACAACAGATAATGCCTTAAAAAGAACAAAAGGTTACAAAACAGGAGGAAATTTTTAAAATAGAAAAGAAATCAGGTAAAAAGCATTTTAGAAAAAATAAATATGTTGAGGAGAGGCAACACATATTCTGTAATTCAAAAAAACTTTGCTAATTTTTTTTTTTTTATTTTAGTTGGAGTCTTACTCTGTTGCTCAGGCTAGAGTGCAGTGGTAAGATCCCAGCTCACTGCAACCTCCACCTCCCGGGTTCAAGTGATTCTCCTGCCTCAGCCACCCAAGTAGCTGGGATTACTGGCACAGGCCAGCATGCCCAGCTAATTTTTGTATTTTTAGTAGAGACAGGGTTTCACCATGTTGGCCAGGCTGGTCTTGAACTCCTGACCTCAAGTGATCTGCGCACCTCAGCCTCCCAAAGTGCTGGGATGACAGGTGTGATTAATTTTTTTTAAATTAAGACTGAAAGAATGCATCAGGTACCTGAGAATGTGATGACCAACACAAAAATATATTCTAGTCAAATTATTGGACTTTAAAAATAAAAATGCTTCACACTGTCAGGCAAAAACAACAAGTGACTTATCAAGGGAAAACTATTATATTATCAATAGATTTTTTTGACCGCAACACTTCATGCCAGAGGAAAATGGAGTGACATATTTTGGATGTTCAAGTAAAGAAAATGTAAGTCAAAGATCTCACATCCAGAAAAATGGACTTTTGTGCATAAAGTGTATCCTTAGCTATTAACAGTACACAAGAACTCAGAAGAGATTGTCCCATGTCCCCTTCTTTAGAAATTTAACAGAAAAAATAGCTTCAGACAATCAAAACGAATGGGTAGACATTGCAAAGACTGGTGGTGAGCATTAAGCCTCTAGTTGTTTACAGCACTGATGAATAAGGGTTTGAAGTGGGAAAGCTTCCTGTCTAATGGCTGTCTTCTCAGATAATGTATGTAGTGCAACTGTCATAATTTCAGTAATTATATTGCTGTGGTATTATAGTTCTGAAACTTTTATGAGTGTAATGTTAAACAAAATAAATGAGTGATCCTGGAATATTCTAATTCTATTATCTTCTATGTCCTTGAGAATTAGGGTTTTCAGTTTGGGAGAACAGAAATGAATAGATGTAATACTGAAAAGTTTGAAAAGTTTTAGAGAAAAAAAAGGAACACTGAATTGGAATTGGAATTGTCCTATAAATTCACGAGGTGTTGATGGGTTCTGTTTACTGGAAAGATGCCCACATTAGTAGTGAGCACTCCCAGCACCTACATGCACCTACATGATGATTTTGAAATACGATGTGTCACTGAAAGAAACCAGAGATGTTTCTAGGAATGGTTGGTTGCAGTTCTGGGGCAGGAAATTCACAAGATGAGCCTAGAACATCTCAGTATTCTGGAAAGCAAGGAAGCTATCAAAGACTTCAGAATTGTGTCAAAAGGACCCAGGAGCCAACATGAAGAGACTCTCATTGGCCAAAAATAGAACAACTTGAGCTTTACAAAAGATAATAATTGCAGTTGATTGAAACCCATCAAGTATGTTTAAGTCCATGAATTATGATGATTTAAACAGGCTAACTGGTCACTCTTAGAGGAAAGCAGCAAACCAAGTAAAGTTGGTGAATAAAGGGAAAGATCTGAGGACTTAGCTTGTCTTTCTTATGTGACTGGCAGGTAAGGAAAATAAAAACCTCTTTGTACAAGTAATAAATGAAAAAGAAATGATGAAATTAGATGATCACCAATTGAAGCCCCCAATGAATTAATGGATCTAGGCAAGAAGCATCAATGTCTGCCAGCACCAACAAAAGGAGAGACAACCCGATGGAAGAACCCACCCTCACTTACACTTCCTGACAAAGGGACAGAGCACAAGTCTGATCTGGCTGCTAATCTGGAGGAAATGCAAGGGTCAGAGAGGCAAGCCTGTGGATTAAAGAGTGTGAAGGACACAAAGATTTTTTAAATGAGAAACACTAAGATCTCTAGGCTGCATGTGGGTGATAAACTGTGAAGATATTCAAGGAGGTGAAAAACTCCAAATAAACTCTGAACACTATCTAAAAAATAATAATAAGGAAAATATGCATCAAGCCAGCTGAAAGTGTCAACAGGAAAATGCACAGTCCCCAGTACTCATACTAACAAGAAATAATTTTTTAAATGGATTAAGAATCCAAATCAAGAAGTTATTTAATGAAAGTAAGAAAATTGTTAAAGTTAAAATAATATGATGTTTTATGAAAACATGTACATTTTAAAATTAATATACAAATACAAAGGCTGAATGAGGAAACCAGCAAGCCCAATTAACTATTTAATAACCTGATCCAAAAAAGTGAAAGGAGAAATCGTAAATATGTAAACAAGATATGATAAAGGAAAATAACTACAAATATAGAAGAAACAAAAAAGTACCATATGCAATGACTTTCTCAACTTTATGTATGTGTTAGGAAACCTTAATTAAATGAATAAATTTTCTAGCAGAATAAAATTTACTAAGCTAACTGTCTATAGAAGGAAAAAACAATCTAAATAAATCAATTACTATAGAAAAAATGGAGGAAGCTAATAAAGAGCTATTTTCCTTCAATATCACCAGCCCTAGATAGTTGTATGAGGAGCCTCTATCTGTTCCTAAAAAATAACAATAATGATCCTTCAGTTAAACTGTTCCAAAGAGAAAAAAGAAAGCTCCCACCTTTGTTATGCATCAAGCATAACGTTGGTAAAATCCAACACAGATGGCACAACAAATCTATAAACCAATCTTATGATTATTTATGCAAATATCAAATAAATGTTAGTAAACAGACCCCAGTAACTCATTTAAAAATACACTACATCCACGCCTGTAATCCCAGCACTTTGGGAGGCTGAGGCGGGTGGATTATGAGGTCAGGAGATCGAGACCATTCTGGCTAATACAATGAAACTCCATGTCTACTATAAATACAAAAAAGTTAGCTGGGCATGGTGGCGGGCGCCTGTAGTCCCAGCTGCTAGGGAGGCTGAGGCAGGAGAATGGTTTGAACCTGGGAGGCAGAGACTGCAGTGAGCCGAGATCATGCCCCTGCACTCCAGCCCGGGTGACAGAGCAAGACTCCGTCAAAAAAAAAAAAAAAAAAACACTACATCTAGTAATGTATTCCAGCAATGTGAAGGTGGTTTAATAATGAGAAAAAAAAATGTGATCCAATATATTAATAGCTCTAAAGAAAACAATCTTGTGATTTTCTTCATAGATTTTTGAAAAGGCATTTGGTAAAATTCAAAACCCATTATTGATCTTAAAAAGTAATTGACTCGTCAATTACATTAGGTATATCTCCTAATGTAATTGACGAGTTAATGGGTCCAGCACACCAACATGGCACATGTATACATATGTAACAAACCTGCACGTTGTGCACATGTACCCTAGAACATAAAGTATAATAAAAAAAAATGCTGATGGAAAAAAAAATTAATTGAAGAAAATTGTTAATTAAATAGAAGATACAAAGATGTTCTTAACATAATACAAATCTCTCAACACATGAGCCGGAATAATGACTAAAGCACTAGAAATATTGCCACTAAAAACTGAAAAAAGACCATGATTTCCACTATGACCACTAATATTTAACTTTATTGGCATTAGTAAAAGCAATTTTGCCAAATAAAGAAATTAAAGGTATAAAAACTGGAAAAAAAAAAAAAGAAGTAAAATTCTCACATTTTGCTGGTAACTGAGTGAAAATTAATATCTAACCAATACATGTAATACAGACAGAAATAATGAAGATAAATTTACATTTACAGTAACAGCAAAAAGGAAAAGTACTAGAAAAACTAGCATGAAATGTCAAAGTTTTCTCTTTGAATAAATATTTTAAATATTCCTAAGGGACACAAAGAAGACTTGAACAAATGACAAGTAATACCACGTTCTTGGAGGGGAAGACTCCACATCATTAAAATGCCAGTTTCTGCTAGATTAATTTATAAATACAACATAATCCCAATAAAACTATTGACACATTTTTTTTTCTGGAAGTAGGCAAGCTGATTCCAAAGTTTAGGCAGTGAAATAAACAAGCAAGAATAGACAGAAAAACTCTGAAAACAAAAAGCAATAAGGATGTATTACAGAAGAAAAAAACATTATTATAATACAGTTTAATTTATTATTATAGGATCAAGAATTAAAACAGCGTGATACCGGCACTTGAATAGATTATTGCACCACAATAGAAAGCAAACAAATAAATACACATCTATAGAGGAATTTAGTTTTTGCCAAAGATGATATCTCAATTTTGTAGGGAAAACTTAGGTATACGGCCAGGGAAGTCAGAGGTACCCATCTCTAAAAACAAACGAAAAACAGTGGGTTCACATCACATACATTACTCAAAATAGATTACACAAAGATAAAATAATAAGTATTTTAAATATAAACATTGCAACCGTAAAAGTTCTATAAGAGGGAACATTCTCTTATAACTTTTGAGCAGGAAAGGCTTTTCTAGCTATGACATAAAACTCAAAAGCTATAAAAAAATTCGTTAAGTTTGGCTACCTAGTTTTTTTTAACTGCAAACAAAAAGTATCATATGCAAAGTTCTTTTTTTAAAAAAAGACAAATTAGAAAAAAGTGCTATTGATTTATGTTACAAATTAAGGATTAATTTCTCTAAGATACAAATAACTCATAAATTAATTAAAAATACAATATGTCAGTAGAAAAATGGGCAAAGAAGCAATTCGCAAAAGATACAATTAACTAGTTCTCAAAAAACATAAGATATTTAATCCACTCATAAGAGACTTGCATATTAAAAACATACCAAGAAATCATGTTTTATGTGTCAGATTATCAAATATCAAAAAGTTTGATAACACACTCTATTGATACCCATGTGGAGAAATACGCACAACCATGTATAGCTGGTGAATACAAACTGGTTCAACCTCTGTGGAGGCCAATTTGTCAATATTTCACAGTTAGACATCTATACACTCTTTGACCCTGTAATATCACTTCTCAGAATTAGTTCTAAAACGCAAACTCACACACTCAAAATGGCTTTATAGTTTTACACAGTGTGACTAATCATAAAGTTTGGAAACAACCTAAATGTCACCAATAGGGGAGAGGTTAATGCATAACCATGCAGCCATTTTAAAAACACTTAGGAAACTACATATTTATATAAAAATTTTTCCAAGATAAATTGTTAAGTGAAAAAGAAACAGAGATATTTGATCTTTCTGGAAAACGACAAGGTGTACATAGCATTTTACCATTCATGAATGAATGGGTTTGGAGGTGAGGAGAATGTGTGTGCATGTGTGTGTCTGTGTGTGTGTGTGTGTGTACACATGAATGTACATACACACATATACATATATATATAACATATTATATATGTTCATATGTATACATGAATATGTATTCATTTTTTTCTTGTATGGATAAAATAGTTCTGGATAAGATATCTCCAGAGAGCCATTCAAGAAACTATTAGATTGGTGCAAATGTAATTGCATTTTTTACCATTGAAAGTAATGGCACCAACCTAATGTGTTTGCAGCAACCTAATAACCTAATAAAAATTATTTTGATATGTGGAGAGGGAGATTGTAAGCCTGGAGAATAATGGCAGGTAAAAGACTTGTAGTCTCTATACTTGTTGAAATTTAAACTGTGTAAATGCACTAACCTACATGTATGTGTGTCTGTGTATATATCAATGTATATATTAAACAAACAAATATAAACTATATATGTATATGCCTGCATATACATACATGTGAAATATACAGAATATTAATAGTAAGTGCTTCTGTTTGGTGTGATTATTGGTAATTTTACTCTTCTATATTTTCTGGGTTTTCTACAATAATGTTACATTATAATTACATAACTATAAATGTCATATTTAAAAGATTACAGGGATCCTGGTATACTAAAATAAAGCTCAATATGAGAATCAGACAACCTGGGTCTCATCCCAGATCCAACAGTTACCAGCTGGGTTCTATTTATCATGTCTTTTAACTTTTCTACCATACATGATAAAATGGGGACAATGCTGGTTTTCCTGTATTCAAGGGAAAAATTAAGTGAGAAAATTATTTGAAAGTGTTTATTAATTATGGTGCTAAAGAATTGTGTGATAATACTATAGTAAATGATGTAAGAAGCATTGCTAAAGTATTAGATTTCTCTATTTCTTGCTTAAGATTCAAATGGGCCAGTGAGTTGAGCAAAACTAATTAGGGTCTCAAACTGCTACAAGGCAATGGACTCCTGTCCTCCACTGTGACTTCCATTTGGAAAATAGAAAGCAGAAAGAACAAGTTAAGAAGGTTCTACAGGATCACCCTAAAGGAAAAAAATTCTCCCCCAAGGAGATAGCATTGCTTCTTGTTCTCCTAAAGCCAATAAGCCACATCCAATTCTACCCACTCCATTTTACCAGGACCAATTTGTTTCTGCTGCACAAACAGATTGCACTACAAATACTGGTGCTTTGGGTACATCTGCTTTGTTGTCCATACACAGAAGAATCTGAATGGACCCAAAGCCAGATCTGGCACTCCCCTGAGAGGTCTTCCTTCCCACCCTACAGCTAACACACACACATGTGCATACACATGTACACACGTTTATCTCACTATTTAAAAAATAGTATGCATAGGGTTACCGGAGAAGATGCTGAAACCATGAAACAATTATAGTTATATCAGTAGGAATGGGGGATTGGAGCTCAGCACTGCTTGTAAAACAGTATATTGTTTCAACAAAAACAAGGCCAAAAGATCAAAAACAGTTCTGAATCAGTGTCCAAAAAGCTCCATTTTTAAGTAATGGTTTCAAAAGATTTTTTCCTTTAACATCTGAGGCAACAAACCAGACATGGCTAAGCGCAGCTGGATTCCCCTCGTGCTGGCCAACTTGCTGGCTGTCTTACTGTTCCTTTTTTTTAGGCATCGGGATCTTTCAAAATGTGTAAAGTGAGAACCCTAGCCCTGGTGAGTGCTAGGAAATTCATCCACGGAAGGTCAGGGGCTCACGCACTCCTATCTGCTGCACCACTCAGCAGAGTGCTGCGCAAGGGCAGTTGCAAAAGCCTAGAAATAAATGAAAACACACACACACACACACACACACACACACACACACTTTTAATTGTTTCAAGTTTTTTTCCCTTTAGTTTTTAAATACCATACAGAGCCCTTTAGGAGAAATCAGGATGGGGTTAAAAAAAAATCAGTCCCTCTGAAAAAAAATTACTGTGCCTCTTTTTTTCTACTGCATGGAGTTCCTGAAAGAATTCAGTGTAATTATTCCGGAAAAGTATTGAGCACAAGGCCTAGGACATAATAAGCATTCAATAAATGGTAGTTGTTATTTTACTTCTTATTAGTGGTGCCACAACAAAAATTACTAACTGGTGCTTGAACACCTTGAAAGAGTTAATGTTCTTCCTTAAGCACCTACCCTCAGCATCTTAATACCATAGAGACTTGGGTGCTATGGAGAATTAAACTCTCCAGATAGCAAGCACTGCGTAGCTTCTTGTCTCAAGTTCAGAAACTCTGCCTCTCAGCATGGACTGTCAATGTGTGCTTCAAAAAAACTTATGCAAGCAGGCCAGAACTATGTCTTCTGTCTTGCAGTGAAGGATGCTGACGGGTTGGTATGTTGCATTAGATTTTTATTAGACTGGCTCTTCTCTTCCTGCGTTCCAGCTCATCCCTGAGCGTCAACAGACGGGTGGGCAATGCAGGAGTAGCACGGAACACACTGCTTTCTTTCGGCATCTTAACACTTCTGACAGATGAAAAGAATAAGCCTTAAACTGGCCCATCATTGTAGACTGTGTCTTCAACAGGACATACTTCATTTTTTCCACAAGTACAACCAAATGACCCATTGGTGAATGTTTTAGGGAACAGCTCATAGCAAGAAGAAAACTAAAGGCATATTTGGGTTTATAGAGATACCTAATTTTCCATCCCTGAGAGATGTTCTTCTTTATCTCCATGTATGTTATTCATCAAGGCATCCTGACATTATTTACTGGAAAGTAATGTCACTGTTTACCAGAAAACTAGCTTAATCTGCTACTCATTGTTCTCATCAGTTAAATAAAACTGACCTTTCATCTGTAGCATTGTGCTTCCAACAAAATGTTGCCAAAATCACTAATGATCTGCACTCTTCAGACAGCTGCAAGACATTCTCCATGAGCTAAGGAATGGTGGTATCGTCACCCCATTCAGAGACAGGAGGGATCAGTCTTGCAGGCCATGTTAACAGGTTGTCATTCAAACCAAGCCGTTAGGATCCAGAGGAAAGACTAAGTGAAGGTAAAAAGCTTGGAAAACAAAATACACAAACCTGGTATAGAAATCATGGATTAAAATCCCCTAAATCAAGGGCATCAAATCATTAAGACTGAACTGACAAAGCTCAGGATCAAGGGTAGATTAACAATCAGTTGATAAAATCAAGTTTTATAGAGTTTCACACCACAAAATTAGTATAGATATTACACAGTGGAACATGATTTACCCTAATCAGTGTTCTTTAGTCATCAAGACTAGTCAAAGACCTGTCAGCTGTCCTCTTCATGTAGAATGATATCAATACAACACGTAGTTTTATTTTACTGCTCACATTGATGAAGGTGCTTATGTGAACTTCAGTTCAGTCTCAGTTTATCTCTAAAAGACAAAACCTTACCCATTCACAGGTTATAGGGTGGTTATTCTCAACTTAGATCTAACACCCCAAAGCACGCTATCAGCATTCTCACATAGTTCAACCAAATTGCAAAAGTAAACATATTTAATGTAAACAGGTAAGTTCTCCAATCTTGGGTTTTTGCCTGACACTTTTGCTCACCCACCATCCATCGATCCAACCTTCCTAAAGTAACAGTACCTTGATTCTCCTTTGAGAAATCATCTCTTCCCACTCCTATCCATGTATTTTAATTTGTATTTCAAATTATATACACAAAAATTTTCAATGCAGTTAAAATTTAGAAGAGAAAAAAACCTAAATTTGGGCTGTTTAACAGGAGGATAGTTAAAGAAACTGTAGGTCATCCACTTAGGATAGTTTCCTCCTGTTTCATCCATGTTGTCACACACGATCTCCTTTTCTTTTTTTTTTTTTTGAGACAGAGTCTTGCTCTGTCACCCAGGCTGGAGTGCGGGGGGAGGGGAGGGGTGATCTTGGCTCACTGCAAGCTCTGCCTCCCAGGTTCAAGTGATTCTCCTATCTCAGCCTCCTGAGTAGCTGGGATTACAGGTGCCTGCCACCAAGCCCAGCTAATTTTTATATTTTTAGTAGAGACAGGGTTTTGCTATGTTGACCAGGCTAATTTCAAACTCCTGACCTCTAGTGACCCACCTGCCTCGGCCTCCCAAAGTGCTGGGATTACAGGCGTGAGCCACTGCGGTAGTCTCTCCTTTTTAAAGGCTGAATGGTATCCCATTATATAGAGTACACACACACACACACACACACACACACCACAATTTCTATATCCACTCATTAGAATATAGAATTGTGGACACTTAGGTTGGATTCATATCTTGGCTATTATGAATAAAGCTGCCAGGAACATGGGGGTGCAGATAAATCTAAGAGGTGCTGATTTCATTTCCTTTTATTATTTACCCAGCAGAGAGATATGCGTGTGGTCATATAGTAATTCTATTTTTAAATTTTTTTGAAACATCCATATTGTATTCCATATGGCTACACCAATTTACATTCACAGCAGCAGCACACAAGAATTTCCTTTTCTCTATGCCCTCACCAGCACTTATCTCTTGCCTTTTTTGTAATAGCCATCTTAACAGGTGTGAGATATTTCATTATGGGTTTTACTTGCATTTCCCTAATGATAGTTATGTTGAGCACATTTTCATGTACCTGTTGGTCATTTTTATGTCTTCTTTATAAAAATATCTGTTCAGATTCTTTGCCTATTTTTAATCTAGTTTTTTGTTTGTTTGTTTGGGTTGGGGGCAGTTGCTACTGAATTGAGTTCTTCATATATTTTTGGTATTAACCACTTATCAGTATGTGGTTTGAAAATATTTTCTTCCAGTCTATAGGCCACCTTTTCATTTTGTTGACTGTTTCCTTGGTGTGCAGAAGCTTTTTAGTTTGATCTCCCACTTGTTTATCTTTGCTTTTGTTGCCTGAACTCTGGCACTATATACAAAAATTTATTGCCAAGGTCAATATCAAGGAGATTTCCTGCTATGTTCTCTTCTAGAAGTTTTATGGTTTCAAGCCTTATGTTTAGGTCTTAGTCCATTTTGAGTTTATTTTTGTGTATAGTGTTAAGACAAAGGTTCAATTTCATTATTTTGCATATAGATACCAGTTTCACAACACCATATATTGAAGAGACTAACCTTTTCCCATTGTGTCTTCTTCATGGTGTCCTTGCTAAAAACTTAATTGACTATAGATGCTTGGGTTTATTCTGGGGCTTTTTTTTTTTTTTTCCCATTGGTCTATGGTCTCTTTTTATGCCAGTACACTACTGTTTTAATTTCTATAGCTTTGTAGTATAATTTGAAATCAGAAAGTGTGATGTCTCCAACTTTGTTTTTCTGTCTCAAGACTGCTTCAGCTATTTGAGGTCTCCTGTGGTTCAACACAAGTTTTAGAATTGATTTTCTTTTTCTATTTCTGTGAAAAATGCCATTGGAATTTTAATAGGGATTGCATTGAATCTGTGTATCTGCTTTGGGTAGTATAGACATTTTAACAATATTAATTGTTCTAGATCACAAATATGGGATATCTTTCCATTTAATTGTGTTTTCAATTTCCTTCATCAATGCTTTAGAGTTTTCAGTATACAGATCTTTCACTTCCTTGATTAAATTTATTCCTAAGTATTTTATTCTTTTTGATAGAATTGTTTTCTTGATTTCTTTTTCAGATAGGTCATTATTGCTATAAAGAAATGCAACTGATTTTTGGATGTTGATTTTATTTACTGCTACTTTAAAATACTGCATGATCTCATCTATATGTAGAATCTTTTAAAAAGTTGAATACATAGAAACAGAGAATAGAATGGTGATTACCAGAGGAGGGAAGCATCAGGAAAGGGAAAGCTATAGGTCATAGGGTACAAACATGTAGTTAAGTAGGATCAGTGAGTCTGGAGAACTAATGTACAGCAGGAGGACTAGAGTTAATAATACTGTACTTTATATTAAGAATTTGCAAACAGAGTACATTTTATGCGCTCTTATCACACACAGAAATGAGGTAACTATGGAAGATTATAGATATGTTAATTTGTTTACTTTTAGTAAACATTTCACTCTCTCTACATATATCAAAATATGTTGTACACCTTAAATATAGAGATAAAATAATAAAGAAAAAAATTGAGTGACAGAACTTCTTACTTTTTTCAAAATGGTTTGTTACTACATGCACTATAATTTTAGTGCTTTCTAAAAACTTTAATACCATAAACAGTGTGTGATATTATTTGGTGTCAATGTTTAATTTCTACAGAAAATCAACAAATATTAGCAATTTTTGCTACAATTTCCGCCAAATGAAGACAATTCTCACTATTGTATTCATATTCATGAATAATCATCAGAATGCTAGACATCACCATGCCAAAACTGAATTACATACATTCAATAATGTTATGCCAATTTTTTTTCTTAACATTTGTATAGTCCATTCTTCAGCATTTCTATATATATGTCTTCCAAATTAAATTTTAGTATGGATATTTAGTATTATATGTTTATGTGTATTACAGTTTCTTTGCATTTACTAAGCATATCTGATAAGTGTTGCCAATTTTTATACTAATTCTCATTCTTCAGTGGGTTTGTCTTATTCCCCCAAAGTTTGCAACACTGACAAAATACAGAATAGTAAGTAGTAGAATAAATAACTTGAATCTAGTGATTAATTTCACTATTTGGAATAAGTAATATAGAAAAAGTTTTACCATATATCTGTAATATCTTTCTGAAGCTTAAATTTTGTACTAAGGTGGTTAAATTTCTGATAGGACAATAACATTGCATAACATTCAAATTACACAACTACATACTTGGAGCCACAGAGAGTATGTTCAGTTTAATGAATTCTTCTAGTTTGTCTTACAATAAAAGAAATTATAGAGCATCCAAAAAATATTATGCAGAATTGAAAAGAATGGGAGAAATCTATATGTACTAACATGTAACAACCTCCACAATTATCATTAAGGGTAAGAGTAAGTATATAATAATATGTGTGGCTTAATCTAATTTATGAAAATGTGTTATAAATACAAATGTAAATGCACAAAAATTATCTCAATAGATATTCACTGAATTAATAATGATGATTACCCCTGGCTAGAGGAAGGAGAGGTGAAGGGGAACATTAGCTTAAATTACATTATTCTATATTAATTCTTAAAACTAATAAGATACTATATTATTTGAATTCTATATTATTTAATTCTTATAATAAGCATGATATAAACATGTAAGAGTTTAAAAATTTTCATGAAAATGGTATGAGATAAAAAATAAAGCCTTTTTATAAAAGTGAATTATGTCCTAAAACTTTTGGGGAACACTTTGTTAACAAAAGTAGTGTCTGTTAATGAATTTGTGGGCCTAGCTGTGTTATATTCTCTTCAGACATAGATAAATGAAAAAAGTGAGTTTTCAGCAGGTAACTCACTCATTGCTGAAGCAATATAGTATGTCTTTAAACTGCTCAAATAAAGCTGACACCCTCCTTTCTCCAATCACAAGCCCATGCCAAAGTAACTATTGTTGTTAGTGTAAGATATTTCCTTGCAGATTTACAAGTAAGTATATGAACATGGAAATACGTGTAGCTTAGCTGTATCTTTTGATTCCTCAGGTGAGTTTTCAATATCTGCTTTCCGGGCCCTCAAACACCAGGAAACATGTATCAGCCTTTCCAAGTGGTCCTCGCATAGCCTCTCTCACATCAAAGAAATAATGTCCTTAATTTTTAACTGTAAACTTTTAATTCTTTTACACCCTGAGTTACATCAAAATCTCAAGGGTCACAGAACTGGTTAGTTCTTTATGGATGACCCAGGCCCTAATTTTGGAATGTGGAAACAATTGCCACCTATTCTTGGGACCTCATCCAGAACGAAGAATGAATTGCATTGTTTTAATTAGATTGTCAAAATTTTAAAAGTAATGAATTTTAATATGTTGTTCCCATATTTAGTGACTTTGCTTAACTATCTTATTGGTTTTAAGAGTTTTCAGTTACTTCTCTTGGATTTTTAATATAAAAATTCATTTTGGACATACGTGATAATTCTTCCATGCTTACATGTTTTATTTATTTTTTTCTTGTTTTAGTGCATTGGTTAAAATCTCCAGCACAAAGTTTAGAGTCTCAGTGATAACAGACATCCTTGCTTTTTGCTAACTTAATTAGAAATGCTTCTAATGTTTGCCCATTAAGTATGATGTTTGCTCTAGATTTATGTTAGACACTCATCAAAAATTTTTAAAAATCTATCTTATTTTTAGATGACTAGAAGTGTTTATGATTTACTAGTGGCTAGATTGTATCAAATACCTTTTCAACATCCCTTAGAGATAATTGAAAGGATCTTGTTTAATTAGTCTATTTTTTATTATTTGCATAAATTTAATCAGCTTATTAATGTACTAAATTACATGGGCAAAATTTTCTTGTATGGCGTCACCTTTGCCGTCCTTGTATAACTTTACTGAGTCATGTGCTTTATCTTTTTAATAGAGTTCTGTTCTATTCACTGACATTTCAATTTAAAATTTTTGCTGTGTATTTTTAATTAAGAACAACTTATACTTCCCTTATCTATTGTTTCCCTTTCTAAGTTTTTGAAGTCTGGTAAATGAGTCATATAGGTTTTTAATTTTTTATATTCTGGAATAGCTTGTGAATTAGGAACCATTTTCAAATTAAGGTCCAGACATAATTTTAAAGGGTACAAGCCATTGGGCGGCATGGATTTTTATACTTCGTCTGTGCAAGGACAGGGGTACCTTTATAATATTTCTAGTTTACCCACATGTCTTGAGCTTTCTACTTTCACCAAAAAAAAAAAAAAAAAAAAAAAAAAAGCCATTGCTTCTATCTATTATATTAACAAGGATGTCTGGGCTTCTAATTAGAAGTTTTAACATCCTAAACTAAATACTCTTAAATAGTATATGCCTGATCAGAATACTAATCACGCCTTAACTGTAGATTAAAATCAACTCATAATCATCACAGTGTTTAGGCAGTAAAAGTAAGTTACAGAAAAGATAACAAGAAAGAATAAGAAAATAGCGATTTTGTAATTTCTTATTAAGTTCCTTTCTTACAGAAAGAAAGGTCTTCACCTTGCCTCACCTTCCAACCACTACCACGTTGCCCTACTTTTTTAGAGAAACGTCTGAAGAGTGGACTTCTCTTGTGGCCTTTGAGTCCTCACCTCTCCCTCATTCTTTATTTCCCCTGGTCTAGCCTCTGCTTTTACGAGCCTCTGGGATAGCTCTTATTAAAATCACAGTGCAAATATTTGATCTTCCTTCTCCCTCCTTTCTATATGTCATTTTACTTTTCAAGTTTTCCACCTAACTTTCTAAGCATTTCTTTTTAGTCTCCTTTGCTGACTCAAACGATTCTTCATAATTTTAAAATTTGCTTACTTTATTAGCCCATCTTAAATTATTTCATCCACAACTGTCTTCAATTACCATTTATATCCGATATCCAAATATATACATCCAATTCTAACTTCTCCAGGCTTCAGACACTAATACCCAACTGCCTACTTCACATTTCTCTTCAATGTCTCAAAACCAAACCTCAGCATCACGAAATATACCCATGTAACAAACCTGCACATTCTCCCCTTGAATCTAAAACAAAAGTTGAATTTTTTTTTTTTAAAAAAAGCACTTCAAATTTAGCATACTTCAATTGGAATTTGTTATTTTATTCAAAACAATGTCTTCTCCTAGTGATTTTATTTTATTAAATGGTTCTACTATCTGCTCCCATCCATTCTAGCCTGAATTCTGGAAGTCATCTTTAACACATTCCCTCCCCCAGGCCATTGTTGACTCTAGTTCCTTGATGTGTCACTTGACTCTGTCCATTTCTTTACATCTGCATTGCTACTATTCTAGTCCAAGTCGTCCTTACCTCTAACCTGAATTCTCGCAATTCACTACCAGTTGTGCCAGGTAATTCACTCTCTTATGCTTTAAAACTGAGTCTGCTTTATGTAATGCACCACAAACTGCTAATTTCCTTCACAATTTATTTTGCCCTTCAAGAAAAAGCTGATTTTATTTGCAACGCTATGAAAAGATCACATTTCTCAGCCTCTTGGAGCTAAGTATGGCTTATATGGATAAGTTGTGGTCAGTAAGATGCAAACCAAATAATGTATGAGACTTCCAGAAAGACCTTTTAAAGAGAAGTGTTCAATTGAAGATGGCACCTCCTTTATCTCTGTCCACTTTGCCCTTCTTGGTGTCTGGAACACAGGTATGTGGCCAATGTCCCAAAAGCATTGCTGAGATCCCATACCAGAATTGTCCAGCGGAGCCCATCCTGAATTCCTGACCCACAGAAGCCATGATTGATAATAAAAACGGATCGCTCTTGTTTTAAGCTATTGTGTTTGGGAGTGATTTTTGCACAGCAAGAGAGGACTGGAACATTATTCACTGATTAGGTGGAGGGCTTTTTGAACAGGTGTATGATGTTCTATGCTCCCCTTGAGAAGACAGCAATGATGCCATCTGCTCTGGGATTCTCCCAAAAACTTACATGGTGCATTCATTGCCTTCCTTTTTTTCAGGAATCCTCTGTGGAGGAGCAGCCGAGGTGCTGAGCCTTTTCCAGAGACCCACGATGTTTAAGTTTCTAGCTGCTTACTTTCTCATCTCCTCCTTGTTCTCTCTAGTGAAACATGATGCTACTCCCTTTTCAATGAAACCGGTTCTTACGTCCCTGAGCAGATTCTTTCCAATCTACTGTTAATGAGTGAACTTTATGCTGTCTTCCTTTGGGTTTGGACTTGATATTTCCAGTAAAAGGACCTTTATCCTCTAGCCTTTTGAGTTGAAAGCCATGACTTTTATAATTTTCGTCTCTGCTATATGTTTACGAAAGTCAATGTAGTAAAAATGGTTAAGACGCTAAATTTTATGGTATGTGTTTTAAACCATAATAATAATAATAACATATAATAACAATAAAAAAGTCAACACAGAAACTCAAAAGTCAGGATCTGAAGTGCTTATTCTCTGTGTATCAAACTTTCCTGAGAACAGTGCATATGGAAAAATAGAGAAGCAAAAATAACTGAAAAGTGAAATATACAATTTACCTGTTATACTCTTTAAGTAAATTAGAATTGAAATTAGAGTAAAATTCAAAACATTGAACCTGACCTATAAGAGCCTGCATAACAGGGCCCTGGCTTACTCTAACTTCATCCTGAATCATCCCCGTTCACTCAGAACACTCTAGCCACCTTGGATTCCTGTCAGATTTTTTGATGTGGCATGCTTCTTCTAGCCTTGGAACACAGTTTCCTCTGCCTATTTCATTCTTCCCCTATATCTCACTTCCTCAGAGATGCCTCCATGACTCTACTAGACAAGGGAAATGTTGTCCCTTTTAGATGCTTATTTAGCAATCTTTATTTCTATGAGAGTAAATAATTAGCTATGTAAATAGTGGCTTAATCTTTACTTCCCTTTCTAATCTATCAGCTTTGTGAGGATAGGGCACTAAGTCTATCCTATTTACCACTGTATCACCAGTGTCTATCACAATACTTTATGTACAATAGCAAATTAATAACCAGTTATTGAATGAATGAGCACATCTGTGAATGAATTAGTAGGTCACTTTGCAGTTCTTGGATCATACCAGGGGTTGGATTTCAGGATGTCTAAGTTCATTCTAACTGTAAAATTACATGTTTTTATGATTGTATTTCCATTTCAGTAAGGATCGTTTATCACAAACTTAGCCCATGCATATAACAGTGCAAATTCTGACCCATGTGAAGTTTATATTGTGCAGATGTTCTCACTGATATTTGCCTTTCCAGATGCTTAGTTGATGCTATGACTGCAAATATAATAGGAGATTGAATGCACAATTGAGAGGCTCAGACAAGGCCATGCGGTAATGAAGATCCAAAGGAGACAGTGATCCCAATCATGGTCCTCTTGCTATTGGGAAGCATTGATTGTTTGATTGTCCAAGGTATAAAACATTTTAGGCTCTTGTTCATCACAATAAACTAACATATAAAATAGTGTCTGAAATAGAGTAATTGTTCAAAAAATATTTGATGAATGAATGAATGATTGAGCGGTCTCTTGCTAAGAAGCATGCACATGCAGCCCATTCAAATATGTTTGTAACCAAGCAGGGCATGATGGTGCATGCCTGTAGTCTCAGCTACTCGGGAAGCCAAGGTGGGAGGATTGCTTGAGTACAGGACTTTGAGTCCAGCCTGGGCAACATAACGAGACCTGTCTCAAAAAATAAAAAAATGTTTGTAACTAATCAACCTCACCCTACCTACCACTAAGGGGGTATGATCTATGGGTCTGTAAAAACTAATTCTGGATGCCCTGCCCCAAGTGAAACTGCTTTAAGGAAAATGTACTGACCCAATTGAAAAAGGATCCAATTGAAATTTCGGTTAAGGACTTCGGCAGAATTGCCAGCCATCAAGCTGAAAGGGACCCAAGGTGTTTAGGTATAATATTTGTACCTGGTAAACTTCAGAAGTAGGATCTCTAATGCTGGGTTTTTCAAAATGGGCCACTAACTGCTACAAGAGAATCAAAATGGAGCAGCACAAATAGGGAAGACGCTGGGAGGTTAAATAGCCTAGCACGTCCTCAAATTCTATCATTTGAAAATGGCCTTAATTGGAGTCTCTTTTTAAAGTGTAATTCCTAAGTGGAGTAATAATACTCTCTGAGTAGCCAGTAGGGAGTGAGCTGGCAACAGGCATTTTTTTCACATAGCTCAAGTAACTAGAGGGACCAAGTGCAAATTCTAACACTCACAATATTACATGGACCGTGGCCAATTTTTCATGGATTTGATTCCATAAAAATGAGTTTTGGCAGTTCAGGACAGTAAAATATTGTTTCCTTGTTCTTAAAGGAGATTAATTCTGGGGAAACCTTCTTTTCTTCTCCCACCAGCCTCCTTAAATTTCAACCTCTCACATGCCCAATGAAGAAATGCTTATATAGATTTGTGCTGAACCTCAGGGGTCACAGTTCCCTTAATTTCATTATTCTAATGGGGTGACAATGAGCAACCTTGTTCTTGAGTGAAAAGTTCAGGTTTTCTGAGATTTGCTGATCCATGATAATAATTACCTAGCATCCCAGAGCTAGTGCCAGAAATTGGATAAATTCCAGAAGGCTGCTTGGAGGCTTTCTAATCCTAGTCCTAGCCTCAGTGGGCACTTCTGGGCTCTAAGAATGAAAGCAAGCAAAGGAAGACCAACTGCTTTTCCTGGAGAAAAGAGAAATGTTTCCATAGGAGAGAAACTGAGGTCCTAGGACACAGACTACATGGATATGAAACAAAACAAAGAGATCCCAAATACTAAAAAGGAAGCAAAAAGGGAAAGGATAAGTGATACTCAAGTCAAATTTCTCTGAAATAAAGCACTAGAAAAAAAGAGTGTGGTGATTCTCGAAGGATCTAGGACCAGCAATACCATTTGACCCAGCAATCCCATTACTGGGCATATACCCAAAGGATTATAAATCATTCTACTATAAAGAAACATCCACACATATGTTTACTGCAGCACTATTTACAATAGCAAAGACTTGGAACCAACCCAAATGCCCATCAACGATAGATTGGATAAAGAAAATGTGGCACAGATACACCATGGAATACTGTGCAGCCATAAAAAAGAATAAGTTCATGTCCTTTGCAGGGACATGGATGAAGCTGGAAGCCATCATTCTCAGCAAAATAACACAAGAACAGAAAACCAAACACTGCATGTTCTCACTCGTAAATGAGAGTCAAACAATGAGAACACATGGACACAGGAAGGAGAACATCACACACTGCGGCCTGTCGGGGGTGGGGGACTAGGCGAGGGAGAGCATTAGGACAAATACCTAATGCATGCAGGACTTAAAACCTAGATGATGGGTTGATAAGTGCAGCAAACCACCATGGCACATGTATACCTATGTGACAAACCTGCAGTTTCTGTACATGTATCCCAAAACTTAAAGCAAAATTTAAAAGAAAGAAAGAAAGAAAAGAAAAGAAAAGAAAAGAAAAAGGAGAGATGGCCCAAGTGTAACTGGATGAAAAAAAGTTACTGGGACCCAGAAAAGTCTCTAAGAGAAAGAGGCATTTTCTCACAGGCATAAAAATGATTCCTCCAGAGAGGGACAGAATCTAGGAAACTATTGTAATTCTAAGCCACAAGTAGCAAGCTCATAGTAAAAACAAGCAGAAAATTGCCCTATGAATGCTAGGAGAGCTCTATTAAGTATACCCAAAAAAAGAAAAAAAAAAAAAAAAAAGTCAGGCCGGGTGCGATGGCTCACGCCTGTAATCCTGCCACTTTGAGAGGCCGAGGTGGTCAGATCACCTGAGGTCAGGAGTTGAAGACCAGCCTGACCAACATAGAGAAACCCTGTCTCTACTAAAAATACAAAATTAGCCGGGCATGGTGGTGCATGCCTGTAATCTCAGCTACTTGGGAGGCTGAGGCAGGAGAATCGCTTGAACCCAGAAGGCGGAGGTTGCGGTGAGCCGAGATTGCACCATTGCACTCCAGCCTGGGCAACAAGAGTGAAACTCATCTCAAAAAAAAAAAAAAAAAAAAATCTGGACAGATTTGAGAAGGGAAGGCTGGGAAAATCAGTGAAGAATACTTAAAGTATGATTTGTGAGTTTTGAGGCATACAGTCATTGTAAGAAGAGCTAAAAGTATTGCCTAGACTCTGAGGTGACCTGCCCTAGAAAGTCATAGAATTGGACTCTAAGGAGAGCACATGGAGATGAGCCACAGTGAAGGGGTACCAGGAAGAACAATAATAAGTCAACCTAGACCTGGGTTCAATGCCTGTCTCATGGTCGAAGAGTATCTCCTGTCACTCCTGTACTCAGAGGCCTCCTAAAGCTCTCATTTCGCTTAGAGTAAAAGTCAACGCCTGAGATCAGACCACACCCTCTTAGACCTGTCCCACCCCTTCCCCTTCGCTCTCTGCGTTATCTCCTACCACTCCCTTCCCTTGCGCACTCCACTCCTACCACACCAGCCTCCTGCTGCTCCTGCACACTCTCCTTGCAGGGTTTGGCTCTTTTTGTGCCCCTCTTCCTGGAATACTCTTTCCTAGATGTGTGTAAAGCTCTTCCTTATTTCCTGGAGAACTCTTCTTGGATGTTTTCTTTTCAGCCAGGCCTTCCCTGACCACCCTATTTTGAAGTGTGACAGGCCGACCCAATCCCCAGGCCTTCCTCCATACCTCTCTGCTTTTACTTTTCTTCCTGGCACTTTTCATGATCTGATAGACATAGGCTTTAGCAATGTGTGTTTCTTGTCCATCTCCCTCCAGTAGAATGGATGCTCTTTGAGGGCAGGGTTATTTGCTTCCTTGCTCTGTGAATTATCCAGGGCAAAGAAAAAAGATGCTCAAAATGTACTTGTCAGATATATTGAAAGATTTTTTTAAATAATGAAAGCTTTTAGCAGGCCTGGAATTGATTCATGCCATAGCTTTCTCTATGGGAGACACCATCTAACAAAATCTAAAGAATTTTACTAGAAAAACAAACAAAAGTGTGGGACTAAACGCAAAGCACAAGTAAAAGCAAGAAAACTGTTCTCTCCCAGCCCATAGCTCTAGCCCTGTATGTGTTGGAGAAGAAAAAGGTTTAGCTGTTGGAACCTCAAATAAGCTTCGCTAGAGGAAGAAGGAAAGAGCAGATGGGAAGAAAACATTGGACGCATACCTCAGTGTTGCAGAGACAGACACAATAGAAAGAAAGCCTCCTCAAGATCTAAAATATTCAAACCTTGAGGAAAACAAAAGGATGCATGAGTTACTAATCACTGAAACCATGTTATCAGTAGATAAGGAATGTATTATATTATTCTGCCTACTTTTATACACATTTGAAATTTTCCATTAAAAAATGAGTTTTTAAAAAAAGTAGAGGAAGGGTAGTGCCCTGAGCAGCACCTGGCAGAGAGGTACTGGCAGTCACCAACCTCCCATGGACATAATCTCCAGGAGCAAGGACAACAGCTCCAATTCATGAATCCGCTGAGGATGATTCTCCAGCTGAACAAATGTGGGCACAGAGACACCTTCCATCTAAAAAATCCCCATGAAGCAGCCAGCGTGACTCAAAGGAGAGAATGGATGCCATGTTACTACTCATGGACCTCAGTAGATAGTGCTCATCTCGGGTTCCAGAAACTGGATCTCAAAGGAAGCTGATAGACAAAAAGATTGGAACATTGCTTAAGACAATAACAAAAGCAGAAACAAAGCATACCTCACATAAGATCTGGTGACTGCGGCTGGTTTCTAAACCTCATGAAGAGTCATTGTTCTCAAAGGCTACTCTCTGAGAGAAGAAACAATGCTCATTGGTAAAAGACCCTTCACTCCATACAGTCCTTGCTCTCTTAGGAGAGAGTCCCTTATATGAAATGGATCATGGGTTCTGGACAACTAACTGACAGAGTCTAACTGCCTCTGAAGGAGCTGAAACCATGTTTTTTTTTTTCCAGCAACATTCCTTCCCTTAGATGGCCATTGGTACTTGGCTCTAGCAACGTAATTTTGCCTGGAATAACTGATAAGGGCTAGGAATTACTTTGTTTCCTGAATATGGTGGGTATGAGGCCCCTACTGTGATAAACGTGCCTGTCTTTGAATTCTTTTCATAGGAGAGCAATTTACAGACTTGGCGTTGAACTGGGTCAGCTTCATAGGTCCTCAAGGAACTCTGCCCACTGCAGAGATACTCAGCCCAGGCAGCATCTGCTGAAAGAATTCCAGCTGCCCCTGCCCACTCTGCAAATAAGAGCCCCTCAACAGCAGAATAAAAAATCAGACAAGGGTGAGTTTCAGGCTTAAATTGCTTTTAACTAATCAGGGCAAGATAATTTGATGCTGCTCTTAATTCCATTAGACTTGAAAGTTTGGGGTCTTTACCTTGCAAAAGGAATTAATTTGAGGGCCTTAATTATTTCCAGGCCAATTGATAATAGGAGCTTTTCAAATTCCAGCTTGGAAAGCTTCTATTGTGTTGGCATTTTATTACTAACATGTATTTATGCATTTTAATATTGGAGTATCTTAATGTTTCATTTATCCTGTGGCAGAATCTCTATGTCTATATTTTACACATGGCTGAATATAAGTTGGGATTGGAATGGGCAATATTTTTTGGCCTTAAGGACAATGTGGCATCAAAGTGTATTCTCATAATGCTCTGTTCTGACTCATCTCAGAGCTTTCTGAGGTAAAAATCCTCACTGCTTTCTAGATGTCCCTCAAAGGAAGGGTGTGGCCTCTCATGGGTAAGAAGGACTAACTTGATCAACTACCTGTCTCCGCTCTCAAAGGGAAAGCCACACTCCTATCTTTATCATACACTCAATAGGCAAACTCAATGGATAAAGGGAATTAAAACCTGGAGAACCATGGAGGGAAAAGCCTATTTCCCTCTTTTTATTTCAATGAAAAGGAATTTCTCTAATCACTCTTGGCCTCCCTTCTCCTCCTCCCCATGGAGATGGTGTGAGGTACCTGGCCAGTGACACCCAGTCAGCAGCCACAGCTATCATTCCATAATTCTTCACCAGTGGAGCTCATCTCCCAAAGATCCTAAACACAGGAAATTTGCTCTCTTTCCCCTTCTCTCCACTTGTTCCAGGGGAGGCAATGACCTGGCTAAGAGTGTTTGCTCTGCAGATTCAAACTTTCCTTCCGATAGGTTTTTCCAAGGTCTAGATAGTAAATTAGAAAGACTGTTTATGATCCTAAGCTACATCCACTATCACAGCCTTTATCAGTAATAAGGGTCCTTGTTTATTACTCCATCTTTCTCAGGCAGAGAAGGGTGTGTTACATCAGCCCTCAGAGTTCTTTGAGAATTGCTTGAAATAATTCATATGAAGCTCTTATATTGGTGTCTGGGTACAATATGAGTGCTCAAACACTCTGGCAATGCCACCAATGACCTCTCGTGTAGTAGGTTTCCATGTGGCATGGTCCCTCAGCCTTCATGTGTTACTTTACTACTTTTTGCTTTGTTTTCCTGTTATCTGTATTTGCGTCATTAGGGTTTATAACTGTTGAGGTCAGAGATCACATCTTCATCATCTTTGCATTATCTGAAGCACCAACTATAATGCCTTGTATGAAGAGCATTCTCAATAAATAATTAGTTTAAAACCAGATGATCAAAGGGCAGTCCAATGTTTACTAATAACTCTTAAACCTAGAATTCCATATTTAAATAGCCTCACGAAGTAGGTCAGCCTTTCTTTTGAATCCAACTGGAGTTTGTTCTTAGACAAAATTCTCAACAATAGAAAAATATGCAGCTTACCACATGGGTGACCTAATTACAGAAAATAAAATCAAGTCTCAGTGGAATTGACATAGTTGTCTCTCCAGGGAAGATTAAAGTACTTTACAGTTTGCACAACATCTAGGCTCAGAGCAGTCCTGGGAGTAGCTGGATGATCCCTCACAGCTACCTAAACACTGTGTATGCAATGCATTTCCCACTTCGAAATCCTTTCTTTGGTGCTACAAACTATGTAGATGCTTAATAATATTATTATGAAAAATAGTGTTTGTTTGAGGTACCATGGTGAAGCTAAGCAACTGAACCCAGCTAAGGGTCATATCAGAATCCACAGTCTCCCTCAGCAAAGCAGGAGAAATTTGTGACTACACACCCACTATGCCAGGCAGTCAACAAGATTTTTTAAGTGTTGCTCAGACAGGTAAGCCTCTACCACAAACCGAAGAAGAAATAAATACATAAAATACTGAGGCAGATATGATTCTTGGTCTTGAGTTGCTATCTATCAAAAGGAAACAGAAACTCTTCCAAAAATAACACCATATACCACCAAATATGTACAGGTGCATAAAACTACTTGGTTGTATATAGCTACAAGACTACATAATGAAGAGAGTTCCCAGGGTCAAAACATATGTGTTTAATCTTCACTTTGCTTTTATTTGTCTGATTAGTATAGTTGTTTCCACTGTAGTTGTTCCATTTACAGCTATGTAGTCTGGGGTTTACTCTCTTTTGGCCTTAGTGTTACTATCTGGAAAACGAGATTTTAAAAAGTACTAATTTAATAACATTATGAGGATTAAATAAAATAGTTTATATAAAATGCTCAGCACAGTATTTGTTACATAGGAAGCTCTCAAAATTGCTATGACTGTTGTCTATCTTCTTCTTGCATGTGTCATAAAACTAAATTTGTGTATCCTAGTTTATTTTAGTTTTGTATTCTGATTATAAAAGTCTTACATAGTCACTGCAGAAATTTTAACAAATGCAGAAAAATATAGTTTGAAAAATAAATCTCATCCATAATTCTATCACTCACAGGTAAAAACTATTAGCATCTCAATAAATTTTTAATTTCTAAAGGCAGGGATCATATTGTTTCATCTGTGTAAAGTAATTGGCACATAGTAGGTACTCACTGAGTGGATGTTGAAAGATCTCATAGTCAGGAACAAGTGTATGACAATAAAGCTACATTTATATACTGTATAAGTAAAAGGGAAACATTCTAAAGGATAATCCCTGGGCTCCTTTCTAAGTGAAAAATCACTGAGAATTAATGGAAAATAAAAAGACAGATTCCCTAGGTTATACATAGGGTACCCCCTAAGCCCCACAACCCAATACAATACTTGCTTGCTCTGCGTAAACTGCACTAATTTGCTGTCCTCTGTGTGATGATTCTTATTATGTTCCTATTTTTTTCCTTTTAGTCCTAAATTCCATGACACTGATAGATTGAAAACTACATAAGAACAGGCATTTGTGGCCTTCTCATCCTCTTGGATTCCCCATTATCTCCTAGTACCCGACTTTGCACTCAGTGGTCACACGCTACGTTTTATGGACTGATAAACTGAGTTAGCATCTATTCCAGATCACTGACTTATCCCAACCAGGTAGGGACAAGTTTATCTAAATCTCTCAGACTGTAGGGACAGCCCAGTTGATCATTAGTTGTTCCTACTTAGTCTCTTGCATCATATCAAAGGCATTTCTTGAGAAATTGGGCCACTAAACACCTCAGGTTGAGTTCCCAAAACTCTTCTTTGCTGGTCCCAAGTGACTCTTCTATAGCAACCTCCTTCATGATCAAAGTAGCATAGAAAGAATGTAGCTTTCAGAGCCTCACTGCCACGGTTCAAATCCAGGATCCACTGCCACTACTCAATGTTGAGCAAAATACGTCACTCCCCTGAGCCTGTTTTCTTATATGTCTAGTACATGACAAGAATTAAGTAAACATAAATTAGCATTATTAGCAATAGTAGAAGTAGTAATCAAATCAAACCTACTGTCTAGTAACCTAGCAATATCCCAGCCTAGTATGAGTACTGTCATGAATCAAAGCTTGCATGCAAACAACTCAAACCTCTACAGGTCACATTTCTTTTTTATTTTTCTTTAAATAATTTCTCCAGGATGTTTACTTTTAACTGTAGATTTTACAACTTCTTCATGGCCCTAATTTTCTTTAAGAATCATCTTCTTGTCTCTGAAAAACTCTTGTCTTTTTAAAATTTTATTACTATTATTATCATTATTATACTTTAAGTTCTAGGGCACATGTGCACAATGTGCAGGTTTGTTACATAGGTATACATGTGCCATGTTGGTTTGCTGCACCCATTAACTCATCATTTACATTAGGTATTTCTCCTAATGCTATCCCTCCCCCCACCCCCCACGCCACGAAAGGCCCCAGTGTATGATGTTCCCCTCCCTGTGTCCAAGTGTTCTCATTGTTCAATTCTCACCTGTGAATTAGAACAAGCAGTGTTTGGTTTTCTGTCCTTGTGATAGTTTGCTCAGAATGATGGTTTCCAGCTTCATCCATGTACCTGCAAAGGACATGAGCTCATCCTTTTTTATGGCTGCATAGTTTTCCATGGTATATATGTGGCACATTTTCTTAATCCAATCTATCATTGATGGACATTTGGGCTGGTTCCAAGTCTTTGCTATTGTGAATAGTGCCACAATAAACATATATGTGCATGTGTCTTTATACTAGCATGATTTATAATCCTTTGGGTATATACCCAGTAATGGGATCACTGGGTCAAATAGTATTTCTAGTTGTAGATCCTTGAGGAATTGCCACACTGTCTTCCACAACAGGTGAACTAATTTACACTCTCACCAACAGTGTAAAAGCATTCCTATTTCTCCACATCCTCTCCAGCATCTGTTGTTTCCTGACTTTTTAATGATTGCCATTCCAACTGCTGTGAAATGGTATCTCATTGTGGTTTTGATTTGCATTTCTCTGATGACCAGTGATGATGAGCATTTGTTCATGTGTCTGTTGGCTGCATAAATGTCTTCTTTTGAGAAGTGTCTGTTCATATCTTTTGTCCACTTTTTGATGCGGTTGTTTTTTTTCTTGAAAATTTGTTTAAGTTCTTTGTAGATTCTGGGTATTAGCCCTTTGTTAGATGGGTAGATTGCAGAAATTTTCTCCCATTCTGTAGGTTACCTGTTCACTCTGATGGTAGTTTCTTTGCTGTGCAGAAGCTCTTTAGTTTAATTAGATCCCATTTGTCTATTTTGGCTTTTGTTGCCACTGCTTTTGGTGTTTTAGTCATGAAGTCCTTGCCCATGCCTATGTCCTTAATGGTACTGCCTAGGTTTTCTTCTAGGGTGCTTATGGTTTCAGGTCTAACATTTAAGTCTTTAATCCATCTTTAATTTTTGTATAAGGTGTAAGGAAAAGATCCAGTTTCAGCTTTCTACATATGGCTAGCCAGTTTTCCCAACACCATGTATTAAATAGGGAATTCTTTCCCCATTTCTTGTTTTTCTCAGGTTTGTCAAAGATCAGATGGTTGTAGATGTGTGGTGTCATTTCTGAGGCCTCTGTTCTGTTCCATTGGTCTATATCTCTGTTTTGGTACCAGTACCATGCTGTTTTGGTTACTGTAGCCTTGTAGTGTAATTTGAAGTCAGGTAGCGGGATGTGTCCAGCTTTGTTCTTTTTGCTTAGGATTGTCTGGGCAATGCAGGCTCTTTTTTGGTTCCATATGAACTTTAAAGTAGTTTTTTCCAATTATGTGAAGAAAGTCAGGGGTAGCTTGACGGGGATGGCATTGAATCCATAAATTACCTTGGGCATTATGGTCATTTTCATGAAATTGATTCTGCCTATCCATGACATGGAATGTTCTTCCATTTGTGTCCTCTTTTATTTCACTGAACAGTGGTTTGTAGTTCTCCTTGAAGAGGTCCTTCACATCCCTTGTAAGTTGGATTCCCAGGTATTTTATTCTCTTTGTGGCAGTTGTGAATGGGACTTCACTCATGATTTGGCTCTCTGTCTGTTATTGGTGTATAGGAATGCTTGTGATTTTTGTACATTTATTTTGTATCCTGAGACTTTGCTGAAGTTGCTTATCAGTTTAAGTAGATTTTGAGCTGAGACAATGGGGTTTTCTAAATATACAATCATGTCATGTGCAAACAGGGACAATTTGACTTCCTCTTTTCCTAATTGAATACCCTTTATTTCTTTCTCTTCCCTGATTGCCCCTGCCAGAACTTCCAACATTATGTTGAATAGGAGTGGTGAGAGAGGGCATCCCTGTCTTGTGCCAGTTTTCAAAGAGAATGCTTCCAGTTTTTGCCCATTCAGTATGATATTGGCTGTGGGTTTGTCATAAAAAGCTGTTATTATTTTGAGATACATT
>NW_012102009.1:4358327-4365979 GCF_000951045.1 Mandrillus leucophaeus
TTATTTATTTATTTATTTATTTATTTTTGAGACGGAGTCTCACTCTGTTGCCCAGACTGGAGTGCAGTGGCCCGATCTCGGCTCATTGCAAGCTCCACCTGCCAGGTTTACGCCATTCTCCTGCCTCAGCCTCCCGTGTAGCTGGGACTACAGGTGCCTGCCACCTCGCCCAGCTAGTTTTTTGTGGGGTTTTTTTGGTATTTTTTTTTTTAGTAGAGACGGGGTTTCACCATGTTAGACAGGATGGTCTTGATCTCCTGACCTCATGATCCACCCGTCTCAGCCTCCCAAAGTGCTGGGATTACAGGCTTGAGCCATGGTGTCCAGCCTCTCCAGGTCTTTTAATTGTGATGTTAGGGTCTCAATTTTAGATCTTTCCTGCTTTCTTTTGTGGGCATTTAGTGCTATAAATTTCCCTCTACACACTGCTTTAAATGTGTCCCAGAGATTCTGGTATGTTGTGTCTTTGTTCTCCTTGGTTTCAAAGAATATCTTTATTTCTGCCTTCATTTCATTATGTACCCAGTAGTCATTCAGGAGCAGGTTATTCAGTTTCCATGTAGTTGTGCGGTTTGAAGTGAGGTTCTGATTTGATTGCACTGTGGTTGGAGAGACAGTTTGCTGTGATTTCTGTTCTTTTACATTTGCTGAGGAGTGCTTTACTTCCAACTATGCAGCCAATTTTGGAATAAATGCAATGTGGTGCTGAGAAGAATGTGTCTTCTGTTGATTTGGGGCAGATGGTTCTGTAGATGTCTATTAGGTCTGCTTGGTGCAGAGCTGAGTTCAAGTCCTGGATATTCTTGTTAACCTTCTGTCTCCTTGATCTGTCTAATATTGACAGTGGGTTGTTAAAGTCTCCCACTATTATTGTATGGGAGTCTAAGTCTCTTTGTAGGTCTCTATGGACTTGCTTTATGAATCTGGGTGCTCCTGTATTGGGTGCATATATATTTAGGATAGTTAGCTTTTCTTGTTGAATTGATCCCTTTACCATTATGTAATGGCCTTCTTTGTCTCTTTTGATCTTTGTTGGCTTAAAGTCTGTTTTATCAGAAACTAGGATTGCAACTCCTGCTTTCTTTTGCTTTCCATTGTCTTGATAGATCTTCCTCTATCCCTTTATTTTGAGCCTGTGTTTGTCTCTGCACATGAAATGGGTCTCCTGAATACAGCACACTGATGAGTCTTGACTCTTTATCCAGTTTGCCAGTCTGTGTCTTTTAATTGAGACATTTAGCCCATTTACAATTAAGGTTAATATTATTATGTGTGAATTTGATCCTGTCATTATGATGTTAGCTGGTTATTTTGCCCGTTAATTGATGCAATTTCTTCATAGCATCAATAGTCTTTATCATTTGGCATGTTTTCTCAGTGGCTGGTACCAGTTGTTCCTTTCCATGCTTAGTGCTTCCTTCAGGACCTCTTGTAAGGCAGGCCTGGTGGTGACAAAATCTCTCAGCATTTGCTTGTCTGTAAAGGATTTTATTTCTCCTTCATTTATGAAGCTTAGTTTGGCTGGATAGTAAATTCTGGGTTGAAAATTCTTTTCTTTAACAATGTTGAATATTGGCCCCCACTCTCTTCTGGCTTGTAGAGTTTCTGCCAAGAGATCCACTTGATGGGCTTCCCTTTGTGGGTAACCTGACCTTTCTCTCTGGCTGCCCTCAACATTTTTTCCTTCATTTCAACCTTGGTGAATCTGACAATTATGTGTCTTGGGGTTGCTCTTCTCGAGGAGTATCTTTGTGGTGTTCTCTATATTTCCTGAATTTGAATGTTGGCCTGCCTTGCTAGGTTGGGGAAGTTCTACTGGATAATATCCTGAAGAGTGTTTTCCAACTTGGTTCCATTCTCCCCATCACTTTCAGGTACACCAATCAGACGTAGATTCCATCTTTTCACGTAGTCCCATATTTCTTGGAGGCTTTGTTCATTTCTTTTTACTCTTTTTTCTCTAAACTTCTCTTCTCACTTTATTTCATTAATTTGATCTTCAATCACTGATACCCTTTCTTCCACTTAATTGAATAGGCTATTGAAGCTTGTGCATGGTCACGAAGTTCTTGTGCCATGGTTTTCAGCTCCATCATCTTCTCTACACTGTTTATTCTAGTTAGCTATTTGTCTACTCTTTTTTCAAGGTTTTTAGCTTCCTTGTGATGGGTTCGAACATCCTCCTTTAGCTCGGAGAAGTTTGTTATTACCGACCTTCTAAAGCCTATTTCTGTCAACTCATCAAAGTCATTCTCTGTCCAGCTTTGCTTCATTGCAGCTGAGGAGCTGCAATCCTTTGGAGGAGAAGAGGTGCTCTGGTTTTTAGAATTTTCAGCTTTTCTGCTCTGGTTTCTCCTCATCTTTGTGGTTTTATCCACCTTTGGTCTTTGATGTTGGTGACCTACAGATGGGGTTTTGTGTGGATGTTCTTTTTGTCACTGTTGATGCTATTCCTTTCTGTTTGGTAGTTTTCCTTCTAATAGTCAGGTCCCTCAGCTGCAGGTCTGTTGGAGTTTGCTGGAGGTCCACTCCAGACCCTGTTTGCCTGGGTATCTATCACCAGTGGAGGCTTCAGAACAGCAAATATTGCAAAACAACAAATATTGCTGCCTGATCCTTCCTCTGGAAGTTTTGTCCCAGAGGGGCACCCGCCTGTATGAGGTGTCAGTCAACCTCTACTGGGAGGTGTCTCCCAGTTTGGCTACACGCGGGTCAGGGACCCACTTGAGGAGGCAGTCTGTTTGTTCTCAGAGCTCAAACACCATGCTGGGAGAACCACTGCTCTCTTCAGAGCTGTCAGACAGGGACATTTAAGTCTGCAGAAGTTTCTGCTGCCTTTTGTTCAGCTATGCCCTGCCCCCAGAGGTAGAGTCTATAGAGGCAGCAAGCCTTGCAGTGCTGTGGTGGGCTCCAGCCAGTTTGAGCTTCCAGGCTGCTTTGTTTACCTACTGAAGCCTCAGCAATGGCAGACGCCCCTCCCCCTGCTGGTCTGCTGCTTCACAGGTTGATCTCAGACTGCTGCACTAGCAGTGAGTAAGGCTCTATGGGCATGGGTCCTGCTGAGCCAGGCGCAGGATACGATCTCCTAGTGTGCCATTTGCTAAGACCATTGGAAAAGTGCAGTATTTGAGCAGGAGTGTCCTGTTTTTCCAGGTACAGTCTGTCACGGCTTCCCTTGGAAAGGGAAATCCCCTGACCCCTTGCACTTCCTGGGTGAGGCAACACCCTGCCCTGCTTCGGCTCACCTTCCATGGGCTGCACCCACTGTCCAACCAGTCCCAATGAGATGAACCAGGTACCTCAGCTGGAAATGCAGAAATCACCCATCTTCTGCATTGATCACGCTGGGAGCTGCAGACCGGAGCTGTTCCTATTCAGCCATCTTGGAATGGATCCCTACAGGTCACATTTCTAATTGTTCATTCATTTAATCATTGACAAATGTTTTTAAAAGCAGTTATGTTCAGATCACCATGTTAAGAACCATAGGTAACAAAAGAAGAGTAAAACATACATCTTGTTGTAATAGTTTCATAATGTAGTAATAGAAGGCTCAAAGACTCAAAGTCTCAGATTGCATTAGATGTCTTTGTGAATAGTATGTAGTACTATTACTTCCATATGACAAGATGCATAAAACACAATCTAAAAACTAAAGCAATCGGGAAAATGGGCACCCTTTCATCCCTGCAGATAGCGGTTGATTTCAAAATTATTTATGTTATAAAGTTGTTCCTCACAAAACTGAATACCCAAAGTGTTAAAAGCATATATGTGCTATATAAAGCGATATTATTACCATTTTTATTAGTGCCTTAAGAACAGACAGAGCTCAACAGCGCCACATCAAAGAGGAGTTTTCAGGGTTTTTTGTTTGTTTGTTTGTTTGTTTTTATCTCAGTGGGAAGGAAAGAGAAACTAAGAACACATAGCCAGACAAAAATATATACTTAGATATAAAATGCAGAAACATAGACTCAATGACATGCAACCACATGCTGAGGGCCTTATAAAAACATTAGACTCTGATCTCTCCGTGGCTTAGGGCTTGACAGGGGATATTAGAAGAGAGTCTCTGGGTCGTCCCAACCCAGCTTACAGCAGGATAGGCTACTAGAGTTCAATTATACATGGGATAATACTTAGGGAAATGTAATTTATCCAAAAATGAAAGTCAGATAAGGTGCCCACTGTACCCACTGCCCGTTATGAGAGATTCTCTGTGCACAGGTCACCATGTAGAAGTTCACAGCTGGCTGGGCCAAGAATAATTACCTCACCCAAAGGCTGCTCTGTAGGCTGACTATAGCCTATGAAGTGGCCTAACATTGTTCAATGTGAATATCTTATCCTGGCTAGTGATTAGCTCCTGCCTCTCAGGGAGCATGAGTGCCTGACAGAGAGAAATACAGACATTAGGGAGGAAAAGATGATAGAGACAAGTCAGTAAACAAAATGCATTAGACAGCAGTCATCATGGGACTATAGAAGCTAGGAGTAAGCAAACATCATACCATAGAAAGGAAAGTGAATAAAATGTACATAGTCTCCAGGAAAGTTGAAGAGGTGAAGTGGAGTAACTGAGCCCCAATAATGGTAGATTACTGAATAAGGTAGCATAACTGCTTTCTGTGGGGACCATTGGTGAAGCTGGTGTAAGGCCACTTGGGTTACAGTTGAATATGGCTAACATTTTGGTTCTCTGAGGCCTGGCTGCAATTTTTTTTTCTACTCTGACTTCCTTATGTATTCTTATTGCACTAACTCTTCATTAACTAAGATAGCTAGGGAGTCTGTTCCTTGCAATATGAAAGACCCTAGCTAATTAGAATTACAGATGGTAATTCTAGTTATTTAAATTACATGCCACTTGATGCCATACTGAGATCCAGTGTAGCTTAGTGGTTATGAACATAGGCTTTGAAGTTAGATTGACATGCTTTCAAATTCTAATCCTATCACTCAGAAACTGCTTGAACTAATATAAATTCCTAAAATTCTCTGAGCTTCAGTTTCTTCTTCCAGAAAACAGAAACAAGCCCACTCTACAGTGAAGTTGTGGAGATTGCATAAGACCAGGTGTAGGTATATAAAGTGCCTAAAGTTAGTACATAGCACACAGTAAGCACTCAATAAGAAGTAGCTATTATAATGACTATTTTATCATTAATGGTCATTTTCAAGCATTGACTCCAGGATTACCACATACTGAATGTATGGCATCCTTGGGTCAAAGCAGACATGCCTTGAGGGCTTCCTTTTGGGCAAGTGAGCAGCAATTTCACCAAAGTGCTATGTACTTGAGTCTCTATTGCTGTCTCTAATGATCACCTTGTCTCTTCAGATTTTGATTTGGTTTCATTTCTGGACTTCACAGTGTGCCATCTTTACTTGCTGTGAATACTCCTCTTCTACCTGCTTGCAAATCAGCTTCCTAGATTCCTAATTAACCCCGAGGTTAACGCTAACTCTTTATGCTGTAATGACTCAGTTCCTGCATGAATTCTCTCTCTGTCCCACACTCTCTGCCCTTTGTCTTAGGAGACATGGAAGGTTCTGGTGGGATCCATGTTCCTGTCAGGCTGTAAATCCCTACACCTTGAGGACCGGTGTTTCTGTATTCTTGAATACATCTTTACCACAAGTTTACATCTGCATCTAGACATGCTAAAGCAGTTGTATGCCCTTTTTCAAGTCCTCTTCCTTCATCTCTCTGCACTCAGGGCCCCACAACACAAAGCGGAAGGTAGTGAAGGAAGAAACAAAGCCCAATTGGCGACTGCTGCTTAGACCAATAGACTCACACTATTTGCTTTGGAAATGGCCTGAATGCTTTACCCTCTGTTTGCATGAACCTACAAAGCTTGTGATCCATTCAATTACATCCCATAGTAGGGATTGATGGGTATTTAAAATTACATGGGTCAGGGCTCACATGCTGAAATGCAGTTCTCCCGACTTAAGTCAAGTATTTACTTTGAGACCAAAAGTACAAATTGTGGGCTGTTGAATCAGCTGGAGTTCTCAAAATAGAATTTGACCTGAATAGAGATAATTCCATGAAAACACTACTGGAAACCAAAATGCTTATCTAATCTGTAAGTCTGGCAACATGTACAACATTACTGATCGCTGGTACTGGCGAGTCTTAATTTTTATGTCTAGAGGAAATGAAGCCAAGAAAAAGCGTACCATTTCATTCAGAGGAAAGATGTTCATACATTTTACATTTTAAATGATTCCATTTGAGCCTTGGAAAATTAAAGGGCTTTCAGCCAAAAACAGTTCTATGTCACTCAGCTATGTGGAGCTTAACTAAAGCTTGGCCTTATCTAACTTCTCAGAAATACACTAACCAGAGACTCTCTCAGAGTTCCAGAACTAGCATGTGCCTACAAGGGATTAGAGAAAAGCCAAAGTCGAGGAAAGCAATTTACTCATAATGGAGAGTATAATGGTTATAGATACCAAGTATGAGAAGGGTCATTCCAGACTGTCAAAATGAGCTTCTCACTCACCATCACTAAAAGATCGTTCCCAGTATGGTCAGGAAAGAGCTCTGGTAATTCCTAACAATAGCGAGAAATGAGATTCCTCTTGGGATCTTTAAAACCCCACCTTTTCTAACAGTTAAAGGCATGCAGTTCCAATGAGGAGGAGAAACAGCTGTTACTTTTCACAGAACTATGTATATTCTTAGCCTTTATTAACAGAGTACTCAAATATAATGTTATCAGGGAGGGCTTTTGAAACAGTCAGCAAGCTGGGAAGTATGACTTCAAGAATACCTAGAATGCCTTCCCACTCTGTTCATCCTACAGTCTTAGTCCATTCAGCCTACTATAAGAAATAGCATGAACTGGGTAGCTTACAAACAAGAGAAATTTATTTCTTGAAATTTTGGAGGTTGAAAGTCCAAGATCAAGGTGCTGGCAAATGCAGTGTCTGGTGAGGACCAGCTTCTTAGTTCATAGGCAGTGCCTTCTCCCTGTATGCTCACATGGAAAGGATGAATGGGTTCCCTCCATCCTATTTCACAAGAGCATTAATCCCATACATGAGAACACTGACATCGTAGTCTAATCACCTCCCCAAAGGCCCAACTTCCTAACCTTAGGAGTTGGGATTTCAACATACAAACTTTGGGAGGACACCGACATTCAGGCCATAGCATACTATCTATATACAAACACTTACACTAGGTGGAGAGTACACACATACACATACACACACACGTGTGTCATTGGAAGAAAAAGCTGGAGTTAGGGTAGTTGTGCACTTAAGCTCAGACATTTAACTATGAGTTCGAAACAGAATGGGGCATAAAAAGCAGTGACTGATGGCTGAAAAATCAGCATGGCGGCCGGGTGCGGTGGCTCATTCCTGCAATCCCAGCCCTTTGGGAAGCCGAGGTGGGTGGATCACGAGGTCAAGAGATGGAGACCATCCTGCCCAACATGGTGAAACCCCGTCTCTGCTAAAAATACAAAAAGTAGCTGGGCGTGGTGGTGGGCACCTGTATCCCAGCTACTCGGGAGGCTGAGGCAGGAGAATGGCGTGAACCCGGTAAGCGGAAGTTGCAGTGAGCCAAGATTGTGCCACTGCACTCCAGCCTGGGCCACAGACACTCCATCTCAAAAAAAAAAAAAAAA
>NW_012102009.1:4367199-4368362 GCF_000951045.1 Mandrillus leucophaeus
TGAGAGAGGGCATCCCTGTCTTGTGCCAGTTTTCAAAGAGAATGCTTCCAGTTTTTGCCCATTCAGTATGATATTGGCTGTGGGTTTGTCATAAAAAGCTGTTATTATTTTGAGATACATTGTATCAATACCTAGTTTATTGAGAGTTTTCAGCATGAAGGGCTGTTGAACTTTGTAGGAGGCCTTTTCTGCATCTATTGAGATAATCATGTGGTTTTCGCCATTGGTTGCATTTCTGTGATGGATTACATTTACTGATTTGTGTATGTTGAGCCAGCCTTGCATCCCAGGGATGAAGTCGACTTGATCTTGGTGAATAAGCTTTTTGATGTGCTGCTGGATTTGGTTTACCAGTATTTTATTGAGGATTTTTGCATCAATGTTCATCAGGGATATTGGTCTAAAATTCTTTTTTTGTTGTGTCTCTGCCAGGCTTTGGTATCAGGATGATGCTGGCCTCGTAAAATGAGTTAGGGTGGATTCCCTCTATTTCTACTGATTGGAATAGTTTCACAAGGAATGGTACCAGCTCCTCTTTGTACCTCTGGTAGAAGTCAGCTGTGAATCCATCTGGTCCTGGACTTTTTTTGGTTGGCAGGTTATTAATTATTGCCTCAATCTGTAGCAATTGTGAAAAGATCGAAAATACCTCTTCTAGGAGAACTACAATTTGCCTGTTATTGATCTATTCAGAGATTCCACATCTTCCTGGTTTAGTCTTAGGAGGGTATATGTGTGCAGGAATTCATCCATTTCTTCTAGATTTTCTAGTTTATTTGCATAGAGGTGTTCATAGTATTCCCTGATGGTAGTTTGTATTTCTGTGGGATTGGTGGTGATATCCCCTTTATCATTTTTTGTTGCATCTATTTGATTCTTCTCTTTTTTCTTCTTTATTAGTCTTGCTAGTAGTCTATCAATTTTGTTGATCTTTTCAAAAAACCAGCTCTTGGATTCATTGATTTTTTGAAGGGCTTTTGTGTATCTGTCTCCTTCCGATCTGCTCTGATCTTAGTTATTTCTTGCCTTCTGCTAGCTTTTGAATTTGTTTGCTCTTGCTCCTCCAGGTCTTTTATTTATTTATTTATTTATTTATTTATTTATTTATTTATTTATTTATTTTTGAGACGGAGTCTCACTCTGTTGCCCAGACTGGAGTGCAG
>NW_012102009.1:4368659-4388625 GCF_000951045.1 Mandrillus leucophaeus
AAAAAAAGAAAAACCAACATGGCCTTCTGAATAATGCTGACAAAAGCCACCCCTTTGCACAGCAGTTACAGTTTAGACAAAAAAAATCCCATAATTCAGAAAAAGTCTGCAAATATCTAAACTACAAAGAAAATGTGAGAGATTCTTATGTCAATTTGTCAGACATTGTTTTTCCCATTGAGATGACATTTACAGTTTTATTATATAATATGTATATCATTACATAAATTTGGTCTCCAGCTTCTTCTGCAGTCACCACAACATATAAAAAGATATATGTATATACATCATATATACACATATATAATATATGAACTATATACATAATTCTTTTCACAGAACTATGTATATTCTTAGCCTTTATTAACAAAGCACTCAAATATAATGTGATCACGAGGGCTTTTTAGACAGTCAGAAAGCTGGGAAGTATGACTTCAAGAATACCTAGAATGCCTTCCCACTATCCTCATCCTGTGGTCTTAGTCCATTCTTGCTACTATAAGAAATAGCATAAACTGGGTAGCTTAAAGTTGCAAAACTAATACAGTACACATATGTGCACATATGCATATATGGACATATATAGACATGTACAGTCAATTCTCATTATTTGCAGAATCTGTATTTGTGAATTTACCTACTCACTAAAATTTATTTGTAATCTTAAAATCAATACTTATAGTTATTTCATGGTCATTTGTGGACATGTGCAGAGCAGCAAATGTCTGATGAATACAGGCAGTTTGAGTTGCTTGATGAATACAGTCCCAACTGAGTTAAAACAAGGCAACAGTCTGCCTTATTGTATAATATCAGCTTGTATACTGTCATACTGTAAACATGTCCTTTTGGTGGTTTATTTAGTGCCATATTGTTCACATTTTTGTGCTTTTGTTTGTGGTTTCATTGCTTAAAATGGGCCCATGCGTAGTATTGAAGAGCTGTCCAGTGTTCCTAAATTTTAGAAGGCTGTGATGTGCCTTACAGAGAAAATACACATGTTAGATAAGCTTCATTCAGGCATGAGTTATAGTACTGCTGGCTGTGAGTTCAGTGTTAATAAATCAATAACAGATTTTAAATAGATGTTAAATATTTAAACAGAAACATCCATAAAACAAGGTTATATATTTATCAGTTGGCAATAATGTTGTGGCCAAAGGCTTGCAGGAATCTAGCCCTGTACGTCTCCTAGGAGCAATGGTTCAGTATTCATTAATTGAATGTTCACAGAGACTTCAGAGAGCATAGCTAACACAAATAATGAGAGTTGGCTATCTATACCTTTTTATTTGGAAATAATTTAAGACTCGCACTCACAAGAAGTTGCAAAAATAGTACAGTGTCTGTATATATTTTACTCAGCTACCTCCAATGAAACAGTCTTATTTTCAAAACTCAGAAATTGCTGTTGGTACAGTATTAAGTACAGACCTTAATTAGATTTCACCAGTTTTTAATATATATACAGTTCTATAAATTGTATCACATGTACAGATTCATGTAAAGATCACCACAGTTGGCATACAGACCTATTCTATCACCACAAGAAAAATTCCACATTACCGCTTAACAGTCATACCCTCTCACAACCCTATCCCTAAACAACCCTGCCAACCACTGATTGATTCTCTATCATTATAATTTTGTGCCTTTGAAAAGTTCTTTAAGTGGAATTATACAGTTTGAAACTCTGAGATTAGGTTTTTTCACTTAGTCTAATGCTCTTGGTGTCCATCCAAGTTGTGCATATCAATGGTTCATTTCTTTTTTATTATTGAATTGTATTCTATTGTATGGATGTATGACAGTTTGGTTATCCATTCAACCACTGGTGAATCTATTTGGATAGTTTCCAGTTTTTTGGCTATCCAAATAAAGCTACTCACTATGTCTGATATAGTTTGGATACTTGTCCGCACCCAAAACCCATGTTGAAATGTAATCCCCAGTGCTGGAGTGGGGCCTGATGGGAGGTGTTTGGTTCACGGGGGCAGATCCCTCATGGCTTGGTGCTTCGATAGTGAGTTCTTTTGAGATCTGGTGGTTTATAAGTGTGTGGCACCTTCCCCACCTCCATTCTCTCGTGTTCTTGCTTTTACCATGTGACATGTAAGCTCCCACTTAGCCTTCCACGATGAGTAAAAGCTTCCTGAGGCCTTACCAGAAGCCGCATTTCCTACATAGTCTGCAGAACCATGAGCCAATTAAACTTTTTTTCTTTATAAACTATCCAGTCTCAGATATTTCTTTATAGCAGTGCAAGAATGGACTAATACAATGTCTTTTCAGATCTAGTTAAAGTGGGTTCAAACACCACACCAAGTACAGTGGGGGAAGAACCTTTATTTCTCCCCAGGGACATTTGGGGTGGGTGTGGGATGTGACTGAGCACTTACATTTCTATTAGTTGCCTCTGTCTCCAAGATCCCACTTACTTCTTGAATTCTTAAACTCCATTTGCTTTACACCTTTCTTGTATACTAGTTATTGTCTACTTCATGTTGTCCTTCTCAGCACGACTATGGTGCTTTCACTCTCCAAAGCACTGCCTTCACACTGAAGGTTATGCATGAGGGGGCTTTGCTTATGGTTCTAGACAATGGAAGAGGATTAGATCACTGTGAACTATAGCAGCAATGCATACATCTCTAGTACTAAGTGTGTCCAATGCATTCATCTCTAGTCCTAAGTGTGCTTGGATCGTTCCTACATGGAGGATTTTGAGTGCTCTCTGTCAAGAAGGCAGGGCAGGTCTGTCTGGCCTCTCTGTCTCTAGGCAGGGCAGGTCTCTTTCTTGTTTCCTTGACCTCCTTCGTATTCCAGTCTAGCTTCTCAGTCCATAAACTCTCTGCCCATTTCTTACACAGAAATGGTTTGATTATTTTGGTCTCCCTTTTTGCTCTTTCTGTACTAGCCCTACAAACAATCTTTTCAGAACCAAAATGGTTTACCCATTAAGGTGTTTTGCTAAACAACTTTCTCTTCAAGAGAGTTTATCCATCAGCTTTTAAACTACCTTATTTTTCTTCTTTCATAGGATTTATAATGGAAACCATCAGAAACACAGGACTTGTTCTACAGAAAACGGCTTTATAGCCAGTTTTGTGTTATTTGAATCTATGAAAAATATGTATGTATGCTTCCAGATATTACCGTGTATTTAACATAAGTCAGAGGCTGACACTAATAGAAGTCTGCCATGTGCAGACTTTATACTTTATAACTCCCACTAAGGGGTGCCCATGAGTCCACTCCTGGGCTATCCAAGGCAAGAATACTTCTGTTTAGAGCTCATAGGCACTCTAACTGAAACCTCTCCAATTTTTACACTTCAGCGTACTTATCAGCTTAGCAGGAAGACTTACTGCATGGTGGGGTCAAGTTCCTTTGCCACTCCTGTCAGAATAAGGGGAGCAGTGGAATAGCATGGGGGAAAAGATTCATGAAGAGTTTTGCCAACCCCTCGGAAGAGAACTGGCTCCCTCTATTCTTCTCCTATGTCTATTCTCTTCCCTTGTGCCCATTCCCAAGTCTATCCTATTCAACAAATAGCTGCTGAGCACTTACTTGCTGCTGGGCTGCGGGTGAAGGATACAAATATGAAAGCACATGACCCTGTCCTCAAAATGTTCCAGTGGAGTGTCAGGGAAAGATAGGAAAAAAGACAAATCATTTTAAAATGGTGCTTTTCCAGAGGCAGAGCACAGCTGAAAGTTAGACTGCAGGTATTTAAGCCTACAGAAACGTAAGCAGGAAGATAATGTGATCTACTTTGTGGGAGGCAAACTCCTTGGCTGTTATGTTGAAGGGAATGAACTCAGATGAGGCTAGAAAGCAAACGCAATAATTCAGATTAGAGATGGTAACAGTCTTTTTCAACGCAAAGTTCAAGAAGATGGAGATGAGAGGCAAAACACAAGTGAGAGCAGTCTTAACAGGGTTTGGTGACTGACTACAATGTGGTAAGTAAAAGAGGAAATGCAACAGAGAGCAAGGTTCTTAGCCTGGGAGGCAGGGTGCACGTGTTCTATTAGCTAGATGGCCAAACAGGGGAAAGAACAGATTTGGAGGTGCATCAAACAGGGATGGGCGGGAAAATAATACATGTTTATCGTTTTCCCCCTCTGATGTAAAATATGCCTTTGGATACACAGGTAGGGGATTCAGAATGCAGCCTTAAATCTGATGGACATATATTAGGCACTCAATAAATGTTATCTGAATGAAATACATTTTGGAACTCAGAAGAGGGTTGAACATGTAATAGGAAATCAGGGTTGGAAAATGTGACCTGTTGTTACCTAAGAAGCATTCTGTTTCAAAGTGATATCTCGTTCCTTCCCTTCTTCCTCTCCATGCCACCCGTAAAAAAAATTTCTCTTCCCTTTGTCTTATTAGGAAAATGTTTGATAATGCTACCTAAAATGCTTAGAAATCACCTAAGCACCTGCAACTTCACTGCGTGTATTATTTTTATATAACTATACATCTCTGCTTTTTACTATTGTATTTTTAAAATATTATATTAAAAAGAAAGTTTTTAAACTTTTATTCTAATCGTATTCTCTCAATAGTCATTTTTTATATTAAAAATTCTCTAACACAACAGCAGGATTTTCTCCAGCTATGGGGGAAAAACCTTTATTTCTATGTGTCCCATCAGGAGACCTACCCTTTTGTCACCTTTGTTTTAATAAGCCTTGGAATTAGCAATTTATAATTCTTCTTTCACCTCACTCTTTTTTAGATAAATCAGATATACCTAAATAGGGATACAGGATAAAGTTTGCAGTTATGAAACAAAATAAGAAAAACTATTCACAGCTCTGTTACTCAATAATGGAGTCAACAATAAGACGCATTTCACATGGTTATGTATTAACCAGATGTTTCCAGTTTCTTCCAAATCATATTTTGGAAGTATTTGGAAGACTTTGCCTATAGTTTAACCAAATCTTCTTTTATTAGCATTCTTACTTTTTTTTTTTTTTTTTTTGAAACGGAGTCTTGCTTTGTCACCCAGGCTGGAGTACAATGGCGCGATCTCGGCTCACTGCAACCTCCACTTCCCAGGTTCAAGCAATTCTCCTGCCTCAGCCTCCCAAGTAGCTGGTACTACAGACATGAGCCACCATACCAGGCTAATTTTTGTGTTTTTCAGTAGAAACGGGGTTTTACCATATTGGCCAGGCTGGTCTGGAACTCCTGACTTCAAGTGATCTGCCTGCCTCCTCCTCTCAAAATGCTAGAATTACAGGAGTGAGCCACCGCGCCCAGCCTTCATTCTCACATTGTCTATGCATGTCTAGAATGGCTTCTGTGTTAGTGAATAACTCACATGCACCGGTTGATCCTTGCCGGGGGTCTACCTGAATGGAACTTTCTTTCACAGCATTTCTGGCAGCTGTGAAGGAATCACTCTGATCTAGCAGAAGTCTCCTCACTTTTGCCCTCTGCCTCTTCTGTGGAGAGAAGCGCTGTGGGCCGACCTCCATCGCAGCTGACGAAGTGGACTGGCTCCTGGTGGAAGAAGAAAAGAGCCATGTCTACTTCAGAAGGTCTGAGCTGACTCTGCCTCCAGGTGTCCCCAGCAAGAGATGTGCACTGCCTGTGGGCCCAGGGCCTCTATGCCTATCTCTCACCCTCAGACTGGAAATCAACCAACAGTAATTTGGAATGTTGGTGGCTACGTGGCCTAATCTAATAGAGGGAAAAGAACGGTGGCTGACTCCTGCCTTCTCGTGGGGAAAGACAAGCCAGGAACCACAAACTTTTTTTTCCTCCCTTTGTATAAGCTCACTGTTTACCCAAGTTAGCTCTAGAAATGCTTACTTTGACTCTAGAAAAGGAGCACCCTATTTTCCCACAAATCATTCACTGAGCCACTCGCCTACGGAGTCTCGCTCAGTCGCCCAGGATGGAGTGCAGTGACGCGATCTCAGCTCACTGCAAGCTCCGCCTCCCGGGTTCACGCCATTCTCCTGACTCAGCCTCCCAACCTATGCCTCTTTCTTGCAAAACAACAATGATGACACACTCCTTATTAAACTTATTGTAAGTTTTATTTGATTACAACTCAAATTTTTTTCACTTCTGCGTAGTCTCCACTGTTTGCTATTTATACAAGAAATATGTGGCTAGGTACAGTGGCTCACACCTGTAATCGCCGCACTTTAGGAGGCTGAGGTGGGCAGATCACTTGAGGTCAGGAGTTTGAGACCAGCCTGGTGAACATGGTGAAACCTTGTCTCTAGTAAGAATACAAAAATTAGCCAGACGTGGTGGAAGGCGCCTGTAATCCTAACTACTCAGGAGGCTGAGGCAGGAGAATCACTTGAACCAGGGAGGTGGAGGTTACAGTGAGCCAAGATTGCACCATTGCACTCTAGCCTGGGTGACAGAATGAGACTCCACTTCAAAAAAAAAAAAATCAAAATTGAAAAGTATATGCATACTAGGGAAACAATTAATTTTAAAGTAAAGCGGAGGTGGTGGAAAGTGCAAAAAAAATGTTGATAAAACCTGCTGAACTCCGAGTGGTAGCTATCCTTGGGGAGGGGTGGGTAGACTGCAAGTCATTTTTCCCCTTTCTTGCTGTGTTTCTCCATTTTTCACTTTTTCTTTAATAAGCATGTGTTTCCAAAGTTCTACCTCCCATTTGCTGAGTAAATAATGACATGCATGTGCCCTTTTGACTCTCTTGCAATTTTTTGGAATCACCCCAGGTTCTTCTAAAGCCTTGTTGTTCATTGTTCTTGGATCATGTGGGAAGGCCGTGATTTGGATAAGTGTCTGACTATATGTTTTGGATGCTTCTGTACTTGAGAATTAAGATGGGTGGGAGAATGAGTAACACGGTGACTGAAAAATTAGAAAAGTGATTCATAAAATGTACCCAGATATCATGTCTTGGTCAGTTCTCTAAATGTCTCTCCACATTTTAGCCTCAGTTAACATCATTGTGCTTTTCCCTGAGGGGACAGGACTGCTGAGGTCAATGCTGTGCATTCCAAATCCTCGAAACAAGCTGCCTTATGTCTTCAGTCCAAGAGTGTATACAATTCCTTAACAGAATCCAGAAGACTTTGGGGTCCAAATACATTTGCTTTATTGCCCATTTTCTGCCACTCCTATTGCCTTGGTTCTCTCACTAAAGAAAACATTTCTACCACATATGTCTAAGAAAAGAAAAACTCAAAAAGATATGGACAAGGGCTCTAAGGTCAGCTTTAATCATTAATTGGTGCATGAATTTTGTTAAGGCACATATCTAGGCATAAGAATCCAAGAGACAGCTCATGTCTTCAATGAGATCAAGATCTAATGAAGCAGAGTGATAGAAAAGCAATTATAATATTCTCTACAAAGTGAAATATGGGTCAACACAGAGGCTTTAAGAATACACAGGAGACTTCACTCAGCTGAAGTTGAGGATATGAACAGAGAAGACTTCCCAAAAAAGGCAGAGCCCTGAAGGAAAAATAGGAGATAGGGGTGGGGAAAGAAGGGTGGGCATTGCAAGCAGAGAGAATGTTGTGTTCAAAGACTGGACCAAGACAGACTCACTGTGAGTACTTCAGAATGGGTTGGCCACAGAATACAAGGAAAAGAGAAAGAGAAGATACAGCTGGAGAGGACAGTGGGGACCTAGCATGCTATGCTAGGTGAGGTTAGTAGGCAAAGTATTGTATTGTTTTTAAACAAATGAAAGATATGATCAGATATTATACAGTCTTAGAGCTAGAAAGGATCTTAGAAATAATTTGGTGTGTCATCTTGCAATTGAGAACACCGAGACCCAGAGAAGTGAAGTGACTTGTACAATGTCACGCAGCCTGCTAAGGGTAGTGTTGAATCAAGAACTATTTGGGACTCTTTCCAATCCATCACGTCTTTCCCAGTAGGGCTGATTGCAATCCTGTGAGTGGAGCCATATCCTCCAGAGTTTTGCATGAGACTGTGCATTCAGGATACAGGCTTATGTCCTCACGAGGCAGTTGCAAGTTTGGCCTCCTTCAATGTGAGAAGAGGATTCACCATCAACAAGGATTTTCCAAGCATTTCTGAAACCAGGGCAATGTTCAAGATGGAAAGAAATAGAAGAGCTTAAGAAAAGAATGAAAAAGTGGGTTCATCAGAGCAGAAGCCCTGTTCTTTCAGCATCTTCTGTTCCACTGCTTTTCATTCAAATAACCTCAACCTCCTTCCCCTCACTTTTTTCATGTCCCTGTTTTATTCTGGTCTCTGTTTTTATCCTTTCCTTCCCATTACTCTCAATTCCTCCTTTCCTATGCCCTAAATGGTAGGCAGACATGGTCAGAATAAGGACTGAGGGAGAAGAAGGTTAGGATCATGAGGAGTGAGCTCAAAATGACCTAAGTTTCTTTCTTTTCCCAATTCCAGCTTCCAGCCCAATATCAGCCTCCTTCCCCTGACCTATTGGCAGGCTGCTGTCACACAGTGGGAACTCCAGCCATGCCAGTAAAGCCCACAGTCAGTGCCGCTGCATCCTCAAGGCTGAGCAGTTGAGCCATTGACTCCCCTGATCCTCCCACCAGAGATGAAAAGTGACCCAAACACTAAGCCGACCAGCATTTCAGCTTCTTCTGCACCGCCTAGGTGGAGCAAGTGGGGGGAAGCGAGGCACTTGGAGGTCAGCCATTCCTGGCTGGCCAGGCCTGGCTGCTGGGCCCTGGCAAGCACAGCAGAGAAGCTGGAGCTGCTGCCCCCACCTGAAGCCAGTCTGGGCTCTGGGACCTGGACCTGGCTGGATGAGTGGGAGAAGAGAGGAACATCTCCTTATCCTCTGCTCTTTTGAACTTTTTTGGCTGCCAGCAGGAAGACCTTCAGGGACTGGGGCATTGCGAGAAAGGAGAAGATGACGCTTCTCGGGAGGGAGTCACCAGGCCTCTGCATGATGTATCGGCCCTCAGAAGCCAATCTCGCTTGCAGATAAAGCGCATTTGTTTTGTCCAGCTTGGAGCTGACAGGAGGAGGTTTGCTGGCGGGATGGCTTCCGGCCTGTTCATCCCTCTTCTGGTAAAACCACCTCTTAGGGGAAGGCGTCTAGGTTGTTTCCTCTCCTCTGTGGCTGCTAAGCACCTGCTGGGTGTGGAGCCTTCTGCTGGCTCCAAACAGCCTCCACCCCACAGGGAATTCTTGCCGCAGCCACCTGAGCCACACAGGCTTCTAGCAGCACGCTTGTTGACAGCGAGCAAATGACTGATGAGACTAGAGGATCTCACCCCCTTCCCAGGAAGAAGATGAAAGCAGCAATGGGGTCAAATCCAGCAGAGGCGATTCCTGCTCTGCCTGGCAGCACTGGCTGGGCCTGATGGAGCATTGGAAAGGAATGTGCCCATGAGAAGAGGGCAAGCAGAGGCTCTGCTCTTGTCCTTGTCATCAGTCTGGCAACCTAGAAAGTCCTGGAGTCTATGGGAAAATCAGCTCTAGCCTTTTTACGTTCTGATTTAAGTTTAACAGATTACATATTAGTGCTTCCTGCATTTGCGTTTAACAAAATAGCCCGATTGTAAACACATCGTTCTTTTCTATACCAAGTGGTTCCGCTTCTTTTTGTAAGTTCACATTGGGAGATCATTTATTGGGTCATTCAGTGACTCTATAAATATTGTTGAGTGCCTACATTGCCTTGCAGTGATAATGCAGAAACCTCACAACTTTTCTCCTTGTCTTCACTTTTACTTCCAATCTTTGCCCAATGACAATATCACAGACACCGTTCTAAAGTGCAACTCTGACCACACTAAAAACTACGCAACAGAAGACATTCTCAAATCAGTCTGGTAGATGAGACCTTTACAATCTACCTTCAAAATTTCACCACTAGGCACACTGATGCAGGTCACGCTGAGCTACTAATTTTTCCCTGAATATGACAATAATAGCTGTGATGGTTAATACTGAGTGTCAACTTGATTGGATCGAGGATGCAAAGTATTGTTCCTGGGTAAGTCTGTGAGGGTATTGCCAAGGGAGGTTAACATTTGAGTCAGTGGACTGGGAAAGGCAGACCCACCCTTAGTCTGGGTGGGCACCATCTAATCAGCTGCCAGAGCGGCCAGAATAAAAGCAGGCAGAAGAATGTGAAAAGGCTAGGCTGGCTTAGCCTCCCAGCCTACATCTTTCTCCCATGCTGGATGCTTCCTGCCCTCAAACATCGGACTCTAGCTTATTCAGCTTTGAGACTTGGACTGGCTTCCTTGCTCCTGAGCCTATTTTGGGAGCTTGTGATGGTGTGAGTTATTACTCCTTAATAAATTCCCCTTTACATAGACATCTATCCTATTAGTTCTGTCCCTCTAGAGAGCCTTGAAACACAATGGCTAATGCAGGGAGAATTTACTGTGTACTGGTGACTCATTCAATTGGCATAAACAGGTTGTTTTTTTTTTTTTTTTTTTTTTTAACCAAAACTTTAATCCCAAGGATTCTCACAAAACATATTACAAATGACAGCATGAAAACAAATTTTTGCATAGTAACTCAAAGTCTGCTTCTACAAAATACCCTTAAACTGGCAGGAAATTGGTATTTTGAAATCTCAAATTTCCTAGTGAAGAATGTTGCAAACAGCCATGTCTTCATATATAGCAATTACATAAGGAACTTATGACCTAAAGTAAAGGTAAACTTATTTGAAATTTAACAGATTCTATACCAACTTGGCAACCTCTCCCAGGGTGAAAACTAGTTGGATTTCTCAAAAACCTCTAATTTAGTTTGATGTTACAGCTTTTCTTTTTATCCATTGGCTTGTGTTCCACAGCAACTTTTACCACTTGCTTAACTATAGCTGCATACTATATCACAGCTATGGAAAAAAAGTAAATCTTAGTTCCATTTTGGCCAGTTTTGTTTCTGTATTTTTTAAAATTACATTTCTACTGGGCAGGATTTAGAGGTTTATTATCAGTCTATGCATAACTCAAATTCAAAGCAAATTCGATTTTGCTTAAGGGAACATCATAAAGTAACAATTCTTGGTGTTACATGCTTCATAGAATCCATTTCAAACCACAGAGAATTGAACCTTTGTGTGTCACTGTGCCAAAAGGCAAACAAATTTGAAAAGTTAAAACATCTTTAAAATGTACCATGCTTATGAAGTCTCAAACAAAACTTGAGTTTTCTGCACATACTCTTGTCAAATGAAGTTATTTCCTGTACACAACTTCTCTTGCAAACTGATCTTCTATTTCCTTTCATTCAACTTAGACTGGCTGAGACCTAGAGAAGGATCGGGATGGCTTGTGATTTTTCTCCCAAGACAGTGATCTCCGTGTTTTCTCCTATCTCTAGAAAGGAAGACACTCGCCCTGTGAGAGAAGCTTTTCCTTCTTGGACGTCTGTGGAGAGGTGGAGAACTCCTATGATGATCATCTCGAGGGTGACAGTCTCAAGAGATAGATGAGCCATCATTTCTACTTATTTTTTCGCCATTCGACAGTTCTACTCTCACAGGGCAGTTACCCAGCGATCTTCCATCTAGCCTTCACACAGCGTCAGCTGCATCTTGGATTCAAATTCAACAAAAGCTAAGTCGGGAGGATTTCTAGCAACCTACATACTTCAGAGTGGTCCTTAGTTGCGAAAGCTCATTCCAATTAGGTTGTGTTGCCATTTTTCCAAGATAACCTCATAAACTTTGCCATTCACTGAACAGAAATCATGCTGCATTTCAAGAGCTAAGGTAAAAAGTGCTGAGGTTCAAATCCACATGCTCCAATGGACCTTACTGCTTCCTCTTGCTCAACTCCCACTGATGCTCTTGCTTACCAGGCATCCAGGAAATGGCAGATAAACAGCTCTTTGAGGGTAGATGCTATCATGATGCTTATTTTGAAAAAACAAAACAAAATAAACAAACAAAAAAAAAACAACGCAATGAAGGTACTGAAAGAGTAAGTAACTTACCTCTGGTACTATAACTAGTAAGTTGCTGAGCTGGCATTTCAACCAAGCAATCTCTCATAGGGTCTGTGTTCTTAAGCACTACATTATTGTCTTGTGACTTTGCCCATCTGTTCCCCCTGCTCTTCCTCACCTTGTCAGTCCAGCACACACATATGCATGCTTCAATACCCAGATCAACTATGACATCCCCTATAAAGCCTTTGTCCCTCCCACAGAGAGACACTTCCATGCTACATACCTTTGTTCTTTCACTGAAGTTGAATTCTGCCCTATTAAGATGTAGATTACACTGGCTCAGATCCCCAGTTTTTTAGACAATGGGAATCCAAAACCCTTCCCCAGTATTTCTATGCATTCCTGGGAAGACTTCGAATGTGATGGGTAATTTTATGTGTCAACTTGACTGAATCAGAAAATGCCCAGACATTTGGCCAGAGGGTGTTCAGGGTGTGTCAATGAGGATGTTCCTGAATGAGATTTACATTTGAATCAGCCAGGAGGGTGGCTCATGCCTATAATCCTATCACTTTGGGAGGCTGAGGTGGGAGGATTGCTTGAGCCCAGGGATCTGAGACCAGCCTGGGCAACATAGTGAGAACTTGACTTTACAAAAATTAAAATTAACTGGTCATAGTGGTGCATGCCTGTAGTCCCAGCTACTTGCGAAGCTGAGGAGGGAGGATCACTTGAATCCAGGAGGTTGAGGCTGCAAGAGCCAAGGTTGCGCCACTGCATTCCAGCCTGGGCGGCAGAGCAAGACTCTATCTCAAAAAAAAAAAAAAAAATTGAATTAGTAGACTGGGTAAAGCAGATTGTGGCCCCTAAAATGGGTGGGCCTCATCTAATTGATTGAAGTCCCGAATAGAACAAAAAGACTGAGCAAAAGGAAACCGCTTCTATTTGACTGCTTGAACTAAGACATTGGTTTTTTTCTTGCCTTCAGACTCAGACAGAAAGCACTGGCAGGCTTCAGCTTTCAGACTAGAACTTATGCCATTGGTTCCCTTGGGTCTGCAGCTTGCTGACTGCAGGTCTGGGGACTTCTCAGCTTCATAATAAATCTTTGTATATACATACACACACGCATGCACACACGCACACATACATACATCCTATTGGTTTTGTTCCTCTGAAAACTCTAATACAATAATAAATATTTATTGTATAGTAAATAACAAATAAATGATACTATGGGTGAATTTTTATATTGATTTGCATTACTTAATGATTATAAGTGTATTTAGGTTGTTTAATTTATCTTGATTCAATTTTGGTCATTTATGTTCTAGAAAAAATTGTCCTTAAAATTACCAAATTTATTGGCATAAACTTCCCTTATGGCTTTTAAAATCTCTAGTCTTCTGTAATTTTAGTGCTTATTTCTTCCTCATATTGTTTATTTGTATATTTGTCCTTTTTTCTTGATTAATTTTGTCAGCAGTTTGTCATTCTATTAAGATTTTCAAACTGGTGTTGGTTTTCTATTTAATGACTTTTTACCCTTTTCAAAAATTATTTTCTTAATTTACTTTCTTTGGATTTTTTTCTCTTGTTCTTTTTCTAAATTTTGGGTTGAATGCTTAGTTCGTCAATTTTCAGTCTTTTTTTTATTTTTTATTTTTTTTTCAGATGAAGTTTCACTCTTATCGCCCAGGCTGGAGTGCAGTGGCGCAATCTTGGCTCACTGAAACCTCTGCCTCCTGGATTCAAGCGATTTTCCTGCCTTAGCCTCCTGAGTAGCTGGGATTACAGGCGTGAGCCACCACATCCAGCCTGTCTTTTTTTTTTTTTAAAGGAGAGAACTAGAGTAATCTTCCTTTATAATTGTGGAGTAGTCAATTTCTCCTTATAAGTTTTTTCCACACTGAAGCTAAATGTTTACATATACACAGATTCAGAATTTAACATATTATTAGTAAACTATTCCTTTTATTATTAAATAATAACTTCATCTCTCATAATATTTTTTGCCTTAAATTTCACTTTAAGTAATATTAATATTAGCAATATTAAAGATATTAATATTGCAACATTAATATCTTTTGAGGGGTCATTAATTGCCTGACATACACATTTTCCATCCCTTTATTTTCTTATGTTTTGCCCTATACTTTCTTTATATCTCTTTTTATTTCTTCTCTTTTTCTTTCTTCTGCTTTTCAATTTGTTTTTATTTTACTAGATTCTTTAGTTGAATACACATTCACTCCTCTTCATAGTGGGCCTTTTACTTCTGTTGGTCAAACTGCTCTCCCTTCTCACATAAAGAATACCCACTTTCTTAGGTGCTTCACCCTCTCTCTAACACATGTTCTGAATAGGAGGTAGATTGCACCTGCCTCTCCGGCCCAGTGATTGGTATTGGTCAAGATGTAGGAATCTGATTATGCTAGGCCAATCAGAGTTCTGCCCCAGGATTATTCAAACTGGAGCTGAAAGAAATGGGGAGGCGGAGTGGGGGGACCTTTTCCTCTGTGATGGTGTAAATAAGAACCTTGATGCCACTCCACGGAGAAATTCAGTCTGCAGTAGGAGAGAGTGCACCTGACACACAGATGGAAGCAGGAACAGGAGGAGAGAGAAAGAATTCTGGGACAACTGAGCACCAGCGACATCCATCCATACTTCCCATTGGTGAACCAATAGGTGTTTCTTTTTGTTCCAACTCGTTAAGGTCGGATTTGCTTCCATTCATAAGATTCCTGAATAACATTTGTTTTAATGATGAAAAATAGGAGGGAATGACAGGAGGTATGAATGTAGCTTTCATTGCATCCTTTAAATTTTGCTATAAACTGTTCACATTACTGTTAATTTGTAAATTGACCAAGAGTATTTAGGAAAGTATTTTTTTTTCAAATGTATAGGGTTTCCTCTGTTTATGTTGTTTAAATTTATGCTGTTAGTTTCTAGTTTGGCTGCCTTGTAGACAAAGAATGTAACTCAACCCCAAGTTGTTTTATTTTTGGTGTGTATTGGGATTTTCATTATGGCCTGTTTTGAGGTCAGTTATGAGATCCGCTTTTGTAAATGATCCATAAGTGTCAAAAAGAAAGGTATGTTTTCGATGGCGTGTTATCAATGAATAGCTCTTAATACTGTTAGTAATAAAAACATTAATGTTTTATTAAAAAGGTAACCTTAGTAACATTTAATGTCCCTTATTTTTAGTTTACTTAAACCATCAAATACTGAAAATGGCATATTAAATTCATCCACTATTATTGCATTTCTGGTGATTTCTACTAGTATATATAAGCTTATTGTTATTCGATTTACTTTTATGTGTTATTTTTGTTATATTTCAATATTGTTATTAAGTGCAAAACTGCTTCATGACTATAACACCTGTCTTGTTTATTTTACAGCTTATCAACAACATAAAATAACTTGCATTCATTTGATGTTTTTGCAGCTAATTAATGTTGTCTAAAGTAGATATTGTCAAATCAGTTTTTGGTTTGTTATTGCCCAATAAATATTTCCCCTTCTGTTATATTTAACTGTTCTCTGTCATTTTGCTTTTAGGTGTGTGTGATCATCAATTTTATTTGTCAGCTTGGCTGGGCCATGACACCCAGATATTTGGTCAAACATTATTCTGGATCTTTCTGAGGGTATTTTTTGGGTGAGTTTAACATTTAAATTGGTTTACTTTAAATACAGCAGATTGCCCTCCATGAAGTGAGTGGGCCTCATCCAATCAATTGAAGGCCTTAATAAAATAAGACTGAATTCCCTTGAGCAAGACAGAACTCTACTAGCAGGCTTCAGACTTGAACTACAACATCAAGAGAGTGTAAGAGAGAGAAGAGATATAGATGTTGATACACACACACACTCTCACACACACACACATCCTGTTGGTCTTGTTTTCTTGGAGAATTCTGACTAATACAGTGTGTTTCTTAAAAAGAGCATGAAATACAGTTTTGCATATTAATCTAAAAATGATCATCTTTGTTTATTAACATAAATATCAGCAAATTTAAGTAAAAGCTGTTATGTTTGGTCATCCGTAATCTCATGTTCTCTCTTTTTAATTATCCCTGTTCTTTTCTTTCTTTCCCATATTTTAGTGTAAGTGCTGTGTAGTTTTATTTGCTTGTTTGGTTGGTTTTGGTTTTTTAATGAATTGGAAAGAAAACATGCAATTTTTAATTTTTCTGATGGTTACTTTTATATTTTTAAAATACATTCAGCCTATATTTTTCTAAGTGTCAATAATTAATACTTTTTAATTATTTAAAAAGTAAAGTAAAGATTGAAATAGAAACTTGCCTTTCCCAGGAAGTCCTCCATGAGTCCTATCCCAATCACAGTCCCTACCCTTACCCTAAAAATGAACTCTGTCCAGACTTTCCTCATAATCCCTTCCTGCGTGCCTTTAGGGTTTGTTTTATCCCTGAGTGCACATCCTTTAGTCTTGCCTATCACTTATCTTTTAAGTCTTTTTTGGCCTTCACTTTCCCTCTATTCCTTTCTTTTCCTTATAAATCAAGCATTGAAGAACCAAAGATTTTAACCTGTAGAGTTTCCTATGGCCTGTTTTTGCACAGCACATGCTCTTGGTGCAGTTCAACACGTTTTTGGTCCTTTGAGTTTCCTGCAAATGGACAGCTGGATCCAGAGACATTATGTGCCTCCTATTATTTTGCCAATCCCATTACCCCATTGGCAAGATAATAGGAGGCATATCATGTATGATTTCTCTGTTTTCATGATGTTAGTAGCCACTGGTGATCAGAATTGTAGGTTGAAGCATGGTAACATTAAATTCTATCATTTTGTTTTCATTTATTAGTGAAATAATTTTATGTTTCCTCTCATCTACCATTTGGTTACACCATGGTACAGATCATACACAAAAGAGCAGGATTCTTTTGTTTATTCACCCAGTTTTCAACTTAACATATTAATTCCCTGTTATCCTCAGAAAATGACCAATTGGTTTGTTTTAAAATATCCCATGGATTTAAGACTATTAGATGAGTTTTGATCTATTCCAGTTTTTATCTTTAATAAAATGCAAAATATTCTATCTTTGACTAGTGGGATCCTCTTCCAATTGGTTATGAGGGTTTTGGTTTTTGCTTTTGATGTGATCCTAATAAGCTTTTACAGCTTGCTTTCTTTTTAAATATATTTTATAATATATAATTTTATATTTAATGATATATATATTTATCCATTTATTAAAATAAAATACTTTGCAATTTTATACTGCTATTTACTGATATTTTCCATTCAGATTTAGAACTGCAGTGTTTTTGCTTTACCTCTTCTATGTTATATCTGTATCCCTTTTATTTCACTGTGAGAATTCTGGCTCTCAAATACACAAAAGATGATAGAAATAGAATACCTCATATTTACTCGCTTGCTTTATCCACTCTTCACATACAACTGTCTTAGAATGGCAACTTAATACTGCTACCACCAATTATATTTTGATTTGCTCTTGTTCTTGCCATTCTTTCTCACAATTTTATGGTTGGGTTGTATCTATATTTTCAGATCTTTTAACCATTATGTGTTATAACCACTTCCTTTTAAACCTCATACAGTCTTATTTTTGCAAATAATTATATGTTTACTACTTACCACGTGTCTTTAGGTTGTTGTCTTACCCATCATTTTGCTTGTCTAAAGCCTGTGTTTTCAGTAGATTATTTATCAAATCTCATGGGAACAATATTTCTTGAGTTCTTAAAAGTTTACAACAGTTTATATTTATATTTGAAAGAAAATTTTACTGGACATACAATTCTTGGCTCATGTTTTTTTCCTCAACTATCTGAAATATGTTATTTCATTTTCTTCTTATGAAAACATTAATGTCAAAAGTCTGAGGATAATTTATATTTTCTTATAAGTTATTATTTTTACCTAGACATCAAAAACATTTTTTTTCTTTAATGTCCGGTAAACTTGCTAGAATATATCTTGGCATTGATCATTCTTCTTAGATATACAATGTACTCTTTCAGGACAGTATTTCAAGTACTATTTTATTTCAGTGAAGTATCCTTGAATTATAGTCCTCGTTAGTCATTCTGTTCATTTGCTTCCCTATTCTGTGGTGGCTGCTATATCAATATTTTGGATCTCCTTTTTCTGTCTTCAATATTTGTCACTTTCTATCAATCCCTTTTTTGTCTTTTTCTTCTCTTGATTCTGATATTTTCTCTTTTATGTGTTCTATTTCACTTCAGGTATTTGTCATATTTATCCATTCTTGCTTTTCTTCTAGTTTAGTCATTTCTAAAATGTTTTTTTCTGGCTTGTTTAATTATTTATTGAGTTATGTCATCTCATTTCTTAGGTTTTCTAATTCGGGTTCATGTTCTTTCACGTATAGTATAATTTTCTTCATCTTTTCCATTGGTTTTGTAATAATCTATTACAGTTTCATCATTACAGGTTTATGAACATGGTTTCTGGCATGATTTCATTGTCTGCAAGGATGTTATTCTACTTCTTAATCTCTTTTTTCCTATAATACCCTTGCAAGAGATTTGGCCTCAGTAATTTTCTGTTGCTTATTTTTATGTGAATTTAGCTTTTCTTAACTTTTAGAAAGAGGCTTGGCTCAGAGATCTCTTTTAACTTTACATTGGACAACCTCTTACATTGTTTTTGTGTAGTATTTTAAAATATAGTGGCTTATTTTCAAAAATTCCTGGCTCTGCTGCCTCTATACTTATTCCATAAGTTTCTTTGGTATGAAGCCCTGGTGGGTCAGTTTTGAGATTTCATGGAGGTGTACTGTTTCAGTCACTTTAGGCCTTATAGGGAGTCCCATGCACTCACAAACTACTATAAAGTCAAAAGTTTGCTCAGATCTATCAACTTTCTCAAATCAGCTGACTGTGATCCCCAGGAAATAACTTGGGCTATGCATTCTCTCACTCACAGGTCCCTCTGCTTTCTCTAGCACTGATGGAACACACAAACTTGTGGCTATGGTGATTTGTCACTTTTCATTTACATCTAGTTTGTGGAGATACCTTATCATGTAGTTTTTAAAATGATATCCATGAATTTTGTTTTGCTATCAACATGCTCTGTTTTTTTAATGTGGGGATTCAGGAATGTCCCAGAGCTATGCAGTCACCACCAAAGCCGTCTTTCCTAATTCTTAAGATGTTATTAACTTATACTCTCCGGACTAGCTGAAGTGCAGCTAATTAGTGTTTTCAGCTGTTCGTTTATTCCAGGAACATACATAAATGATCTATTTCCTGAGCTCTTTCTTATCCTGAAATTTCTTTCACATTTGAAAATGTAATGAGTATAGAACTCTTGAATCTCAACCATTTCCTTTAAAGTTCTGTACAAAGTATTCCTCTATTCACTAGTTCTCAGTATTGCAAAAAAGAAATTCTGTATCAGGTTTCTTCATGTATTTATTTAAGGTATTTTTGTGTTGTTATTGTTTATAAGTCTTGTTGTTGTTATTGTTCATTTGATGATCTTTGTATAATTTTTTATTTGTATAATTTTAAAGTTTTATCAAAATATATCTAAATCAGCTTTGCCAAAACTGAATCCTGCAACAGTGATCTTCAAACTGACATACACACAGTCCTGATGGTTTAGAAAGGCTTTCCAATTTGTATGTGGGCATAGATGTAAAGGAATTAATTTCCAGGTTCTCAGCTTCTATATGTAAGTTTTCATAAAATTGATCTGCCTAGCAAAAGACATGCTGTCAAGACATCAAAAGTTTCTTCTTTTGTACTTCCCCTTTCACAATTACTCTTCTGCTACTGCTATAGTTTGGATATTTGGCCTTGCAAACATCATGTTGAAATTCTATCTCCAGTGTTGGAGATGGAGCCGGTGGGAGGTGTTTGGATTGTGGGGACAGATCCTTCATGAATGGCCTAGTGCCACGGTCACAAGAGTGAGGGAGTTCCCAGCCTCAGTTCCTACGAAAATTGGTTGTTGAAAAGAGCATGGCTCCTCCTCCTCCTCCTCCTTCTGCTTTTCTCTCTCTCTCTCTCTCTCTCTCTCTCTCTCT
>NW_012102009.1:4388727-4470734 GCF_000951045.1 Mandrillus leucophaeus
GGCTTCCCTTTGCCTTCCACCGTGAGTGGAAGCAGCTTAAGGCCCTCACCAGATGCAGATGTCAGCACCATGTTTCTAGTACAGTCTGCAGAACCGTGAGCCAAATACACTTCTTTTCTGTATAAATTACTCAGCCTCAAGTATTCCTTTATACCAACACAAATGAACTAAGACAGCCACTTTAGAAAAGAACTCTCTCACTCAATCTAAATCTTAATAAGGTGGTGTAGTGGTTTTTAAAAAGTGGATGCTAGTCCTTTGACGTTTCTTCCATCAAAAAGTGCAGTCCCCTTAGATTTGGGCTAGATTATAGCTGTTTTAACCAATAGAGGACAGTAGAAGGGATGCTATATGGCTTCCAAGAGTAAGTCATAAAAGGCAATGCAGTTTTTGTTTGGCTTACAGGAAAACTTGTACTGGAGCTCTGAACTCCCTACAAAGTCTGACTGTACCAAGGCTGCAGTGGTGTAGCTCAAGCCACATGGAAAGGCTATGTGTGGGCCTTTGGATGGACAGTTTCAGCTAAGTCCAGACTTCAAGTAATTTCAGTACAGATACTGGGAACTTGAATGATAGTGTCCCCTCCAAAATTCATATGTTAAAATTTAATCAACAATGTAGTAGTATTAAGAGGTGAGATCTTTAAGAGGTGATTAACTCATAAGGGCTGAGCCCTCATAGATTGGATTAGGGCTTCTATAAAAGGGTGAGAGGGAGTGATTTTGCTATCTTCTATGCTTCCACCATATGAGGACACAGAAAGAAGGCCCCCACAAGACAGACAATCTGCTGGCACCTTGATTTTAGACGTTTCAACCTCTACAACCATGAGAAATAAATTTCTGTGCTTTAAACCCAGTCTGTAGTGTTCTGTTATAGCAGCACAAATAGACTAAGATGAGAAGCTTCTAGACAATTCTGGTCCCCAGCTTAGGGTCACACAAGCCTTTGATTTTTCTCAGCTGATTCCCCACACATCAAGGAGAGGAGATAAGCATCCTCACTATGACCTGATCAATTCTTAACCACAGAATCTGTAAATAATAAAAAAAGAAATGGTTGTTTACCTCTGAGTTTGGGGATGGTTTCTTATGTAACAACAGGAACTGACCAGGTGCATTGGCCCAGGGTTTAAAAACTTTCAGGGCACCAAACAAAGGAACCATTTGGAATGTTGGAATAGATGTTGATAAAAATGAAGGACTCTAATGATTGGCTAGCACACATTGTTACATGACATGTGGCTCCTAATCCTTTCCTTTCGACAAAATTATAGCAAGACTTTATAGATTTATTAGCTGTTAGATAATTAAAATAATTTTTGATGTTTGGTAGCTATGTGACTTTTGGTACATAAGTCATAAGTCAAAGAATATATAATATTGGCTATAACAAAAATCTTTCTAGTCCTATTTATGTAAACAAAATTTCATTGCATTTGCATTCATAAAAATAAAAAATTAGAGTGGATACGAGATCATGTTTCATTCTAATAGTAATATTCACTCAGGATCTGTGAACTGACTGACCAAAAGATAAATAGACCTAAACATCTCATTAAGAATAGCATTTCCAATAAAAATCATACTTCTTACAGTTAACTATTATTTATCAAAATGTGTGATAGCCAGGTGCAGTGACTCATACCTATAATCCCAGCACTTTGGGAGGCCGAGGTGGGTGGATCACTTGAGCTTAGGAGCTCGAGACAAGCCTGGGAAACACAGCAAAATCCCATCTCTACTAAAACCACAAAAATTAGCAGAGTGTGTGCACCTGTAGTCCCAGCTATTCGGGAGGCTAAAGTGGTGAGATCACTTAAGTCCAGGTCAATGCTACAGTGAGCCATGATTGTGCCACTTTACTCCAGCTTAGGTCAGAGCGAGACTTTGTCTCAAAAAAAAAAAAAAAAAAAGGTGATGTAGTTACATCATTTTAATCAGTCAGTAACAACAATTGTAATTATATCTCAAACTAGAAAAAAATTGTTTAACACTTAGAGCCTATGGTCACAGAAAAAATATTTTCTACCTTTATTGAGGTATAACTAGCAAAAATTATATATATTTAGTGTGTACAATGTGTTTTTATATATGTATGTATTGTGAAATGATTACCACAGTAAAGCTAATTAACATATTCATCACTTCACATAATTTGGGAGTTTTGGCATGGGGAAAAGAGGAGATAATGGTCAAAGGGTACAAATCTTCAGCTCTAAGATGAATGATTACTGGAGATATAATGTATAGCATGGTGACTGTAGTTAATAATAATATACTGTATACTTGAAATCTTCTAAGAGGGAAGATCTCAAGTTTTGTCAGAAAACTTTTTCAAGTTTAAATGTTTAAATGTATCAATTTTAAATTTAAATGTATATCATATTTCTGCTGTTGAAAATATGATAATCAATATTTTAAAAATCCATGCTTAAAATATATCCTACAGGGAAAGGAAAATCAAACTGAAAAATCTGAAAAACTATTTTAAATTTTCAACTGTTAAAGATGAGCTTGTTCATGTACTTTTTAAAGTAGATAGTGGTCATTATGAAAATAAGCAAAATATTTAGATGACACTGGACACATTTTAAGTAGTGATCATATATTTTTGTCTTGAAATATTAATGTTCATAATACACTAGAAAGATCCTTTGCAACTATTTAAACTTATGATCTCAACTTTAAAAGGTATGAAGCAGCCAGGTGCAGTGGCTCACACCTGTAATCCCAGAACTTTGGGAGGCCAAGGTGGGAAGATCACTTGAGCCCAGGAATTTGAGTCTAGCCTGGGCAACATAGTGATACCCCATCTCTACAAAAAATATGAAAAATTAGCCAGATGTGGTGTCATGCACCTGTAGTCCCAGCTATTCGATGGGTGGGGGGAGCCTGAGGTGGGAGGATTGCCTAAGCCCAGGAGGTGGAGGCTGCTGTGAATTCTGATTGCACTACCGTACTCCAGCTTAGGTAACAGAGTGAGACCCTGTCTCAAAAACAAACAAACAAACAAACAAAGGTGTGAAGTATTTACATTTCTTCATTACCTTTCTTTACCTCATTGAGCCTTTTTAATCTCTTCCTACTTCTTAAACAACTTACTTTTAATCTTAGTCTATTGTCTCATCATCTTCTCTTTCCTTTTATTTGATAAAGAACATGTTTTGAGAATTTTATCAAGAACACAAAACAGATGCTTTCAAAGATTTATTTTGTATTCTTTCAGTTAACTGTTTTTTCTAACACAAGTTTTCCTTGGTATCCTACATGAGCTCTTTGTTCTTTCTTATATTTCCTATTTTCACAAGCCATTTGTTGATTTTTTTCCCCTTGTTGGTTCATGTGCTCTGAATGTCTATCACCTCCTCAGATGTGTGATTTTATTACTGTATGTAAACAATGGAGGTGGTTGGACATCCCCAGCTGCATTTCTTCCTAATCTTGCTATATCTTTTAGGATTCTATATGTGACTGGGTTGATGCAAATTCTCTCTACATATTACAAAACCCTTGACTAGTACTCCTGTTGATGTTATTGAAATCTTGCATTTTTTTAGTTTTTTCATAATAAAGCCAGTAGGGAATTATTTAACCAGTCACCCTGGTAATCTATATGTTAGGGATGAGAAGCTTTCCAATGTTTATATCAATATAGCAATCTTTGTTTTTACAGAGTCATAAGGGGAATGCAGTGTGTAGAGAATGCCTCAAGTGGCAGGAAGAGGTGTGTGGCAATGGATCCCAGCTCACAGTTCACTGAAAATTAGCATGCTGTAAGATGCTGATCTTTGATTCAAGCATTTCCTTAGCCCAGCTGCTGCCTAAGAGCCTTTAATTAGAAGAAACACAATACTTTTTAAACTATGATGTTGGCTAGCATCCATTTGTATTTGGTTCTTACAAAGGCCAATATTTAATGCCATCAGAGCTCACTCTGGGGAGAGTTCGCGCCTAACCTCCCAGAGCCAAAAGTATCCCCCAGACACAAACACAAACGTAGGTTCCATTCTACACCAAGTTGAAGCAACGTATTATTTTTCGATAATCAGCAAAGTTGTAAGGAAAACAAGTGTGCAAAAGGCGTTTCTCCGAATAGTGCTGAGCTATGCAGATGACACCTATGGCATTTTCCTCTCAGTACCTCCTCAATCCACAATAGTTAACATCTGAAACTCCATGCGAGCATGGTATGACCCTCACCCTCCACTCGGCTGATCGACCCAGAACCGGGCACCAGATCCAAGCTAGACCAATCCAGAGTCCCATCTCTCCAGCGACAGCTGACTTTCCAGGGGTGAGCACCTATCCCAAGCCCTGCCAGTAAGTTCCACACTGAATACTTGGACTTGGAACTGAATTAGATCAGTCTCTTCTCAGTGGTGAAGGGAGAAACTCAAGTCATAGTTTCTACCATGTGGAGAAAGTCAGATGACAGTAGGAGAGCGTTCCAGTTAAAATGGAGGCGCAAGACCAGGTGCGGTGGCTCACGCCTGTAATCCCAGCACTTTGGGAGGCCGAGACGGGTAGATCACGCGGTCAGCAGATCAAGAGCATCCTGGCCAACATGGGGAAACCCTGTCTCTACTAAAAATACAAAAATTAGCTGGGTGTGGTGGCATGTGCCTGTAATCCCAGCTACTCGGGAGGCTGAGGCAGGAGAGTGGTTTGAATCCGGAAGGCAGAGGTTGCCCCGAGCCAGAGATCAAGGTACTGCACTCCAGCCTGGCGACAGAGCGAGACTCCGTTAGAAAAAAAAAAAAAAAAAAAAAAAAAAGGAGGCTCATCTGCAACCCTGCTACTTCTTGTTTGTTGTTGTTGTTGTTTGTTTGAAATGGAATCTTGCTCTGTCACCAGGCTGGAGCGCAGTGGCGTGATCTCGGCTCACTGCAACCTCCGCCTCCCGAGTTCAAGCGATTCTCCTGCCTCAGCCTCCAAGTAGCTGGGATTACAGACGCCTGCCATCATGCACAGGTAATTTTTGTATTTTCAGTAGAGAGGGGGTTTCACCGTGTTAGCCAGGATGGTCTCGATCTGCTGACCACGTGATTTGCCCTCCTCGGCTTCCCAAAGTGCTGGGATTACAGGCTTGAGCCACTGCACCCAGCCTACCCTACTACTTCTATAGCTAACGTCTTTAACTCTTCCTTGGATTTCCCTTGAGGATCAAGAATCTTGAGAACAAATTCTCATTCTTGGTTAAAATGGTTTTAGTTTGATATCTAGATTTGCAAACAATGAATTCCTGACTTATAAAATCAGGTTTATCAGGTCTGACTACAAATGAGTTACCAGTCTTTATTTTTATCAAACAGAAAGCTATATTATTTCTCTTGGTCATTGAATCTTGTCTTTCGTCTCTTTCTTGTAGTTTTCTTTTTTACCCCACTTGGGGTTAAATCCTTCTTTCAAAATGGCCTCTTACAAACAGGGATTGCTCTGAGAGTTTATCTACATAGGACTGTTCCCACATGCACAATGCTTGATAACTGCAGTAAAATATCCAGCGGTTGTGCCTTCTACTGCCAAAATTCTCTTAGAAATGGAAACCAGAACAGTCCTTTTTTTTTTAGATAGGCCATATGCCAAGATTTTGTTCATTTAAGAAAAAAATAGGAAGTAAAACAAATGAAAGAAAAACAAGTCATGGCCCCAAGAAAAATTGTGCACATCATTCCACAGCTGCTACACTGCACAGTGGGCACATGGCTACCACATAGCACATGGAGGGCTCACCAGAAAGCTAGGAAATCACTGTTCCTGTCCCAAAGGCAGAAGCCATGAGAACGAGTGTCCCCATGACCAGAAAGGGAGATGGGGTGAGATGGGATGGGATGGATGTGTGTGCGTGTTCACGCACGCGCATTCATGGTTTCAGTATCTCAAGCAATTAGGATTGTGAATAAAAACAGAAATTTTCCCAGGAGACACACCAGAAACTGGCAGAAACTAATGAAGGCAGTAGGAAGAAAGAGTGGTACTCTCGGCCGGGCGCAGTGGCTCAAGCCTGTAATCCCAGCACTTTGGGAGGCCGAGACGGGTGGATCACGAGGTCAGGAGATCGAGACCATCCTGGCTAACACGGTGAAACCCCGTCTCTACTAAAAAATACAAAAAACTCGCCGGGCGAGGTGGCGGGTGCCTGTAGTCCCAGCTACTCGGGAGGCTGAGGCAGGAGAATGGCGTGAACCCGGGAGGCGGAGCTTGCAGTGAGCTGAGATTGTGCCACTGCACTCCAGCCTGGGGGACACAGCGAGACTCCATCTCAAAAAAAAAAAAAAAAAAAAAAAAAAAAAAAAAAGAAAGAAAGAGTGGTAGTCTCACTATTATTCATGATTAGCCACATACCAGCTTTGGCATAGCCACTCTACAACATCCCTAGCTTGTCTTTCCAGCCTCCATTCTCAATTGCATTTCAATGTCACCCTCAAGGAGTCCTCTCCAGTGGATTCTTTCATAGTCAAAGTAACTCCTGCTGGAAATGAAATTCTCTCAGAAGGAATACACATGAACCAAATAGGGGTGGCTCTTTGTTCCCCTTCTTCTGAAACATAGCAGGTGCTAATTTCCATCTCCATCTCCCATTTAAAAATAGATGTAATTAAAGTTTTCTTGCTCTTCCATACACAGGCACCAGTTAGCTCTTACTCTTTGAGAGTTGCTTGCACAAAACCTAGAAATGAACATCAGTCCCTGTTTACATAGCAAAAAGGTGCTATGTAATTACGCCCAGCTAATTTTTGTATTTTTAGTAGAGATGGGGTTTCACCATGTTGGCCAGGCTGGTCTCAAATTCCTGACCTCAGGTGATCCACCCACCTCTTATGAACCAAGATCTCAGACCTCTTCTTCATCCTTTCTTTGAATTTCTTCTATTCATCCAGAAGATGCTGCTCTTGCTGCAGACGTTGACTGCAACTTTTAGCACATGGAGTTAATTAATTGCCAATTTGGTCAAAACAATCAGTCTTGCTGTATTTGTTTTAGCGTTTTCTCCTTTCTAGTTATATACAGAAGAGGAAACCACGGAATTAGGTATTGAGGCATGGTCATTCCACAAAAATGGACAGTCACAGCAACACGTAGGACACAAATAGAAGTCCATCGCCAATTACAAAACTTGAACTCAGGAGCCAAGCCCTGTTGCCCACTATGTGTTTGAGATAAGGTAGCAGAACACATCTAGGAATCAGGCTGGGAAGATACTCCCTGAAGTTTGTTGGTTGCTTCCTCTGTCCAGAAAGTTCTTATGTATAAGACCCAGAACAAGAAGCCACAGATGACAGACAAGGGCAATTCTTTTTTTTTTTGAGACGGAGCCTCACTCTGTCACCCAGGCAGGAGTGCAGTGGCGTGGTCTCAACTTACTGCAACCTCCGCCTCCCAGGTTCAAGCGATTCTCCTGCCTCAGCCTCCCAAGTAGCTGGGATTACAGGCACATGCCACCATGCCCAGCTAATTTTTGTATTTTTAGTAGAGATGGGGTTTCGCCATGTTGGCCAGGCTGGTCTCAAATTCCTGACCTCAGGTGATCCACCCACCTCGGCCTCCCAAAGTGCTGGGATTACAGGCATGAGCCACTGTGCCCGGCCACAAGGGCAATTCTTATAGGAGATCTTCTTTTGCCAGGTTCTTCATCTCTGGTTGTTAAGTGAAGTAAGACAAGTAGGGCTGCATGGGTTGTGGCCTCTAGAGTCTCCAGCAGAGCTGCAGCTGTGGTCATGTTCCTACATTAGCATTGCCCCATAGTGTACAATTGAAGACAGGCAGTAAGAAACAAGCCCCGGTTAGGCTGAGGCTCAAGAAAGTGCTTGGTCCGCTATTATTTAAAAATTCAGCTAATATGGAACACATTGGCTTGAATGCAGTTCATTTTGAAGAGTTAGAATCTTCTAGGAGTGAAGTCTGTTAACCCTATCAGCCAGTACTGCAAACATGTGGGGGTTCACATTGGCACATCAAAATTCAGTTCCAAGAACTTTTCTTACAAAGGAAAAGGACAATCCATATGTGACATGTTCTTTGCATCAGAGGCTGCCCACAGGTCCTAACTGCAGGTGTGCGAGCCAGCAGCTAACCCTGGGAAACCCACACGGCCTTCGGGAAAGCAATGTGCCTGCCAGGGGTGGTCAGTCATAGCACACAAGGCCTCAGCCACGAGGCCAGGAGTGCATCATTGACTCCTCCCATACTGTTTCCTCAAACATAAAAGGAGAGATTGAATTAAACGATCTCTAAGGGCCATGTCTGGGAGGAAAAGCCATGATTATTCTGTGATTACTTAGTAGAATTCAGGGAACTCAGTGGCATATAAGGGTTTTGTTGTTGTTGTTAATTACTGCTGTGATAAATGACATACTTGGAACATTATTAGTGCAATAATCAGGTGCTAGACAGCACACAACATACTCCTAATATTTTCTCTCGGGTCTTACAAAGTACAGACTGACATAGCAGAGATGATCAGTGTGTGAAGTAAGTCCCTTAATGAGAATTAGCTCTTTTTATGACAAGCCACATTTTGGTCACATCTCTTACATTGGCTTTCAGCCAGGGGGAAAAAAGTATTTGAGCTCAAGATAGGAAACATTACAAAAATTAATAAAATATTATAGCAGCTTTAATGGATGTTATTACCTTAGGGGTTGGGGGATGGGTGATTACATACACAGTGTGACCCCTGAATCATTTGCTCATGAGAGAACTACATGAGTTCATATTGCAAGCAGGTTCCTGCATGTGTTTGCCAACCAAAATATGAGTGCTAAGTTCACACTAAGCTCGGGCTTTTGAAATAAATTCAAGACTGATGAAAGAAAGAAAGAGAAAGACAGGCAGAGAGACGGGGGTGGTGGGGGAAGGGAGGGAGGAAGGGAGGGAGGAAGGAAGGAAGGAAGGAAGGAAGGAAGGAAGGAAGGAAGGAAGGAAGGAAGGAAGGAAGGAAGGACTAATAATGGTTATTTAAAAATGTACAAAATTATAGACATGACATGTATTTCAAATTAGAATACTATACTAATTAGGTTAAACAGCTAAAGGCAAAGTTGTGGAGACATTAGGGAGACAAAAAGAAAACTTCAATAAAAACTACTAAAAGACTTACAGAAAACAGAGAAGCTATTAGATTCATGGAAAAAGAACAAGGCACTATAAAAAAAGAACATTAAAGAGAACAACAAATACTCTTGGAAATTAAACTATGAGAGCAGAAATTACACACACTCAATAAAAGTTTTGAAAATGAAAGTTGAGGAAATCTTGCAGCAATTGGAACAAGAAGACAAGCAGATAGGAAATGGGGGGAGAATAAACTTAGAAAATAGTAACAAAAATAACATACAATCTAGAATCCCATGCCCCAACCACACTGAGGGGTAAAATGTTCAAGCATGAAACTATCAAAACAAAATCAAAATAAAACACTCCCACAATGCACTCTTTCTCAAGAACCCGTGAGGGTTACTGAGCAAATGTCTCCCAGCTTTAACTTCCCCTTCCTCCTTCCTCGGATGCTGGGCTGGACTCTGCAACCATCATTTCTCCTTTTGCAGTGGGCTCCATGCTAGTCTCTGCCAATAGGGGGCGCCAGCGAGAGAGGCCGCAAGGCTGGAGGAGGAAGAAGGGGTGTGTTCCTGTTGGCTTCTTGTTTCTGTAAGTTTCATCCCAACTTAACGGTTCTCACCTGGGTAGAACAGTTACTTCCAGTTAGCAGGTTTTATACATTATCGTTTCAGAGATAAAAGCTTTAATTGGTGCCCACTGCTCAGAGGCATGAATCCCAGCAATGTCTCCCCTCTAAGCTCCAGAGCCACAAATACTGGCTGAGCAATACTCCTTTCCCCAGGGTTCTGGATCTCAGCTCGGCAGGAACCCCTCTCTGAGCCTTCCTAATTGTTCCTTTATTTTCTCAGTCCTATTAGTAGCATCTGTTTCCTGTACTCTCTTTCTCTGTAATACCTTACATTTTGCCTTTTTTAGTTTACTTGCAATTCACTATATATATCTTCCCTGTTAAAATAATTTGATGTGCTTTCTGCTTCTCGACTGGACCATGACTGAAACAATGCTTCCCTAGAATGATGGAGCAAGTCGTGAAAGAGGAAGGCATGGGATCCAGGAATGAGATCCATACAAAAGTGGGCATATTTAAGAGGATGAAGAGAAACACAAAGACAATAGCCGTGCAGCTGACCTAGAGACCAACTCGTCCGTTTTAGAGCACAACAAAGGGCTCTCAGAAAGATTTCTTCAAGAAGATGAAAGTCACAAAATACTTCATATGCTTAAATATGCTGAGAAGAGATTTATATTGCTGAAGGAAAGTTTGGGATTGAATAAATAATCAGAACGTAAAGACTAAGCAAACAAAGAAAAACAAACGAAGAAAGAAGGGACTTAAAATGCCAGGGAAAAATGAATGCTAGGCAGCTAAGGATGAGTGTCCTCACTGTCCCTGGCTCTGCTATGAATAGCTTTTTCACGGACATAATAATGTAAGTACTTATTACTGATCTCATTAGAATTTTACTACATATATATAGGGAGGTTTGGAATATATAAAGTGTGTGTTTGCATGTAAAAGAGGTCGCATTTGCATGTGAAAGAAAGTGAAATCCTCATTTTTCATAAGGGGAAAGTTAGCATGTAGGCCTAAACTGAAAAAAGTAAAATTGAGAAGCTCACTTGTACAATGATAAGAATAATACTAATAATTGAGTCTGCCTTAACAGTTGTCAACATCAAATGAATTAATACATATGTAGCATTTAGAACAGTGCCTGACAAATGGTAAGAGCCATGCAAGTGTTTGTTGAGTGAATGAGCCATATGAATAATATAGGTAAACTTTTCTTTAGGTCTCACTGAAGGAACTTAAAACTGCATTTCTACTGCATTTCACCCATAGCTCAAAACAAGCAAGTACCTGAAAATTGTTTATTTTCTTGCTCCTCTTCTAGAAATCACTAGTGGTGAAAAAGATGATGCAATGAATCAAGTTTTTTCAGAATTTTAAGGGAGAGTTAAGAAACATCAGGAATGGTACCTGGAGTTAGCCAAACTGCCAGGTGAAGGGTATGATCCTCCAGACTGCCAATGCTGCCCAAGACTTCTGACCCCAAAGATGAAGAATTAGGGTCCAATGACAAAGTTAGAGGGAAGAGCCCACACAAGACCACCCTCTCTCTGACACCAACTAAGTTCAAGAGTTTTCTGAAACCACCCTGAGTTTCGATAACTCAATAGAAGACTCACAAACTCCATGAAACCCATTATTTTCATGGTTACATTGATTATAGGGAAAAGATACATTGAAGTCAGTCAAAGGAAGAGATGTATAAGGTAGAGTCTAGCAAAATCTCCCAGAGTTCTGCCATCCCAGGAGGCTCACCTGAGCTTCTGTGTCCAGAATTTTATTGAGGCTTCATTACATATGTATGATTAATTGATTGGTCTATTGATTGTCCACATGAATGAACTCAGTCTCTAGGTCATCTGATACCGTGTAACCCAGAGCTACCACCCTAAATTCATAAAGTTGATCTTTCTTTTGTAGTCAGACCCCAACCTAAGACTATTGGGTGTGGTCATCCAAAGGAGGAGAAAAACAAGGGGGAGAGGACTTAAAGATGAAGGGAGGCAAGGAGAGGAAGGGACAGGGCAAGAAGTTTTCCTCTGAAAAAAAAGAGATTAATTCCCCGAGCTCGTGACCACAACTCAGTAATAACTACCATTTACTTCTCCCTCCACATTAGCCAGAGCATTTGTATGTTTCATAAATTTCACAACTACTCTATGAGGTGTTTAGAGTTTTACAGATGAGAAAACTGAGACTCCAGAAGACCAAGTAAATGACCCTATATCCCCCATGCCAGAAAGAAGACACACTGAGGCTGGAAACCAGGTCTTCTGACCCCACATTCCTGTTCTTTCCAATACAATCTACAGTGCCTGTTTTCCACACTTAACATCAGTCTTCTTCGTTTCAATCCTGCAAATTTTCAACTTTTTAAGTACTCATAAGTCTCTTTCTTTCTCTGTTAACTTTTTAAACATCTCATAAAATTTTGTGAATTAAAAAACACAAATCCAGCAAAGTTGTAACCTGGGAACAATAATCTTGGGCCAAAATTTATTGTCAAAGGAATATAAAAATTTTTGCTTTGTTCTGGAATTTAGTCATAATAAAGCATTGTCATTTGTCTCTTAGATTCTTTCCTTCCCAGCTCCTCCACCACCACTCCCTATTGGTGAAATTGGCACATGTCAAACAGCTAACAAAGAGATCTTCCTAAAAGGCGTCATTGTGTGCACAAAGGGTTTCTGGGCTTGAACATCATGGTGGACTGGTGAGAGGCAGGCAGGACCAAGCGCAAGACATTTTGACCCCCAATGTTTAGACTGTCCTATATCCAGTTCCTGTGATTGTTCTTTTTGCCACTGCATTGTTAAAAATTTCCCAACCAGCAGCTCTTTATCTAATTCTTACTGAGTGTTACTGGAAGAAATAATCAACATAGATCATTAAATGCTGGTGAAACTAACACTGGCTAAAACTGTAGGTGATAAAATTTGTTATAGATGAAAACCTGAAAAATTAAAAGTGGGAAACAGACTTGGTTGAAATAAATTTTTAAAACAAAATCTATAGTGTATAAAATTGCATATGATTTAAAATGTTTTTTAGTTAAAAGTGGATCAAATCTTTATATATTTATATAATTTGACCTGAGAAATGAATTGGTAGAAATAATTTCTGCAAAAGAAAACTCATAATCACAGAATATATAACTAGGTAAAAGTTGAGTCGAAATAAATAAATCACACTAGAAAATAATTGATCCTAATAATAATTAATATTAAAGTAATGATTTTATAAAAATGGCTTAACTGTTTTCAAAAATGTTATCAAATGATTGAATTAACAAAGATTCATCCTTAAAAAGTATTAATTTGGTGTAATTCTTATTAAAATATTTGTATATATAAACACAGAGATAAAATATTTATGGAATCAATAAGGAAGTCCAAAACAGTGGGGTCAAAACAGCAGGGTCAAAATATTATTTATTCTTTTGTTCCTTTCTGTGAGATGGATGTAAGATTATACAACCACTAATGTGACCAAATGCAAGAAGTTGCTATTGAAAATAAGATCAATACCTACATAAATGATGCTAATGTAAATAACTTGGATTTGGTTCATGTATCACCTGAAATGTAGAAAACAAAGTCAAATTTTATCTTGTTCCTGCTTGGACTTGTCTTGGACCTGGGACATAGAAGCAGAGAAGAGCAGATGGTGACTTAAATTGCTGGAGCCTTCCTTGCCTCGAAAGTTCTCACAGTGACCTACAAGGCCCCACCTGATCTAGATCCCCTTCTACTGTGACCTTATTTTCTTCCACTGATCCCCTGCTCCAAAACCTTTTCCATCCACATCTATGGTAAAGGAGGGTAGAGAGGGAGATAAAAGGGAAATGAGAAGTCTTTAAGTAGTTCTGATCTAATTCATAGATGAGTCAGCATCAGTTTATCTGATTTTTAGACACCATTTAACAGGTGGGCATCTGCCAGCTGTTAGAACTAATTTCCCACTCTGAAACTCAAAGAAATCTACTCTTCATCCTGTTACCCCAGCACCACACCATGAGTATCCCCTCCTACCTCAAACCAGCTTTGAACACACAATGATCAGAATCCTGCCCTCAAACTTTAGTCTCACGCTTGGGTAAGCCACTCGCTACCAGACTAACCTGAGCCGACCCTCAAAGGGCTGGTGGTCATGAGGCTGCCCCTGCCTGAGGAAGACCTTACTTTTGTTCTGGTCATCTCTGTTTGCCTGAACTACCACCAGAATGTCTGAGGAATGTGTTTAGTCCGCAATATTAACTACATATCTGTTACCCACTTTTGGGTCTGCCTCTACCCTGGGCACCTGTCTCAAACCAGTGACATGTCTGATTTGAAGTCCAAACCCACTCTGTCTGTCAATTCCTGCTTTTTTTTCAGTCCAAGTATAACAAGATGAGCCATGGGCTGGCCTCCTTCTCCAAACAGCCTTCACTGTCAAGCCATTCTAACTCAGGCAGACAGCATCCCAGCAGGCCCAGATGGATACATGGTGATCTATAAATGGCTGCTGTGTCCTTCACAGGGATCTCTGAATTAAGTTTAGGACACAGGGAAACTATAGATTGCATGTGCTGAAAAAGTCAGTCAAATTCTTACCAAACACTTACTAGGTCCAGACAAGGCATCAGCCCAAAATATTTCTTCTTGAAAATAAAATAAAACTATTTTCCTCTGAGCTCCTGACTGCTACCCCCATCTCCTTCTCTCATCCTTCCAGTCAGATTCACTACAATTGGTTTCTCACTAAATTCCATTTTACTCTCTTGGTCCCAATTCACCTGGCAGTTCTAAACCCACAAGTTGTTCTGTAGAGCTAGCTTTCCAAAGGAGTCATGAGTTTCACAATCAATAGGCATATTACAAAACAAAAATAAAATAGAATATCACACTGGGTTGAAGCCATCTTGTAGATTTTTTTTTTTAACCAGAAGTGGGGATTTGTGATATAAGCAGCTGCTACAAAACCAAACAAATGACAGCACTCAACTCAGAGTTTGAGCCTATCCAGGGGCTGAATTATGTTTGCTTTGAGGTTTTGTGAAAGGTCATGAGGCCTAACAAAGTTCGGATGAAACTTGGCTGTTTCTCCGTTAGGCTCTGGCTCAAAATTTGCGGCGTTTCATGTGGTTTGGAGTTTTCAAACACAGTGCTTTGCACAGCGCTAATAAATGATTCTCTCTCAGCATGGAAAGCAATTAAATGTATGGCCTCTTGGGCTTTGGTCTTAGAATCAGTATTTATTTATTAGGAGCTGGGAGAAGGGCTAAATGGCCTAGAAGAGGGATCACGCATAATGAGGTGAGTGAATTTGCTGAAGACACAACATTTTAGATGACTGGAGGCCCGAAAAGCAAGAGAGGAACTCCTGAGGAACCAATAAAATTAGGCCATTGGGAAACTTGCTAATGAATGGAATTTAGCGTCAGCCTACAAGGAACAAGTTGGAACTGCTTGCAAAGCCCCAGGGAAGACCACATGAAAGGACCCCAGCACCATCTGTCTTCAGCCTTCACTGGCCACTCTGAAGGGCCCCTGTGAGTTTCTAGTACACACAGCTCTCAGAGCTTCCTCCACCGGCATGCCTCTCCAGGCAAACAGCTTGGAATCACCCTCTACTCATGCTGGGGTGGGGCTGGGGGAGTCCCTTCTAAAAAGTCTTCCCCTGGCTGTTCTCTTTTAACTAAGGGAGTACATTAGTTTTCCAAAACTTCATAACAAAGCACCACAGACTGGGTGACATAAACAACGGAAATTTCTTTCCTCTCAGTTCTGGCGTCTGGAAGTTGAAGATCAAGGTGTTAGCAAGGCTGGTTTCTTGAAGCCTCGCTCCTTGACTTGTAGGTGGTCATCTTCCTTTGTGTCTTCACAAGGTCTTTCCTCTGCGTATGTCTGTGTCCTACTCACCTTTTCTTATAAGGACACCAATCATGTTGGTTTAGGGCTCACCTGTATTATCTCATTTAACCTTAATACTTCTTTAAAGGCAAATCTTTCTCCATATACAGTTACATTCTAAGGCACTAGGGATTGGGATTATGATATGAATTCTGGAGGCACACAATTCATATTCCCATAAGGAGAGGCATCGTACCCTTCAGTTCAGTGTTGTATCTGTTCAAGCTGTACATCTGAGCCAACTCCCCAGCCCTTATTGGAGAGTGATGAGGTAAGAGAAGGCCCTGATTGAGGAAAGGCTCATCTTGTATTTTATGCCTCCAACTGAGCATTAAGTTAATCAAACCTGAAAGAGAGAAAGTAAAACAGCAGTGCAGCCTGCTTAGAGTACAGAAGGAAACCATATTCATGCTTGTTTATTTTCAGGTACAATTGTCTGCTTATGCAGACTTGCTGGAGCGTAATACTTCCATAAAGACCATTCTCCAAATAGCGAACCCAGAAGCCTTCACTTATGACTCCAATAAAAATTCACCAATGGAACAGAATAGATAGCCCAGAAATAATGCCACACACTTACAACCATCTGATCTTCCACAAAATCAACAAAAACAAGCAATGGGGAAAGGACTGCCTATTCAATGATTCTTGCTGGAATAACTGGCTAGCCATATGCAGAACATTGAAACTGGACCCCTTCCTTACACCATATACAAAAATCAACTTAAGACGGATTAAATACTTAAATGTAAAACCTAAAACTATAAAAATTCTCAAAGATAACATAGAAAATACCATTCTGGATATAGGACCTGGCAAATATTTCATGATGAAGACACCAAAACCAATTGCAGCAAAAACAAAAATTGACAGATGGGACTGGATTAAAGAAAGAACTTCCGCACAGCAAAAGAAACTCTCAACAGTGTAAACAGACAACCTACAGAATGGGAGAAAATTTTTGCTAACTATGCATCCAACAAAGGCCTTCTAATATCCAGAATCTATGAGGAATTTAAACAAATTTACAACCAAAAACAACCTCATTAAAAAGTGGGCAAAGGACATGAACAGACACTTTTCAAAAAAAGACATACATCCAACCAACAAGCATATGAAAAAATGCTCATCATTACTAATCATTAGAGAAATGCAAATCAAAACCACAATGAGATATCATCTCACACCAGTCAGAATGTCTATTATTAAAGAGTCAAAAAACAACAGATGCTGGTTAGGTCATGTAGAAAGGGAATGCTTATACACTGCTGATAGGAATGTAAATTAGTTCAGCCATTGGGGAAAGCAGTTTGGCAATTTCTCAAAGAACTTAAAACAGAATTTCTATTTGACCCAGCAATCACATTGTTGGGTATATACCAAAGAAATATAAATCTTTCTACCATAAAGACGCATGCACACATATGTTAATCACAGCACCATTCACAATAGCAAAGATGTGGAATCAACCTAAATGTCCATCACTGGCAGATTGGATAACAAAAATGTGGTACATATTCATTGCATAGCATTCCACAGTTTTTACAACGTTTGGTTAAAGGGCCCTTTTACAATATTTGGACTGGATTAAATAAACCCAGTTTATTATTGTTAAAATAATAAACAATATTTGACCGGTAAGTCAAAGGGATGCTCAAGTCCCTCAGGACTAGCAGCAACCAGAAGTGTTACCCTGCCTAGACCTGGGGGCCATGGGAAGGAAGAGTTACTGAGAAATGGTGAGAGCTTTGGCTATAGGAAGGCACCACCCTGAAGAAGCCATTGTAAAAAGGCCTTTTGATTACCCCCTTTAACAGTGCCATCTGTTTCCTACTGGGACCCTTCCAACACATGACTTTTTCCAACCTTACTGATCACTCACTACTCTTCTTACCAGACCCCACATTCCAGCCACAGTTTCATCCCCTTTCATGTCCCAGTACCTTGCTTCTATTGTACCTTTTTCTCTTTTCTTTGAATGCCTTTCGCCTTCCTTGGCCAGACTCTCACACAAGCTAAAAATCTGAACTCATATGTCACCTTCTCCAGGAAGACCTCTCTGACTTTTGCCCTGCCATCACATAATTCCCCATACAGAGTTAGGTGCTCCTCCTATATGCTGCCATCACAGCCCAAATCCTGGTGTTTAATTATCATCTGTGACTATGTCTGCATCTCCATGGTGAGCAGAATGATGGCCTCCCAAAGATGTTAGATCCTAATCCCCAGAACCTGTGGATATGTTGGACTACATGGTAAGCGTATTTAAGGTTGCTAATCAGCTGACTTTAAGAGAGGGGATTATCTTGGTGATAATCCAAGGTGAGCTCAGTGTAATCATGAGGGTACTTAGATGTGTAAGGGGGAAGCAGAAAAGTAAGAACTAAGGATAAGGCCATTGGAGAAAGACTTTACTGGCTAGTGCTGCCTTTGACGATGGAGGAGGAGGGCCCCAAGCCAAGGAATGTGGACAGCCTTTAGAAGCAAGAAAAGGCAAGAAGCAGATTCTCCCTGAAAGAGTCTAGAAGGAAGACAACTCTACCTGCATCTTCACTGTAGGTCAGTGAGATCCATTTGGACTTCGGACCTCCAGAATTGTAACATAAAAAAATAACTGTGTCATTTAAGTCACTACATTTGTGGTAATTTGTTAACAGCAGCAATAGAAAACGAAAATAATCCCCCAGTAGACAGTCAGATTCTTGAGTGCAGGAATCATGTCTTTCTTTTGTGTCTTCCAAGCTCCCCTAGCGAAACTTGTCTTAGAGTGGTTCTCAAAGATATTTGTTGAAGAAAAGATAGGATGCAAAATTATCTGGCTCACGCATGTTTTCTGAATCCTTCTGGGTCTATGGTCCATGTAACAATAGTTTATCTGTAGGAAGAGATCTGCATTTGCTTATAAAATTTTTAAAAATAGCTTTCACTTATCAATCTACCAGATAATCATTGAGAAAAATTACTTAACTACTTTTCAAGGAGAACAAGGATACAGGAATGTGAAGGCACTCATGATGTCCTCCATCTCAGGAAAGCAGCTGTGGTAACAGTGTCCTGCCTCAGGACATGCCCAGCTCCCCGGATAGGCAAGGAAAAAAGAAAGTGTTCCTTCCCCCAGAGCAGCTGGCCCTGGTTTTGGCTGAATCTGGATCCCTGGGCCTCACGGGCATTGCTTGCTGTAGTTCGGCAAGGGCCTCCAGCCCTGGTATTTCCAGAGGGCTGTGCTGTTACTAGTCTGAAGCAGATACCTCCTCTCATCACCATAATCTTGTTCTTATAGCAGCATCAACAACAGATGATCTGCAAATCTCACAGCCTGTTCATGAAATGAAGCTAGTGTCTTGATTTAGAGCCCCTTTGACTTTGCTCAGAACCCTGAGTCAAGGGCCCTGAGGTGTAGTCTGGCTCTGCTTCCAACCTGCTATGTGACCTTGATTGATTTCCTTACCTAGCAAGTGAAAGGGGTAAACTTCTGTAGTCACTGTGAGCTCCTGCATTCTAAGGGTTTATGACAATTATACAATTCCCAAACACATTGATGCTTAGAAAATGCCAGTGACAAACTGTACCCACTAAAAAGGGCATTTCGCTGGGACAGAAAATAAAAGCTAGAACCTGAGAAAGGAAGAAAAGAAAGGAGATAGAGAAGGAAGGAGAGAAGACAAATAGGAAGAAGTAGGAAGAGACGAGAATTTATTGAGCACCTTTCTCCTGTCTCAGCCTCTTTCACTTGTCTACCAGCCCCTTTCACCTGTCTCAGCTCATCAACATTCCAGACCAGAGCCTCACAAAAATTTCCACCAAAGTACCTCTGACCTTGAAAGAGAGTGATAAAACCTCTGGGAATCAAGCCTATAAAGCGGGAAATCTGAAGTCTCATTTTATCTTAAAAATAATGTGAATTTTCTGTTCTACACCATAAACAGGGGTTTTATTTCTTCCATGGAATAAAGCTCTTGCTACAGGAAAATGCAGCATGTTAACCCTGTGGTATGCAAACCCCAGCCCACTTTTGTGTCACTCTGAGATAGAACATTCTAGTTTTGGAGGTAGGAACCTGAAGTTGGAAGGCAAGATTTATTCCTCTAGCCCACCAAGGTCATGAGAAAACTGGGATGTTACCTTATTTATTACAGACAGAGAAACCAAGCAAAAAAATAAAATTCAACTAGCCTAAAAATGTTGTCTTTGGAAAACAAGAATGCTCATTTTACTGGAGAAGTTCTACCTGCCCAGTAGTCTGTGCCAGGAGAGAGGCCACGTCTGCTTATAACTCTGTTTACAGCCGTGAGGCACATTAATACCCTATTTGCAGCATTGTCAGCAACTTGGAAAGGCAGATTTCGGAGTGTTTATTTTCAAAAGCAGTAGAAATCAGAAAGAAAGGGAGTAAAAGTGCTAGGAAATAGAGACCACATGCTTGGGGGTTATGCAGGAGGGCCTAGCCAGAGAGAAGGACTTAGATGCTACCAGAGGAAAAGATGGCACTTAGTCATGGACCCCGCAAAGTAAGAAGGCAGCACCACATGAGACTCTTGGAAGGCCAACCAGGGCCAAGTCTAGATGCAAAGGAGTTGTTGTTATGAGTGGAGAAAGCCCTGGAGACCATCCTCAGGGCAGCTGGGAGGTGAAAATGAACTTGTAAATACCTGCCGTATGATAAGTGCAAGTGTTTGCTAGTATTATTATTATTATCATAATCATCATCACTATTATGTATCAGGAGTGAGGTCACCTTCTTTTGTAGCAAAATCAACCTTCAGGAGCAGACTTTAAAACTGGGCAGAAGACAGGAAACAGGAACTGAAGCTATATTTGCAAAACTACAGGTGTCTTGAGGAAAAGTTTGAAAATTATTGAAGCCACTGAAAGGAGCCTGGGAACGGGTCTTTTCTTCTGGGTAGGAGTTAAGACTCAGAAGATTCAAAATGATACTGAGTTACAAAGAGATGGAGCATCATGAAACTAGAATTGGCAAGAAGAGCAAGTAACAGGGAAGAGGGAAGGGCAACATGACCTAGGATTTGAGCTCATGGATATAGTTTTGACTCTTGACTAGCACATCTGGTTATATGACTTTTGGCAAGCCAGGTAACCTCTCTGAGCCTGTTTCTTCCTGTTTAAAATGAGAATAATTAGAGTACTAGTATTAGTTTTTCTTACTATCAGCTGTTGGGTAGCTATTGCAAAGTAAGTAAATGGTGCTTTGTCTATATTAAGATTCTGAGATTGGGTATGAAAAAACTTTGCCAGGAAAAAATCCTTCATCAGAGATTTTATTTTGGAGCAGTCAAGAGTTGGAAAGAATAAAGAAGAATAAAAAAGAAGAAAGCAGGGGGGAAAAGGGAGGAGGGAAAAAGAGAAAGAGGAAAAAGAAAAGTGGTGGAGGAAATGATGACAGGAAGAGGAGAATGAGGAGAGAGAAAAAGGCAAGGAAGAATGGTCCTGATAATTATAAACAAGGTAGTTAACGTGAGAATATTCCAAAACATATCTTCCATTGACCCCTTCTTCTCAGCTTCCCTCACTCTTCAGGTCAACCCTTATATGTGAAAGTTCTTTTGGGGCCTGGCTCTGGCCCTATTTTTCTCTCAATTTACAAGATCCTCTTGGGCAATGGCATCCTGCCTATGGCTTTACTTACTGCCCATTCATTAATCCTCAAGCATTTATTTCCAGCCTGGATATCTTTCTTGAGCTTCAAATTTGACCTGAATAGATCAAAGTCAACACAAAACAAATCTTGCATCTCTCCATAAAAGTATCTTGCTCTTTCTCCTTTATGCTTTATTGAGGTTCCTGGCAGCCCCTCCCCTCATATCAGAAATTTGGGACTTATGCCCAGCCCTCTGACATTTCATCTGCCTTAAATTTCTTCAAAACTGGCTTTAACTATCCATTCTTATTTTTACTGCCTCAATTCAAATCCTCAGCCCTCAACCAGACCCTGGTAAGAGTTTGCCAATTGGTCTTCCTGATGCCACCCAATTTATCCTCTATAATCAGACAGAGATGATGCAATACATGAAATTCCCTGAAAACTGTTTCAAGAACTTGTCTTCTAGCATACAGGACAAAATATAAATTTCTTAACATACAAAACCCTTCACCTGACACCTACCTATTTTTCTAGCTTCATCTATCTTCCCCTTCCTTATTTCCTAACCCACACTCAAGTGGTCCTGACTGAACTGCTTATTTGAAGATATTCTTCACTCTGCCTGGAAAATTTATGATTATCCTATCAGCCTGGCAAACTCCTGAAGTGAAGACTCTACTCCCATGTTACCTCGTATGGGAAGCCTTGTCTGACTTTGCTATGAGCACAATTAAGCATTCCTACACCAGTTATTTTTCTGTAACTATTTTACAGTACATATCACATTCTATGATTATTTAAAATATGCTCTTTCCAACTGAACTGAGAGCCCTTGATGGGCAGGGACTGTGCACTATTCATGGTTGTATTCCCAGTGTCTCATAATATGCCTGGAACATAGTGGTAATCAATTTGTTACATAAATAATTTAATAAATGGGCCTGGCACGGTGGCTCACACCTGTAATCCCAGCAATTCGGGAGGCCGAGGCGGGCAGAGCACCCGAGGTCACGAGTTCCAGACAAGACTGGCCAACATGGTGAAACCCAGTCTCTACTACAAAAACAAACAAACAAACAAACAGAAAAACAAAAATTATGTGGGTGTGGTGGCTCATGCCTGAAATCTTACTTGGGAGGCTACTTGGGAGGCTGAGGCACGAGAATCACTTGAACCCAGGAAGCAGAGGTTGCAGTGAGTCAAGATCATGCCACTCCACTCCAGCTTGGGCAAATGAGCGAGACTGTCTCAAAAATAATAATTGAATAAATGGACAAGTAAAGAACGTTTAGAAGAACATGAATATAGTTATACCTATGAAGCAAGTCCCAACTAACCATAATTTCAACAGATTTAAAACAAACTAACATTTAACTCTCTTACATTTACAGCAAAGGAGATATAGAGCTCCTCTAGAGACCCTCGTGTCTACTAGGTCCTACCACCTTGGAGGTCTACTAGGACCATCTAGGGTCACCATAGACACTCTATACTAGTGTTATGCACAGTATAACTGCCCCAAACTTTAATTGCCAGTGTTCTATAGTCAGAATTCTCTCAGCAGGAGAATCTATGGAGAAAACAAGATTATAATCAGAAAATTTCCTTGATAAACACGCAGTTAGACGAAGAGGAGTGGGCTTAATTTATTCATCCATCCAACCACTCAGCACTCTCTCTATATCCTTCCTGAGTTGATGGAAATGGCCCCAAAGACTAGCCAGAGTGTCATCTTCTCTAGAAAGTGATAGAGAGGCTCTGAAAAAAATTTTATTTCTTTAGCTTCTCATTTTCTAGACTTTATGCAGACAATCCCCTTGTGTTCACTGGGAAGATCCAACTGACCAGGTCTCAATGTTAGACATGTTAATATAGTCATATACATTCTTTTTTTAACTTTTACTTTAGGTTCAGGGGTACGTGTACAGGAACGTTATATAGATAGATTGAGCATCATGAGGGTTTGGTGTACAGATTGTTTCGTTACTCAGGCAATAAGCATTGTGCCCAAGAGGTAGTTTTTCCATCATTACCTTCCTCCCACCCTCCACCCTTGGTGTCTATTGTTCCCTTATTTGTGTCCATATGTACTCAATGCAAAGCTCTCACTTATAAATGAGAACAAGTGGTATTTGGATTTTTGTTCCTGCATTAGTTTGCTTAGAATAATGGCCTCTAGCTCCATCCATGTTGCTGCAAAGGACATGATCTCGTTCTTTTTTATGGCTGCATAGCATTCCATGGTGTATATGTACCACATCTTCTTTATCCAATCTACCATTGACAGACATTTAGGTTGATTCCATGTCTTTGCTATTGTGAATAGTGCCATGATGAACATACATGTGCATGTGCCTTTGTGGTAAAACAATTTATATTTCTCTAGGTCTATACCCAATAATGAGATTGCTGGGTCGAATAGAAATTCTGTTTTAAGTTCTTTGAGAAATCACCAAACTGCTTTCCACAGTGGTGGAACTAATTTCCATTCCCACCAGCAGTGTAAGCATTCCCTTTCTATACAACCTTGCCAGCATCTGTTGTTTTCTGACTTTTTAATAATAGCGATTCTGACTTGTGTGAGATGGTATCTCATTGTGGTTTTGATTTGCATTTCTCTAAAGATTAATGATGTTGAGCACTTTTTATGTGCTTGTTGGTCAAATCATTTGCATTCTTAACATTATACTTGGGTTAATTAAATATCTCAGCCACTATGTTCAAATTATTGCTTAGGAAAAGTTAATTTTCTCAGGAGATTGATCTCACCCAAAATAAGTTTTCCTAAAGCTTTGAGGGGAGCCTTATTGTTGTGCCTTTGTGCTGAATTTACTATTTTTTGGAGGTATAAGCATTCTAGAGTATTAAAGCTTCACTCTAGTGGGAAGCATTTAACACAGATGAGGCTAAATAGAAAAATACACTACATAGGTAACAGTAATAATATAAATTGAGCTGATGTCTTTCTTTTTTAATTGTTGGGGACTCAGTTATAGAATGGGAGGATCACAAAGCTTCTGAAAGGAAGAACCCATCCATGTAGGCCAGAATTCATCAATCTCTCCATCCCAAGATTTCTGTCTTCCCCACAGCATCACAGGATATTGGTTCAGGGCCTGGGGTGGAGGAGATAGCTGACTTGGGCTAGAGAGGGGTAAGCACCTCCCACCAGAGGGTCTGGAGGGCTGAGTGGTGGGCTGAGGGCCACTGGGAAAGGGAAAGCCCCTCGGCTGACACACCTGTGAGTGTTAAACGTGCACAGATGGGAAGCCTGTGCTTGCCTATGGTTTGGACACAGGATTAGAAAGTCACATTCAAAAAGTGCCTCCTAAGAACCCCCTGGAGGAAACAGACTTTAGGTTAAAGCATTCTCTGAAGAGACTCAAAGCAATTTCTTCTCTCGTTGAGAGATAAGATAAATGAGGACCCTCACTTTGGCCTTTCCCCTCCTACTTACAGTTTCTCCAGATGCTTGGAGTCACAAGATCTACTCTAAGCAAATTCTGACTGAGGTACAACAGAGGGGATCCAGGTTTTGTGAGGCCTGAACACAATATGGTTATTGTAAGGATTAAGAGAGACAATATACGTAATCTTTGGCTTGATGCTTTGCACCATGTAAGGACTCAATAAACAATAGTTACCTAAGGGATAGGTCATGAAGCAAGGAGTCCAGTGAGGATATTCCCTCAACAGTGTGGCCAGAGATGAGACAACTTACACTGGCACTGTTGTGTGGCAACAAAGATGGTGACGGAGAAGGTGGAACAGCGCTGGAAGAAATTAAGAGGACAGGAAGAGTAGGGTGTGCTTGATGATTGGATTTAGAGGATGATTTAAGAAGTGGGAAGAGGGAAGTGCCAGCCAAAACACTGAGGAAGAACAAACAGCACCAAGCATGAAGTAGTGATCATTGAATGACTCAATACTACCCAGCATGGACACACCTAGGAAATATTAGCCAAAGAAATGTTATACTTGTCTAAGTGCATAAATGTCAAATGAAGGGGGCAATGTATAAATTTTATTTAAAAAATAAATATTTTTATTCATGGTTATAGTCTCATATGAATTAAAGTACTAAAAAATGGCTTAAGTTACCCAAAAGTGTCATCATAGTGTAATAAAAATAAACTAGAAAAGAATGTTATGATGGCTAGTAAATTATTAGAGACACAGACAAAAGACAGATTTAAATCACCACTTTATATTTTTTTCTGAATAAAAAGAACATTTTTTTCAAATAGAGAATCTCATATGCTTACCTGTTAATAAACAACAACCCAGTTGGGAAAGGATATTTGATTGGAAGTCAGAGTACTAGTCTCAGTTCCCTAACTTACCCTATGACCGCTGGGAAATTACTTACTCAGTTTCATGCTATGTTGAAATTCTAACACTAGTTACGCTGATGCATATAGCAGGCAACAAGGAGTCAAGCGGATAGGTCATCAGGAAGAGAGAAGACACCTGGTATGAAATATACTCATCATTAGCACAGAATAAATCAAGATAGGCAAATAGGCTCTGATTTCCCATGTTATGCTGACAGAGACATTAATAAATCATAGCATCCTTTCCCTCTGAACCCAAATGTACACTTCACAGTTCAATGCTCCAAGTAGCCATTGGCAATCAAGAGTTGACATCACAGAAAAAAATCTATCCATCATCTTGGTTTTTCAGTCAGTATAGGGTAGGTGATGTTTCAGTAATAAATAACTCCAAAATCTGAGTAGCTGGAAACAATAGAGATTCATCTTTTGTTTAGATTACACATCCTTTAACAGCTGGCTGGGAGCTTTGCTCCACATCATGATCACGCTCACTTCAAGGCTCTAGCTAATGGAGTACACTTATCTGGAACATTGCCAATCAGAGAGGCAAAGGAAATGTGTGGAAATAGAAACTAGCTGTGAAGGCCCCACACTTCTGTTCACCTCCCATCCATCAAAAGAAGTCATACAGCACAGCCATACCTAACATCTAGTGGACAGGGAGATACAGTCCCATCATGGGCCTGGAAGGAAAGAGCCTGAACACTAGACCAGCTCTGATGACTGTCACATTTGGGATAGACCCACAGGAATCTGGCCCAGCCGCAAAGCCCAGCTCCAGTGGTACAGGCGGGTCAGTAAGTCCCACACTTATTGGTAGTCTAGTCTATAGTTAGTTCTTATGAGCTTAAAGTCTATTTTAGAGGGACTTCAGAGGGAGGGTAATGTTCAAGAAAACAGGCAATTACAATACAGAAGAACAAAGAGCTACCACAGGGTCATCAGATGCAGTACGAGAACATACAAAGGGCACTGAACCCATGCCAGAGGAATCAGAAAGGGACAATATCTAAGCAAAGACCTAGAGAACTGGTAGTAGTTCGCTGAATGTAACGAGGGGAAGGAAGGAGAAAGAGCAGCTCATCTGCAGGCAACATGACCCAGGAGTGAGAGGGAACACGGCCAGCTGCAGGAACAGCTCAAGGCATGTATGACCAAGACTGCCAGGGAGAGGGAATGGAGGGGAGGGGGACTGAATCACAAAGGGCCTTGGTAGCCATGCAGGGGACTGTGGGGAATCAGGAGGCAGGACCAGTGTTATGCAGAGGAACCCTATAACCAGATTTACATTTTAGACTTACCCAGGGTCACAAAGCAAGAAGCTAGCAGAAATTCTGCTTAAAACTAAGGCTGCACGGGGTTATTTTGTTGAGAACATTTTGTGGCAAAATTTATGGAAGAGACTGCATATGTGGTCACTTGAAAATGAAGGAAACAATGTCTTTTTCAGTTAGATGTATTTAAAAATAGCTTCCAAATATGTCTTATTTTTCCTTGGCCCTATTTGGGAAAATATCTTTAAAAGCAGAACAACATGCCCAGTGCAAAGCATTGACTCCTTCATCAAGAACTAATGAGAGGGTCAAATTAGATCAAGACCCACGTTGACCACAGGCACAAGCCGATAAGATGCTCTGGCCTTCAGACGCAGCAGAGGCATCTGCTGGTGGGACTTGAGAGACAAGCTCCTGTTCTCTGAAGGGCTTCCCCAGAACTGGAGAATGAGGAATTCCATGTGTACTCACATATGCATTCTGCATCTTCATCTGCTGCATGAGCTGAATCCTGAAAAGACCATCTGCCTAGCAGGGAGTGCAGATGGCCAGATCTCACTGAGTCAGCAAACAGAGCCCTTGCAAGGGGTGGGTCCTCAGGTACAGATGGCCTCCAGGGGAGCCTCCCACCTCGGAGGAAAGCTGCTAACATCCCGGAGTTCCTAAGCATGAGAGAGCCAGATAGTCCAAAAAATCTACAGGAAGAGGATTCCGCCTGTGCCATGTCAGAAGTCAGGTCTTCTTGGAAGATCTATGCTGTCTTTCGAAGGCTTTCCCGCAACCCAGAACATCACTAAAGAGAATGAAATTCATTTCAGACTTCCGTTTCCTGAAGTTAATCATACGGTTCCATATAGTGGTTCCCTATCAGTTCTAAGCAATATGCCCTTTGAGGGTCTTTTCAATTCACTTGTGACCTGCTCTTGAAACATTTTGCGTAGCCCTCCAATTGCTAGGCATTTTCACATGAAACTCAGTATAAGACAGAGTTTCAATTCTTTCCTTGTCTCTGTCAGAAGCAGAATGGCAAGGAGAAATGTATACTGGGTTTCTTTTCTTGAATGGCTTTCATTTTCACACTTCACAGCAGTGGCATTCTTTGTGGCAAGGATTATCCAAAAACTGTGAATCCCTTTTCCTGGGGTTTGCCCAATTCCACAAACTATTCAAATTTGAGAACTCTGAATTCTTACTGCATCATTATGTGCACAGAATCGTGCATTTTTAAAAGCTTAGATATATGCATAAGGTTTTTTTAATCTAAGGATTTTGATTTCAAAAGTACACTCTGTTACAAAACTGTAGTCTTCTCTTTGAGAAAAAGATTCATATTACAGTTCATGTACAAAAAAAGCATGCAACAAAAATTATGCTATAATGTAGCATAAAGCGTATTTTCAAAATACAGATATTTACATATTTCTTTCAAAATGAAACTACTCTATACCAACTGGAAGAGATGATCTCATGAGAAATGGCAACATCACTTGTTCATACTAGCTGCAAATTTTACAAGTTCATCCTGGATTTATAGCTACTTCCAAGGCAGTATCACTCTGCAGCATCAAGAGGGCAAACTTAAATTGGAAAAAAAAATGCATTCTTCCTAGGAATCCACTGGGATCCCAGCCAAAACACTTGCAGGTTAACATAAGAATGGGTTTGGACAAAGAAAGAAAGAAGTGTGGTTTCATTTTAAGTTAATTCAATATCAGTGTAGTTGGGCTGAATTTCTGATTAGTTTAAGGTAAATGATCTTTATTTTCTTATTTTGGGAGGACAAGCAGCTGCTTCCCTTCCTTTCCTACATTGAATTATTCATTCTTTCCCTCTTCTGTCCCTACAAAGCATGATAATCCATGCATTTTCTAACTGGCTTAGTAAAAGGTTACTCACTTTCTGCTCAACTCTTTTACTGTTGGTCAAAGAAGAAGCTGTCACTCATGGGATAGAGGGCATTATGTTGAGCAACTAACTGAAATGGCCAAAGTCACCCAAGTCTGCAACTGGCCGACAAGGAACCTCAATATTAAAATTTCTAAAAGCACAGGCAATTCAGAATATGAGCTTTTGAAAGTTAAAAATGCAGTGATACTGTTACTGTCTTGATTGTCTGAATAACCTATTAGAGGTCGCACAGCATCCTCTACTTGGGAGAAAGGCAGAAAGTACTGACTACTAGACTCAGTTGTCTCTTTTGGAGCCAAGGCATGAAGCAGTCTTGATCTACTACAAGATCACAAGTATCCACCTCAACATGTTTTTAAATGTAGGTTTTATTATTATTCAGGTGCGAATAGGCCAACAGTTCAAGAGACAGTTGCCATTGAAAAGATAGTACATTCTTTTCAGAAGGGACTGTTATGGAACATTGTGTCTTACAATATTTTAAGTCAATTGTATATTGTGAATATTTCCTCATGGCATTAGATAATATTTTACCACATATTTTTAATAGTTTCAGAGTATTTAACAAATAAATGTAGGGTATTTGTGACTCAATCTCCTATTGTTGGGTTAAGTTTGGTACTTGCATGATGCTACAATGAACATTCCCGTAGCAATACCTTTGTCTGCTTTTATAATCTCCTAGAATTGCTGAGTTAAGAGTATTAATGTGCTTAACACTTTTGGTACTCATTTGTCGTAGTCCCTTGAGGCTGCTATAACAAAATACCATAGACTAAATGACTTATAAAGAATAAAAATTTGTCCCTCACAGTTCTGGAGTCTGGAAAATCCAAAATTAAGGTGCTGGCAGATTCAGTGTATGGTGAGGGCCCATTTCTTTGTTCATAGACAATGTCTTCTCGCTGTGTCCTCACATGATGAAAAGACAGAATGCTGGTCTCCTTGGACCATTGTAAGAGCACTAATCCCATTCATGAGTGCTTTGCCCTCACAACCTAATCATCTCCCACAGGCCTTACCCAAAACCATCACAGTGGGAATCAGGTTTCAACATACGAATTTTGGAGCGTGGTGACACATGCCTGTAATCCCAGCTACTCCACAGACTGAGATGGGAGAATTGCCTGGGCCTGGGAGTTTGAGTCCAGCCTGGACAATACAGCAAGGGCCCATCTCTAAAAAAGCAAAGTAATAATAATGTAAATAAATAAGATAAAACATATGAAATTTGGGGGGCACACAAATATTCAGTCCATAACGTCATTCGTTTGCTCAACAAATATTTATTGAGATAAATGGTATCCGGGGCACTGTGAACTACTCATACCAGGCCTTTGTCCACATGCAGCTTACACTTGTGGATGAGGCAGACAATTCACAATGAAAAAGTAAATTCACAATGTGATTGCAGAGAGTTATGAGTGCTTCAGAGAAAAGTAAAGTGACAGGGCCTCAATATTTTGCAGAGCATGGTTAGGGTCTGTCTGAGAGCATGACATGTGAGCAGAAACCACTTCTGTGGGTGTTCCAGGCAGAGAGGAAAAACAGGAAGAACTCAAGCTTGGCCCAGTTGAAGACTTGTCAGGCCAAGGTGGTTGGAATGGAATGGGCCAGAGGAGGAATGTGGGGAAGGTCACCAGGAGCCAGACTGCAAGGTTCTAACCACAGTCTGAAGCTCTTTGCACAGCAGAGTGATATGATTGGCATTCCACACTAAAAACACCATTCTGGTTGCTGGGTGGAGAATGGACGATGGAAGTTGATGTTCAGTTAGGTGTGTGTTGCAATAGTTCAGACAAGGATGAAAGCATTTGCTCTGGGGCAAGGAGATAGCGGGGACATTTCTGAATATGTATTTCAAAGCAGAGACCACAGACTTGCAGATGGATCAGGTGCAGAGTATGAGGGAAAGATGGGCAATCGAAGATGCCCTCTAGAAAAGCCGTGGTACTCAGCACCATAGACCCTCCTTCCCCACAATCTCACCAGCACTATCGTTTTCCTCTTGCCAAACTGATAAGAAAAATATTTTTAATTGTTTTCAGTTTCTTGATTATTACTGAGGTTAGGCGTGTTTGGGGTTTATGTGTTTATGTGTGTTTCTTTGATTGTAAAAATAATATTTTTAACTAAAATTGGTTTTTTTTTTGAGACGGAGTTTCGCTCTTATCATCCAGGCTGGAGTGCAATGGCATGATCTTGGCTCACTGCAACCTCTGCCTCCTAGGTTCAAGCGATTCTCCTGCCTCAGCCTCCCAAGTAGCTGGGATTACAGGCGCCTGCCACCACGCCCGGCTAATTTTTGTATTTTTAGTAGAGATGGGGGTTCCACCATGTTGACCAGGCTGGTCTCGAACTCCTGACCTCAGGTGATCCACCTGCCTCCACCTCCCAAAGTGCTGGGATTACAGACATGAGCCACTGCGCCTGGCTCAGCTAAAATTATCTATCTGAGAAACCGTAAAGATGGATGTATGTCTTCCTCAATGGAATGTGAGTTTCACAAAAGCAAAGGACAAAATAACCTTGTTTGTTTTAGTCACTGCTCTATGTCTGGCACCTAAAACAGTGCCTACCACACAGTGATGATAAAAATGCTAACACTTAGAAACCTTAATATGTGCCAGGCACTCTTCTAAGTGCTTCTTATGCAATCACTCCTGTATTACAACCCATTACAGATGAAGAAATTGAGCCACAGAAAGGTTAGTAATTTGCCTAAAGACACACAGCCGGTAGGTGGTGAAGCTGGGGTCTGACTTGAGAGTTCAACTCTTAACTGCTGTGTTCTACTGCCTTTCAATAGTAAATATGAAGAACCATTCGAGTATAAACTAATTTTCCAATCTGTGAAAGGTGAATAGTAGTATCTATTTAATCTTAAGTGTTTGGAAAAGAAGCATGAGAGTAATTCAATAACTAAACAAAACTAAATAACCCAACACACTACAGAAATCCAGGATATAGTAATTAGAAAAGAGAAATTATTTAAAACACATTTGGGAAGAAGTTAAAGAAAGGCTTAGTACATTTGAACTCTAGGATTATGCTTCAAATTCTCATCAATGAACTCTGCCTGTTGTTAAAGACCTAGAGGTGTTAAATGAGACTCTAGAATAAACATTAGTCTTCCACTCCTTCCCTACACTTGAAAAAGCTCAAATCCATCCCATACTCTCTGCTAATTAGTCCTCCCAAAACAGCGCTGAACACATGTCCTCATTGCCTTCTCAACAGCCTCTCCCTACAATGGAACAGAAACTGTTGAAAGAAGCGTGGCATACAAGGGAAACAGCTCACATTAGCTCCAGGGAGTACTGAGTGTGAATCTCAGCTCTCCTAGTGACTAGCAGAGTGACCACAGGAAGACCATTGAGTTGACCATCCTCCGTGTCTCAGTTGTAAAATAGCAATCATAGGCTATTGTCAGGATTGAGTAACATGAGGTGTGTGCAGTGGTTAATTTTATGTGTCCGGGCCACAAGGTACCCAGACATTTAGCTAAACATTATTCTAGGCAATTCTGTGTGGGTGTTTTTGGCTAATGTTAATATCAGAATTGGTCAAAAAGTAAAGCAGATTGTACCCCCGTTTTGTGGGTGGGCCTCATCCAGTCAGTGTAAGGCCTGAATAGAACAAAAAGACTGACCCTCTGAGTGAGAGAGAATTCTTCCTGCCTGATGACCTTCTAACTGGGACACTGGCTTTTTTTAATGACTTCGGACTCAAACTGAACCTTCAACTTCAGTTCCCATTAATTCCTGAGCCTTCAAGACCCATCAGTTCCTGGGTCTTGAGCTTAACAGCCTTTGGACAGGAACTGCACCATCAGCTCTCCTGGTTCTCAACTTTCAGACTCAGACTGGAGATAGACCATTGGCTCCCCCAGGTCTCTAGCTTGCTGATTCAACCTCCAGATCTGAAACTTGCCAGCCTCCATAATTGAGTGAGCCAATTGCATACACACACACATACGTATATGTATTTGTATACGTGTGTGTGTGTAGAGAGAGAGGATAAAGATGATATAGGTATTGATTCTGTTGACTCTGTTTCTTGGGAGAACCCACATTTGAAACAGGATGCTATCTCTCCCCAGTACATGCAGCAGCTACTCAGCAGATGTGCATCACAGCCAGATATTTCTGGATTTCATTTCTGCTCTGCCATTGTTAGGTGTATAATCAGGGCAAGGCAAGTTAAAGTCATCTGTGTATGCTATAATTTCTTTATCTTTAAAACAGAAGCAATACATCATGTTTAGGCTGTTAAGATGATTAAATAAATAAGTTACGTAAATAATCCATAATATGGTAAGCTCTCAGGAAGAAGCTTGGGAATGTTTTGTTCCTTTAATACATCACTTAGTCATTCACATTCAGAGATAAATATTGGCCTTTTTCCATTCAGTAACTTTCATCCCACATGCTTTTCCTATGCATGCCAGTCATAAGTCATACTGTGCTTTGCTTTAGAATGGCACCTTAAATTATATTCTTTGACATAGGCACATTACATAGGTAGTGTTGTATCTCTACGTAGTAATCACTACTTCATTTCCTCCCAGCTTCACTTATACCTGGGGCCTTCGACCATTTGTTTCGCCCCAGCCTCCTTCTCAGTGGTCATCTCCACATGGAGTCCACTTCATTGCCACCATAGCAGCAAGTATTAGAAAAGCACAAACTCTTACCAGTACATCTCTTATTGCCTTAGTGAACTGAATGTTTTCTGGGCCCTGCCGGGAACAAAATCAGGTAGAGTTCGCAGGTCTTAATTGGTCAATGCATTTCTTTTCCTTTTCATTTCTCTTTTCTTTCTTTCTTTTTTTTTTTTTTTCCGAATTTCACTCTGTCACCCAGACTGGAGCGCAGTAGTGCAATCATGGCTTACTGCAGCCTTAACCTCCCAGGCTCAAGCAATCCTCCCACCTCAGCCTCCCAAGTAGCTGGGACTGCAGTGATGTGCCACCATGACCAGCTATTTTTTTTATTTTGTTTTATTTTATTTGTAGAAACAGAGTCTCACTATGTTGCCCAGATTGGTCTCAAACTCCTAGCTCAAATGATCCTCCCACCTCGGCCTCCCAAAGTCCTGTGATTACAGGTGTGAGGCACCATTCCTTGCTGCTGCATTTTTTTTAACAGCTTTACTGAGATATAATTCACATATCAGCAAATGTTTAATAGGTACTTGTTTTAGCAAATGTTATTGAATTAGCAATATGTTATTGCTAATTGAATTAGGAAATGTTATTGAAATTATCTAAAAGAATCAATCCGTATGGCTATAATGGCTTCAAAAGAAAATAAAGCATATAATTTTTTTTTGCCACAATAATGCAGTTGTTTAGTTCCAAAGGGGATAACATCCAGCCTAATTTCTTCAGTTAACCTAGTACTTCTATCCTGTAGGTGCCAGTCTGTAAAATAGTGATTCTCAATCAGAATCACCAGGGATATTTGTTAAGGCACAGATGGTTAGACTCCACCCTGAGAGTTTCTCATTCAGTAGGTCTGAGGCAGGGCTCAGGAATCTGCATTTATAATGAGAACAGATGGATGCATAGAGGAGAACAGCACACACCGAGGCCTTTCAGAGGGTGGAGGGTGGGAGGAGCGGGAAGGATGAAATAATCTGTAAAACAAACCCCCATGACACAAGTTTACCTACGTAATAAACCTGTACTTGTACCCTTGAACTTAAAATAAAAGTTAAGAAAAATTAACGAACAACAAAAAAGAATCTGCATGTCTAACAATTTCTCAGATGAGGCTGATGCAGCAGGTCTAGATAGCACGGCTGAAAAAATTCTCTTGAAAAATATCTCTATATAATGATAGGGCTTTGGCCCTTCCAAAGGGCGCTTGCTGAAATTTGTTACCTGACACAACTTCAGCCTTCTGCAGCGCCTCATCATGTGTCAAGAGAAAGCCTGAACGAATGCAAGTTCGGCAATTCTGGGCTTTGAGTCTTGCCTCCCTCTAGACCTCTTAAGAAGCTGCCCATTTCACTGTCTAGCTCTGAGAATTGAGGCTTTCAGCTGGCATGTCAAGCCTGACCCCTTCCTGGAGCTTTCCGGCAACAGTATCAGAGTTCACATAGTTCAGCCTGCTGCTAGAGGGGAACTGGCTTGCACTGGCTGCCCTGCATGTCTTGATTGTTGTCAGATAGGAAGCACACCCCTGTTTCCATTTAGAATGTGTACTATAGATGCCCTTCTAAATAAACCATGCTCTGCCAATACTCACACTTTCTCTAAGTTCTTTGATTAGTATCAGTAAATTGCAAATCCAGGATCTTTATGGCAGCTGAAGGGATGGGGAGTGTACAGAGTCTAATTGTGAAAGTGGCATGTTGCACCTGTTACATTCCTGGTAGGAGGAACCCAGACTTTGATATGAATACTGAGAAAGTTTAACTTGGAAATATTGCTGAAAAAGAACAACACTGGAATCAAAATATCACTTTCCCACAAGTCACTAACAGTTCCTATGTGTTTAAATTTTCTGCATCCTCAGAAACAAACATATAAAAGAAGGAGCGAAGAGTACTAAAAGTATTTTTAAAATACAGTTTTCTAAGTCAAAAGTAAAAGAACAAAGCTTTAAAAAGAAGCAAGGTCAATGTCTGCTCTGATACAGATCCCAAGGAGTAACACTTAAAGATTTTGTAAATATGTATACATTCTTGGAAGCTCAATACATATAATTAATATTAAGAACAAAAGAATACCAATAAACATGAAAGATATGGAAGATGAAGAACAGAAATCCAAAATGCAAACTATAAAAGTACCTGAAGGGCAAAATTAATAATCAAGGTATAATTTTTTAAGATCCAGAATTTTTTAAAAAATGATTAAAATAACTATAAATTAATTAAAAGACCAATCACTGTCTCGTGTTCAATAAATAAACAGAAACTAACTCTGGAAGTTAGTAACTAGTAAAATGCTTCAACTTTGAGAATAAAGATTTCACCATTTTAAATGAGCCAAAATTAGAATTTCTTCAGGTTGCTTAACTGCTATCCCAAGATAATAGAATTAGAGCTTCAGAATGTTTAAGGAAAAAAGTCCAATTTAAGAATGATATACACAGCCAAGCTGTGAGTTGTAGGAAAGACAAAAATTTTCAAATGGTCTATCTTTTAGAAAGCCTCTGGAACATCTTCTCTGCAGAGACCACATGGGGTGTTAACCAGCTCACCAAACCCTGGGACAGGAGCATAAGAAGGAGTCTTTGGAGGGGAAAGCTGATGTATAAACGCAGCCCGGTATCCAGTAAAGTCAAGTTTCTCTTTTTTCTTTTAAAAATAAGCAAATGTTGGTAGAAAAAGATAGTTGATATTAACAGAATAAGAGCAAATTGGAAAAAAAAAAGCAGATTGATATTGCTGAAATATTTAACTAATGGAAGTAATAATTTAAATAAAAGTAGGACAAAATAAATAAAAAATAATGAAGGGATAAGTGCTTCAGATTAAGAAAATAATGAATAGAAGAAAGGGGGAGCCACAAAGCACAAAAATGTCTTATCCTCCATAGACAAGATACCACAGTAATTATGTTTAAATGTACAGATGTAAAGTAATATTAGAGTAGAAAACGTGCCAGAAGTGATTGTGGCTAATTTTTTTTTTTTTTTTTTTTTGAGATGGAGTCTTTCTTTGTCACCAGGCTGCAGGCTGGAGTGCAGTGACACGATCTCACCTCACTGCAACCTCCACCTCCTGGGTTCAAGTGACTCCCCTGCCTCAGCCTTCCAAGTAGCTGGGACTAGAGGCGAGCGCCACCACGCCCAGTTAATTTTTTGTATTTTAGTAGAGGTGGGGTTTCACCATGTTGGCCAGGATGGTCTCGATCCATTGTGGCTAATTTTATAGTAATAAATTAATGACTACTCCAATTAAGGATGCTACGGGGTGTTTAAAATTATTCATAAGTAATGGTAAGTGTAGGACATTAAACTTTCAAATTATTCTAATCTGAAAAAGAAAACATTACAGTCCATTAAAAATCATAATATAAATGAAAAAACATAGAAGTTCAACTTTAAAAAATATAAAATAAGAAGATAGAGAATTAGCAAAATAAAGAACATAAAATTATGTAGAAAGCTCATCAAGATATCCTATTTAATTATTTAAATCCATGAATGAACTTAGAGATGCACATAAAGCACAGAGAGTCAATAGTCTAAAATGTAATGTGGGCAAATATTATTAATGAGCTTTTGCATATAAGAGAAGGAGATCCTTATGTTGTGAGGGCAGATGTAAGTTATTTATAAAAACATAACACTTTCTGGAAAAAAAAGATTTGAATGCACCTTAAAATCAATAATAAAAAAAACAGACAGCAAAAAAATGTTAAAAATGGAAGAATAAACAAAAAGTCATATTGTATTTGGATATTTTTATTTTTATAAATATACAAAAATCTCTAAATTTTAATTAATATTTAAACTGAAATATAATTAGCAAACATTTAAAAGAACAAACATCATACCAACTACTTATTTCAGAAATAGAATTATGATTTAATATTTTAAGATCTAATAAAAATATCCACATAAAAAAATCTATACAATCAAATTTATTTGTTCAGCAGATGCTGTAATTAATTCATTTTATTCTCAATGGTGTACTAATTAAATTCAAAAGCAAAACAAAGAAGCCTACCACTATCCTTTTTATTTTAAAATGTATTAGAGATTTTTTTTTTTTTCTTGAGACGGAATTTCACTCTTGTTGCCCAGGCTGGAGTGCAGTGGTATGATCTCGGCTTACCACAGCCTCCGCCTCCCGGGTTCAAGCGATTCTCCTGCCTTAGCCTCCCAAGTAGCTGGGACTACAGGCACCTGCCACCAGGCCTGGCTAATTTTCTGTATTTTTAGTAGAGAGGAGTTTCACGAGGTTTAACTACGTTGGCCAGGCTGCTCGTCTCAAACTCCTGACCTTGTGATCTGCCCACCTTGGCCTCCCAAAGTGCTGGGATTACAGGTGTGAGCCACCGTGCCCAACTAGAGATTTTTAATAATGCAAAATTTTAGGACAAATAAGAAAAATATGTATTAGAAAGAGACAAATTAATAACTAAAGATGACATGATTTTGTATACCTGACAAAAAATCCAAAAGAATCACGTGAAAACCACCTAAAGTCATGAAAGAATTTATGTAGAACAGTGAAAGTTCAGGATAAATTCTGAAAAATCAGTAGCACTTCTTTGTGCTGGCAATAACTATTTAAATTATATATCATTTCTAAAAAAAGTCAGATTCAGATTTCATTTACAATAGGAATGAAACAATAAAACAAGTAAATTTAATGAAAGAAATTTCGAAAGTGTATTTTGAAAGCGTAAATATTACTGTAGTTTTAAAATTTTAAATATATAAAGAAATTTAACATCTAGGTTCACAGTATTCTTAAAAATTAGAAAACTTAACTTTTCCACCCATATTATTTTTCAGTTGAACGCAGTATCAATATAGTTATGGAATTTAGAAAACACTGATAGTTCACAAGGAAAAATCTACATGTGAGGATGACAAAAAAAATCTGAAAAAATGCACAATAGGGATATTTCCCTCTATTAGTTACTAAAACTTATAAATAAATAATAATTCAAACAGAGGGGTGTTTAAGGAAAACAAAAACTATTCAATGAAACAAGTGTCCAGAAATAGACCCTGTTATCTATAAAAATTCAATAGTTGATAAATTAAGCTTTCTAAAATAATCATAAAATAATTTTTAATAAATAATTTAAAATTCAGATACATATATATATATACATTTTAGAGGGAAATACATTAGCAATATGTCTTACAGCATATACCAGAATAAATTGCAAATGGAATTAAAGAGCTAAATAGAAAATGATGAACTGAGTCCATACAAAAGTGTTAACAGAGCTCACTGCCGCCACCACCACCACCACAACCAGGATAACGAGACTTAAAAGTTATAGACAAGATAAATATTTATATAACAAAATGTGCTAGATGGTAAAAATGGCCAGAACTTTTTGCAGTTCTTCTCATCAACAAGTGGAATCTATTTCTCCACTATTTGAATCTGAACTTACTTTGAAACTTGCTTTGATCAATAGAATGCCGTGAAAGTCATATTGTGCAAGTTCTAAGCTTGGGCCTCATGATGCCTTAAATGCATACTTCTGCTTTTTCTCCTGGAACCTCTGTTCCTGTTGCCATGTAAGCAAGTACAACTTGGCCTGCTGGATGGTAGGACATCACGTAGGGCAGAGACAAGCCATTGCAGCTGAACCATCTCAGACCAGACAACCCCCAGCTAACCAAGCAGCTGCCAGCAAATGTTTGAGTGAGTTTAGTCAGCCATAATTGGCCCAGTCACCCAGCTAAGCCAGCCCAAACTGCTGACCCATGAACTAAGTAAGTGTTAAGGCTCTAAGCTACTAAGTGTTGAGCTGTTCTATTACACAACAATTAATAACATATTCTGAGTGCTCAAATATAAGAGAGAAAACTATCAGTGCAATATCCTTGAGAAACAGATGGGATTTACTATACAGAGAAAAGATCGCTCAGAATATGTGCAAGAATTCTCAGAAGAGGATTATATCAAATGATGAGAGGAGCATGATAGTTCATATCCGAGGAGAAAGCTGAGATTAGGAAGAAGCATGGGGCAAATGAGTATTGAATTCATTGGGATACAGGCATGACTATAGCAAGGCTAAATGACCTCTGCATATTTTCCCCCAATCCCAGAAGCTAGTTAGTAGTAAAAAGAATGAATGTCTCCTGTGATAGTAGCCATGTTTAGGGCAGAGGGATTGAGCAATACCTCACATGGCTAGTTTTGCCTGAAAGTAACAGAGGTTATCCAAGACGAAAAGAGATGCAAAGTATGCTCTCTGACTATAATAGAATTAAATGAGAAATCAATAACAGAAAGATAGCTGGAAGATACCAAAATAATTGAAGATGAAACAACACACTTCTCTATAACACAGGGGCCAAACAGCAAGTCCTAAGAGGAATTTGAGAATATTCGGAACCAAATAAAAATAAAAATGCTAATCATAAAAATTTGGTGGATGCAAAAAAAAAAAAGCAATGTTTAAAGTGAAATTTGTAGCACTGAATGCATATATTATAAAAGAATAAAGATCTAGAATCAATAATCTAAATGTCCATCTTATGAAACTAGAACAGGAAAAGCAAACCAAATCCAAAGTAAACAGATGAAAAGAAATAAAAATCACAGCGGAAAGCAATGGAATTTAAAATAGGAGATCAGTAGAGAAAATCAATGAAACCAAAAGCTGATTCTTTGAAAGAATCAATAAAATTGATAAATCTCTAACCAGTCTAAGAGAAAAAGAGAAAACATTAATTAATAATATAAGAAATAGAAAAGATCCTCATTACTGATCTTATGGACATTGAAAAGACAGTAAAGGAATATTATGAATAACTGTACGCCCCAAATTTGATAACTTAGTTGAAATTGGTCAATTTCTTAAAACACAATCTACCAAAACTCAGACAAGGACAAATAGACAATCTGGATAGATAAACCAGATATCTACATATCTATATCTACATACATATACATATAGGAAGAGTTTTTAAAACATTTACAACCATTGACCCAGTAATTCTTCTTTGGAAAATTAATATTTTAGGAAGAAATTCAATATAATATAATATACTGTAATATAATATGAACTTATGTGGTCACTTGTATGTCCAGACAAGATGCAGCAACAAGGAATAGATTTCTTCTATCTTAAGTGAGCATACAAAATATATGAAAAACAATTTTCATACATAGGACCACAGCCAGTGCAGTAATTCTGGGAAAAAAAAAAAAAAGTATGCCTTACAATTATATCAACTTACAGTCCAGAGGCAGTCTCCAGGACACAGTACCGAAATGGGTACTCTGAACAGAGCTCAATGTTTTTGCTAAGCTGGCCAGACAAAGATTGACTTTTGGGAGGCCAAGGCAGTTAGAATTTGTAGGACAGAATGCTGGAGAATTGAGAGATTTTTCAAAGAGAGAGCATTCCAAAGATATAAAAGCAGGTCCACTTGAGTCTTTGACTCACATGGTCTGTCTTTGTGTGAGGGAAAATTAAATGAAGCAAGAAAATATAATCTGTAACCAGGAAAAAATCTCAATCATAGAAACATACAAAGAAATTAAAGACATGATGGAATTAACCGATGAGGGCCTCAAAACAGAGTACATTGTTAAATGACCATAATAAAAAATAATGGAATATATAAAAAAGAGTTTCTAGAGATAAAAATTAAAATATCTGGAACTAAAAATACATTGAATAAAAAACACTACAGAAGAAGAATTCAATGTGCTTGAATACATAGTAATAGAAATTATTTTTTAAATGTAAAGAGAGAAATAAACAATGAAAAAGTAAACAGAACACCAATATCCTTGGGGATGTTATCAAGTTATCTAAGACACACATAATTGAAGCCCAAAAGGGGAAAGAAACAGAAATATTTTTAAAGAACAGCTAAAACTATTCCAAACTTGATTAAAATTATAGTCTCACAGATCTAAGAAGCTGAAGAAAAATCCAAGCAAAAGAAACAAAGAAACCACACCAAAGCACATTATAATCAAATTATTAAAAGTAAATTAAGGAGAATATCTTAAAAGCAGCTAGTAGAAAAGAAGACACAAAGATAAGAATGACAGACAACTTCTTATCAGAAACTATGCAAAATGGAAAACTATTAAAATGATTAACATCTTTAGATGTTAATATGGACTCTAAAAATGATTAACATCTTTAGGGTCCAGAAAGAAAAAATAGTCAGCCTAGAATTCTTTATTCAGTGAAAATATCTTTCAAAAGTGAAGACAAACTAAAAATTTCTCAGACAAGAAACAGCAAAGAGAATTAATCACTATCAGATCTAAACTACAAAAAATATCAAAGGAAATTCTTCAGGCAAAAACAAAAGGAAAATAATACCAGAAGGAAATGTAGAACTATACAAAGAAATGAGTAATTGAATACTAACAAAATATTAATATATGGGTACATATAAAACAATTTTTCTCATTTTTCATCTTCTTAATTGACTGTTACTATACTACTAAAGAAAACAATCACATACTCAAAGTGTAGCTAACAAGCAAATATTAGATATAACATAAAAGCTTAAAACAAGCTTAATCTAAAGGAGGTAGGAAAAGAGGGGGAAGACAACAAAGAACAAAAGGATAAACAGAAAAGAAAAAGCAGGGTGGTAGATTTAAACCTAAGCAATCAATGATTATCTTAAACAAATTAAGTCTAATTGACCCATTAAAAAACCATAGACTGTTAGATTGGATTAAAAAGCAAGAACATTTTAAATTTTAAAACACAGGTCAAAAGTGAAAAGATGTGTGGTCTATTTGGGGTTAATTTTTGTGTATGGTGTGAGGTAAAGGTATGTGGTTTGTTTGCTTGTTTCTTGCATGTGGATATCCAACATTGTTGAAAACACTATCTATTACACCATTTAAAGACTTTGGAAACTTCGTTGAAAGAAATCAATTGATCATAAAGTTAAGAGTTTATTTTTGGACTCTGTTCCGTTCCATTGACTTACATGTTTTTGCTAGGGCCAATGTTGTACTTTGCTGTGGCTTTCTAGCTGGTTTTGGAGTTGGGTAGCATAAGTCCTCCACCTCTGTTCTTTCCAAAATTGTTTAGCTAATCTGGGTCCCTTGCATTCTCATGTAAATTTTTGGATCACTTTGTCAGCTTCTTCAAAGGAATCTGCTAAGATTTTAATAAGGATTGTGCTAAATACGTAAATCAATTTGAGGAAAATTGCTATCTTTGCAGTATCAAGGCTTCCAATTCATGAACATGAAATGTCTCTCCATTTATTTAAATCTTCATTGTTTTCTCAGCAATATTTTGTAGTTTTCAATTACAAGTCATGTACTTCTTTTATTAAAGTTATTTCTAAGTATTTTATTATCTTTGATTATACAATGAATGAAATCATATTCTTAAATTCATTCTCAGATTGTTCATTTCTCACATATAAAAACACAATTGAATTTTGTTTCTTAAACCAGCAATCTTTCTGTATTTGGTTATTAGTTTTATTAGTTATATTGGGGGCTTTTGTTGTTGCTGCTGCTGTTATTGTTGTCAACTACATTCAAAACCATGTCATCTGCAAATAGTTTTATTGTTTTTAAAAAAAACTGGAGGAAAAGATATCATGCAAACACAAAGCTAGAGTGACTATATTGATATCAGACAAAGTAGACTTTAAGACAAAAAAACTTACAACGGAAAAGATGGATATTTTATAATGATAAAAACAAGACTATACGGTAACATTAAATAAGTATACCTAATTATAGAACTTCAAAATTTATTAACTAAAATCTAATAGAATTGAAAGTAGAAGTAGACAAGTCCTTAATTGTAACTGGAAATTTAAACAATTTTCTCCCAGTAATTGATAAAACAGGTAGACAGAAAATCAGTAAGGATGTATAAGATGTAAACATTGTTATCAAACAACTCAACCTAATTGATATTTATAGAACATTGCATCCAATAACAGCCTAAAACACATTTTTGAGTGTGCAGCAAATATTAACTTAAATAGATCATATTCTATACTACAAAGCAAATATCAATGAAGTTAAAATACTTGAAATTATAAAATGCATATTCTCTGACCACAGAGAAATAAAACAAGAAATCAATAACAGAAAGGTATATGAAAAATCCCCAAATACTTGGATCTTAATAACACACTAAAAAATAATTGATGGGTTAAAGAAGAAAGCACAAGATAAATTATTTTGAAATGAGTCAAAATGAAAACACATCAAAATTTGCAGGATAAAGTAAAACAGTCCTTGGAAGGGAAATTTATAATATTTAGTGCTTATCTTAGAAAAGAAAAATCTCAAATTAATGATGTAAACTTCTACCTTATGAAAGTAGAAGAAAAGCCAGTGAAATCTAAAATAAGCTAAATAAAGATAAGAACAGAAATTAATGAAACAGAAAACAGAAAAACAATAAAGAAATATTAATGTAACCAAAAGCTGCCTCTTTGAAAAGACTAACAATTGATAAGCCTCTAGACAGATAGACCGGAAAAAGAGGGACTCATAGATATCATCCAGATATTTAAGGATAATAAAGAAATATTGTGAACTTTATGCCAATTAACTCAAAAATTGGGCAAAACAGACAGATTTCTTGAATGACACTGATTACCAAAACTGACACAAAAAGAAATAAAAAATCCGAAGAGTCTTCTATCATTTAATTAATTGGATTTGTTATTTAAAAGCCTTTCCAGAATGATACGTTCAAGCCCAAATAGCTTAACTGGTAAATTCTACCACACATTTGGAACTAGTAATATCAGTTACATTAATTCTTTCAGAGAATAGAAAAGGAAAGAATATTCTCCAACTCCTTTTATGAGGCCAGCAATAAAAACATTGCAATGAAAGAAAATTATATACCAACATCCCTCATGAAAATAAACACAAAATTACTCAATAGGAATGGGAGTCAGTGTGTCACTTAGGCTGAAACAACAGGATGCTGCCCTCCAGGACTTTGATTCTGACAAGAGTTGACATAATAAAGCAGGGATAATCAGAAGATATTCGTCCAACTACAGAGGATTGACAGAGGCAACAAATGCCCAACCACAATGCTGGTGAGTACTCCCCAGTTAGACTCTTCCTGGAAGAAGGCATTGGTTGCTCTTTGTGGCCACGTTTCTCTTGATCCTTGCCCATTGTCTAGTTTAGCGTTTTAACTTTTGATCAATTTTGTGGACTCTCCAAAGGCCTTTCCATAAATGCCTTCTGCTAAATTTAGCAACTAAAAACCTGAACAGTAAATCAAGTTCTGCTAAAACTTTTACAACTAAGAACCTGAACTACTATAGAAATTGGTAGCAAAGAGTGACTTACACAGGCCCCCACAGAAATGGAGGGACTTTAGGATTGGAAAACTGATCTCATTGGGATGAAGGCTGTGAAAATTTAATTAGTATGCTGGGATAATAATCTAGAATAACAGTTCATTAAATTATCACCTATGGTCATCAGAAAAGAAGAGTTCATGCAATCTAAGGCACTGTTCAAAAAATATTTTCAGGGCTCCCCCTCTCCAATTTCTCAGCCTGATTCCCTCTGCATTGGCCTTATTATTAGAATCTGTCCACGTATATTTACAGATAGCTATAATCAACTGTAGATTTACAGGCTTTGAAGTCACAATATCTGAAAGAAAGAGACCTCTCTTCTCTCTCACTACAAACATTTATGCAAATCTTTGTTAAAAAGACTCCAGTCATGTGTGGAATCTATGGCCACCTGGGGATCATCATGGTGTCCGTAGATATAGGATGCACTTACTGGCCAGCCCGTATCATGTGTCCACTCCTGTGGCAGAGGAGACAGAGTCTTTTGATTGGCAGCTCCACCTTATTCACATGGAGTGGAGGAGAAATGTTCCCAAAATGAAAGGATGTTGGACAAACAAAAAGCAATCATTGACCGCTACCGAGAGAAAAGGCAAAGATGAAGAAAAGACACTTAGTGACCTATGGATGACAGTCCCCTTTGAGAAAGTTGGAGGGGATGCACTCAAGAGTCCAGGTGGAGGGACTGACTTCAGATCAGAAGGGGATGTGTCCTTTCTCTACTGTGTATATGTACTAAGCTGCCTCAAATCCTTAACTAACTAAATTTAATAGTATCTATGACATAATTGACAGTGCAGGGTCATTGTGTCCTTGAAAATAAACCAGTTTAAGCAACAGGCACTTTAGCTATTGCTGATCAACCCTTGCTGATCAACCATTAATATGACAATATTTACATTACTAATAAAATTTCTGTTATGTTAAAATGTGAACCATAGGATACCCATTTGGCATATTTGCTTATTATTTTTAGTAGTCCTATGTGCTAGATTATAAAAAAAATGAAATGTATATGTTGATCATAGAGGTCAAATGTATAATGGTTAAGAGTGCAGATTTGGAAACAAGCAGAACTGAGTTTGAATCCTGGCTACACCACTTGTCACTTATGTGACCCTAGGAAAGTTACTTAATGTTGAAGTCATGTAAAATGTTCTGCAGAAGTCCTAGAACACATTAAGTTCTTAATAATATGTGTTATCTATGGTTATTTATCATGCTTCTAAAACATTAAAGCCCATTCATTTAATGTATCACCCTCAACTTCTCATCATTCAGATTCTTTTCTAATTCAGTCAGAATTAGTGAGGTTAGACTGTACATAGATAAAATAATGTATAAATATTGAAATACAGGGTCACATAAGCACCTGATCGTTGTGCTTTTTATCTTTTTTTTTTTTTTTTAAAGAAAAAAATCCTCTAGATTTTCCTCACCCAGAAATCCTTCCCAGACAGCTCCTTTAAGAACTGTAGCTCTTTCAGGATTCTTCACTATACTGAAAGAATTTAACCTTATTTACGTTGTCCAGTCAAAAACTTGGTAGTTCACTTTTAAGAGCATGTTTTCTAAACATCTCTGGTAAATGGAAATTTTGACTTTATGCCCAGGACACCCTGAGAGCTACTCCTACAGAAAAAAAGCTAATAGGATAATAAATCCCAAGTCCTTTTTTAATGTTTTTTTTCTCTCTGAACAAGAGTTGTTTTAGTTAAACTTGCATTCACTTTTCTCTGAACGCTGCCCCCGCTCTCCTCGGACCATTGTGTTTAGTACAGGACTTTTGACTCAGCCATCATTACTCACACTTTACTGATTTTACTTTAAACACTGTTGGCTAAAACGACAATTTATCAAGACTGTTTTGCCTAGCAGTTGGGGATAATTTATTTTCCTGTTGAAGGGTTTGATATTTATTAGCGCGGCAGCGGGCCGGTCAGCAGAGATCCACACTCCAGGGGACAGGCTCTGAGACCAGCTTCATGGCCTCTGCTCCGCCCTCTCCAGCTCCCAAGCTCCTAAGGCAATTCCAGGCTGGTGCCTGAGGATGCTGAGGGGAGAGACAAGTGTGAGGCTCTTTCTCTTGGGAAAAGGAAGCTCAGGGTGTTCTGCTTCCCTCCCCTGGGAAGCTGGACCCACAGCTGCGAAGGTGAAGATGCGTAGCCAGCAATCGCAGGGGGAGAGGTGAGCCCCCAAACCCTCTCCTCATCGGTAGAGTCTCCGAGATCCCTGGTGTGCAGATGAGGACTCATCACAGAAATATGTGTATCTGTACAGAGAACTCGCCCAACTTCAGAAGCCAAACAGCATCTGGTTACAAGAGATTACTCAGGTAAGTTGGGGGCTGTCTGAGAAGTGGAGAATCCCAGACCTCTAATGCCAACGGGAAATGCCGCATCTTTGCAGTGCAATCAGAGTGCCTGGCAAGGGTAGGCGTTTAGTAATGATTTACTGTTGAGGCAAATGAATAACTGAAAGAAAGGAATTTGGGTTTACTGTGTGCCTGGCACTGTGCTAGATTTACATACATCATTTTTATTTCATCCTTGCGATAATCCCAAGGATGAGTATCGGTTTCCAGTGGGCTCTGGGAAGTTCTGTAAATTGCCTATATTTGATAGCGAGTAAGTGGGAGAACCTGGGAACAAACCCAGATCTATCTGAAACCATGCCCTTCTGATGCTTCATACCATTTCCCTACCAAAGGCAGGCCGCAGAAAGCTGGCCTGGACATACCAGTGTGGTGCCTGGAGTTCCCTCCACTGGAGTCACTCCTTGAATTAGGGCATTATCTGTAACAGAAATATGTTATCTAAATAATTCATTAACACTCAGGCCACATTAGCAGGAAGGAATTTTAAGTTTTTTGCTTTTCCAGAATAGAAGGAATGGGACATGGCACAGCTAAATTTTGATGCTTCAAGTTCACACACTTGTGGGGTTGAGAGTGTAAGGAGGAACCGACTTAGAAAATGCGTGTGTGTGGTTCTACCACACACAAGAGTGAGAGCATATGAAAACACACACCTGCAGGAGGACGAAGGGAAGGAGAAGGTCAATGAGCTTTCATGCCCCCATCACAGCCGATGCACCAAGCTTCAGGTGTTGGGACATCCGAGGTCTTAGAAGTTTCCAAACATTTGTAGTGGGCCTACTATGTGCTAGGCACTGTACTGAAACTAAGGTTATAAAACCAGATCAGATAGAGTCCCCATGCCTTATGAGTTTATAATATTTGTCCCTGAGAAGCTGGGGAAATCCGTAGCTTGTCAGAGGAAGGAAAAACTCATGGAAGCAACTTGGGGAAAAAAAGAGGAAGCAGGTTAGGAAAGGAGGTGCGGGGAACTGAAGATGGAATTCAGCTCCTCCCAGGCCTCTGTGGAGGCACCACAGCAGTGGCACCTGCCCAGGCAAAGGTAAAGCCTACCCACTTCAGAGCAGCTTTGTCTTTAGAAAGGAGGCCTCCAGGCTCAGCCAGTCCTCAGAACCTACTGGCTGGTAGAACCTTCTTATTCCCTAGGAGCTCACTTGAGGGGATGAAGGATAGGTGAGGGAAAGGGATTGCACTCCCCTTCTTCCCAGCACAGAGGAATTTGACGTTGGCACTAACCCAGAGGGAACTGCCCCTTTGTCTATCAACTCTACTTTCTCCTTTGCTATCCCTACAGAGTAGCCCTCCCTGTGTACTCTTCACTCCCCCACCGCAGTCCTCAGCCTGGACTGTGTAACACTGCCATAAAGAAATGACGTGGGGAACATGCCTCCACTGTAGAGTGAACTGCTCAGAAAACAAATTCACCGAGGGATTAAATTCCACTTTGAGAACTTCAGGGGAGGCTTATTTAGGACTTGCAGTGATGGGAGATTGACAGCAGCCTGAAGGCCAAGCAACAGATGGTGCCTAAGTTCCACCGCGACTGCGTCACCATGAAAAGTGGTTGCAACACCCAAATTGACCAGCAGTTCATTAGGGCCCCGGCCCCCAGGCCTTCCACTGTGGCCAATCAGCTCATTGTTTGAAGGACCCAGTTCATTGTTTTGTTGAGTCCACCATGAAACAAAATTCTTTCCAGAGCCTTGATTAGCCTTATTAGAGCTCATAAAACTTTTTCAGTCTGTCCAAATGTCTCCATTTTCTTCTAGATATTTGTGGTAGGGGGTATTTTTGTTGTCCGTTTTCAATTAGTAAAGAAATGTAGCAAAAAAAAATAAAAAGAAGAGCAAATTAGAATCTGGACGCATTGCTTCTTAATACTGTGTAAAAATATTGTGATAGAGGAAGGGGGTGAGATATAGAAAATACCTTCATCTTTTTCACATTCCAAGACCAAGTCAACTGCTGGCTTACGGAATGCATGTCATGCCATTCCATGACATAATATGAGCCTTTTTATTTCTTATCACAAACTGAAAATCTTGCTGATAAATGCCAACATGTGTTAGGATTCTTCCTATTTCCTGGCCTGTGTGTGGTCATGGGCTGTATGCTATCCATTAATGATAGAACATTGACCTTGGCTGTACTCTAGGTTCACTGAACAATTCCTTAGGGCCCGGAAGAGCACAAGACATTTTTGCCAAAGCTGTCTCCACAACCCTTCTTCACCCTCTTAATTTTGAAACCCATGTGTATTTTAACAAAAATATTATCCATCTGTTTCTGATTCATTTACATGTAACTGACCAAATCTCCACTTGTCAGGGCTATCATGTCCCACAGGCTCTGCACTGGTGTATAATACCATGTTGAACCCTTCTTCCCTGAATATTAAGAAGTCTTGTTTAGCCAAGAAATTACATGCTCCACTCCCTAGCATTGAAGGGGTGCAGTGGGAGGGTCCAAATTCCAAATCCCTTGGTGCTTCAGTCCACTATGGGCTTGGCAAAATGTCTCCACTCGTCCACAGTGCTGACTTGATTGAGCTGTTATTGCTATGGTGTATGAGTGTGAGTGTGTTTGTTTATGAATGTATGTGTGTGTGCATTGACTGGTGGTGATTAAACACATTTTGTGACATTAACTCAGACTAGGGGTAGGCTTCATTTCTCTGTAGTCAGATCAACTGGCTGACTTAGTGTGAGACTGAATTGAATTCCTCCTATGACTTCCACTGTGCTGGGTTTTATCCATCTGTCAACCAGGAGCAGAAAAATGAGAAGCAAGGCCTCTCAAAAACAGGAAGAAGAACTAAAGTTCTGGGAGTTCTCCCAGGATTCTTCACTTCAGGCAGCTTTATTCTCAGTTGGGAAGAGGGTATACAGGAGACCACTAGGTCAAGTCCACTCTCAGCATGGACAAGTGAGAGAAACCGTCGCTATTATTGCAGCTGTGTTGGATACTGGCATCATGCCAATCCACCCAGAGCTTCTCCCAAACTAGAAGTCACAAAAAAAGACCTGGGCCACCTAAGGCTGCCCTCACAGCCCAGACAAGAGTTGGCATGTCAAATGATGAATGTTTTTTCTACCTGTTCCACAAGAGCTAGATAGGGCCATCTACATCTAAACTCTATCAAACCCACAACTTGCTTTTTAAAAAGTTCATTGAAACCTTAGTTATTCAGCATTCTGCTACTTCTGACAATATTCACCATCATGAAATCAATTGTTTCTTCCAATCCAGTTTTCTTTAATAAATCTTATTTTTATAGACTCAAATTAACCTATTCATTATTTTTATTGAGTTGTGAGCTATATAGAAAATTTGACACAAAGTTACATTTGTGGAGTGACATGAAATATTCGGGCTCACAAGTTGAGTGTGGAAAAAAAGATTTCTCAAAATCAAGCTTAACACTATCTCCTAACTTAGTAAACAGATACTGGGTTAAATAAGGAGAATAAACTTTATTCTGGAAGTACAAGAGGTCTGAGTCTACTTGAGTGTTGTGGGATATGTTGCGAGTGATCTGTAGTTAATAACAGTTAAAGTACTAAAGTTTGTGAATAATTCACTTTTAAATAAAACTTAGTGGTAGCTTCAAGGTAAGCCCTATAATAATGCCACTTTAAACCACCACATTCTCTGATATGCTTTATTGAGTTGGAAGTGACAGGGTTCATGTTACTTCGAGGACCCATAAGATAGTGCATAGGGATGCAATGGGAATGTGTCCTGCATGTGAGCATCATCTATCACTCATGTTACAGCAGAAATAGTTGGGAACCTCTACGTTCAAGGTCTCAGTACACGTCATAGTTGGAATTGTGAGGCTCTTTCTCACTTTTTAATGTAGAGGGATTTGATTTTTAGTCCTTGTTATTATATAAAGCAAGCTCACACTCAGAAAAGGATCTTTAAGGGTTTTACTGGCCAAAGTGGCATTCCTGTGCAGTGTGATCTTGTAGTAAGGCAGAATTAGGAAACAGTGCTGGCATTAATAAATTCTCCTTTCTCTCTCCCTTCCAGCTTCTGTGTGTGTGTGTGTGTGTGTGTGTGTGTGTGTGTGTGTGTTCATGTGTACAGTTGATTAATTGGTTGGTTGTTTAGTGTAGAAAGTGAGTTACTGGTTCTATGAACCATTGGCACAGCTGTGTCTGAGGTAAGATTAGGAAAAGCATCAGCCACGCTGCAAATGGCACTAGATGGATTGCTAATGAGGCCAACGTCATGACTTCATGTTCAATCTGTGTACTGAGACTACTTACTATAGGCATGACTTGTGGGTTCCCTAAACCCTATCCCCATACTAGCCACCGGCCAGTATCTCCTAAATACATGCTATGGTCATAGTGTGGACCAAAAGATCAAATGTGACAATTGTTATGGATCGCTGAGAACCTCAGTGCTCCTCAAACTCCTACTTAGAATCAAAAACACTTACTGCCAAGGATATAAATAATAGCTCCCTGCAGTGGCATTTTAAAACTTTCCAGTCTCTGGATAGCTATGTAAATCTGCCTTGCAGACTGAGGGTATACAATGCATTCAGATGAGGAAGGAGACCACACAATTTTTCCAGGCCAATGGGCAGGGCGATTTCATCTGTTTCTTCTTCCAACATGCACTCATCACCTCTGTTCTTTACTACCCACCTGACATTGAGACAGAGGCTGTGCTTTTAGATTTTGACAATCTTTTGCCATAATCCACTGGGCAAAAGAAACCTTGACACCTGCCATTCCTCCTTTTACCTACAACCATTAATAAACAAAAATATAGGGTAAGGTTGAGTATTAGTCCCAAATGTCCCAACCAGCTATTTCGGGTAAATTTTGCCTTTTCTTTCACTTTCCCAGTCTTCCCTGTCATACCAATACTTCACCTTAACTACTACCACTTTCTTCTCTCTCTCATGTTATTACCAGTTCTAGAGTTTATCAGTTCAAAAGGTTTCAACTGCTGGTAGCAGAAATCCAACTCAAACTAGCTAAAATATCAAGGAATTATATTGGCTAAATAGCTGGAAGTTCAGAGGTAGACAGGTTATTCTCATGGTAAATTCAGGCCTCCATTTCTCTGTAAGTCTCTGCTCTCTTCCATTAATTTGTTTTATCTGAATCTGACTTCCCTTCTGGCCATAAGATGGCAGCCAACAGCAAGAGGTAGGGGATCACCCGTCCTTATTCACATCCTTTGAAAGAAGAAGCTGACTTCTGTTCTACTCTCCTAAGGACAAGGAAGAACTTGCCTGAAGTCTCCAGTAACCCATTCTTAGACCAGAATTGGGTCATATGCCCATTCCTGAAGCATTCACTAACAAGTGGATTAGATTCTTTAGCTGCTTTCAATTAATTGAGTCTTACCACTGAAGTTAGAGATGGGGTAACTTTCCCTAAATCCTATGAACAAAACTGAGATGTCACTGTGAAGAAAGGAGAGAATGGATGCTGGATAGGCCATCAACATTGTCCAATAGATTGGGTATATTCCCTTTATCAATTTAGATGATACATTGGTATAACCCATGAATAAGAAATAACTAATTTTGAAGCTCCATTCCATTGCCTTTTTGGGTTGTGGAGGCTTCAGAGAGCTTTGTTTGACCTAGGGGGAGCACATCTGAAAGGCATTCTGCTCCTATGGGCTCATTCCCTTCCCACGAGGCAGCAGTTACACAATGAAGTAACAACCAGGCCTGAAAGCTTCTCTAAACTTAGCTCCCTTCCTGGAGAATTGGCCAACTCTACATTCCCATGTCACAAACCATTCAATCCCCTGCGTGCAAACGCCTCACTCCTAGTATTTCAAAGGGCAGACCATTCCTCAGATGAGGAAGGCAACTGGGCAGGGCACAGGCACATGGCTCACATTTTCCTGCTCACGATATTTTTTCCACTGACTCAAGCCACAGTTGCTTCTTGGAGGGCCATGTTTGCTGATGATGACACAGACTGTTTCCGATCTCTGAAGTGGTCATCTTCAGATTGCCCAGTGTGATATAACCTCTTTGGAATCAAACTCCTGTTGCCCTAAATGCCCTTGTGATTCTAAAACAGGACCTGGGGCTGCAGAACCATACATTAGCATGTAGACATAGCAGTTTCTTCCGAGCAAAAGAGAAAGAAATCAAGATTGTTATCACTGATCCCTTGGCATTGGCTGGTCCAGAGTTGTCCTTACTCAACTAATTCATTCCTTATGCTCATATCGTGTAAGATTCCAGAATCTCTCCACCCTTACCTCACCTACACCCAAGAACCCCAATACAAGCCCAAGTCTGTCCTTGCAAACTATGACCTAAAAAGCCTTTCTGCCTTGTTCACAGCCCTACCCTGACTGCCCTGATCTATTACCATAGTCAACACCAGCCCTCCATCCTTTACTCTGCCAAAAAAAGTATTTCAGTGCTACTACTTTTGGATTTCTGACTTTTGCTTGAGCAAATCAAGCTCCAGTTCTGTTATTTCAATCTAAAATTCCATTCAGAGTACATTGGTTTGCATAATTGAAAATACCACGCAGAGTGGATGTAAATGTGGCTCCATCAATTGCTAACTATGTAAACCTAAGCGCATTACTGTTACTCCTCATCATGTTGTCAACATGTATTTATTAAGGGCCAACTATGCATCAGACAGTGTGCTAAGCTCTAAGACTAAGCTCCTTCATCTATCAAAAGGAATTAATAAAACACATCTCATAGGGTTGTTGTAAGAATTAAATGAGATAATGCATGTCAGATTCCTAGCACAATGCAAAATGCTTAGGAAACATCCATAATTGGTGGCTTGAGTAGCTGTTATAATTACTGAGAAAGCACCTGGTCCATCTGCTTCCCCCTACAATGTGATCCATCTGAGGGCTTCAGGAGTTCCTCAGTCCTTTCTTGTGCTTTCATTTCAATCTGTCATGCTTCCCAGATATCCTACAGATATGGATTGGGCAGCTGCTTAAAATGGGTCCACTGGTGATGTCAACACAATCATGTCCCCACACACAGAGCTTAGTGCAGGCACAGGGCTTAGCCAACCACAGGCTCAAGTCCCAAGTGCCATGTCCCCGGTTTGCCCTGGAGTGTGGGTGTGCTGTGCCTGTGTAAGAAGTGCACATGTCTTTAGCCATAAATGTTGCATGGCTGTTATAAACCATGAGGTCTGGTAATACCAGCAGCAGCTTATCAGGTTTCAAATGTACCACTTTCTTCCAGGTTTCCAGATGCTCTTTATTCATTCTCTCTCTCTCTCTCCCCGCCACCGCCAACTCTCCTCTCCTTTTCCTCATTCTAAAATGCCCCGTATTGTTTACTTTAATCTAACAATTTATAATTAAGTTGAATATAACTTCAAGAGTGGGGAAAACAGCTAGAAGTGTATATTTAAAGAAGAAACAGGAGTGGAAATTTACCACATGCCTCACTGTGCCAGACCATTCATAGGTCACAGGCAGACTAAATGAAGGTGACTCAAGGCTCTTCAACTTAGAGGAAAGAAATGGGTGAGAGGATCTGACTTAATATCATTACAAATTTACAACTCATTTTCAACATATTTCTCAGTGTATAAGATCTAGTCCCTTAACAAAAGCAAAGGCCTCTATTAAGGGGGTCTGCTTACTAGAAACCACACATGGTCTCTCTACTGCAAGCGAAAATCCCTTCTCCTAAGACAAAGTCTATTTTTGGAAAAACAGCAATGGATTGAAGAATTACTACTAAGAGAGATAATCTAGTTAAGTGGCTCTTTCTTTCTTGACTTATCTCTTCATTTGTAAAATGGAAATTAAAACACAGTACCACCCCTGTTCTTTAAAGGCCCTCAAGAGGGCTACTGATACTATCTTCCCCTCTAGTCCATCCTGGTGTTTAAGAGACTGTTTGTGCTTCCTAAGAAAAGTCTTAAGATGATGTCTGTGTTAAGGCAACATGACCCTTGGAAGGAATATCATAGAGAAGTCATCCCACTGGGAAGTTATTCATCCCATTAAGTGATTGCTACTCCGTGGCAAAGGGCCAATGAGTGATGAAATCAGACACAGGGCAAGGAAGCCAGGAGCCCGAGCACCTCTGCCTGGAATGGTGATGTCACACTCAGAGTGCCAGCAGACAGAGTTGTGAAGAGCATTATAAGATGCTAGGGGAAGAACAGCAGACAGAGGAGTTGTATTAAAAGGATGGGAGGACATGATTTGCAGAATTCCATTGGGCTTTTCTGATTCTCGTGACATATGAAAGCCACCCAGGAAGAACTTAAGTCACCAAGTTTGTGGCACTTTGTTACTACAGCCCTAGAAAACTAACACAGATTTTGGTACTCGAAGTGGGGTGGCTTAAAACAACAGAAAAATATTGCCTTACAGTTCTGGAGAATGGAAGTCTGAAATTAAGGTGTCTGGAGGGCCATGCTCTCTCTGAAACATGCATCCTCTTTCTAGCTTCTCACGGTGGCCATCAACCCTTGGCATTTCTTGCAGCTACATCACTCTAATCTCAGCCCCTGTCATCACATAACATTCTCTTTGTGTGTTTTTGTCCAAATTTCCCTCTTCCTGTGAGTACACAAGTCACATTTATTACAGCCCACCTTAATAACCTCATCTTAGCTTGATTACATCTTCAAAGATCAGATCCTATTTTCAAATAAGGTTATATTCATAGGTCCTGAAAGTCAGAACTTCAACAAATGTTGTTGGTTTTTTGGCAGGGGGACACAACACAACCTCCAATCAACCCCCCAGTAGATCATGTCATAGATCCTCAGTTGACTACAGTTAGTAAGTGGCCATTGAGAGTGTACTTGATTGAACTTCCAAAGACCAACGTGTGAGTGTAAATGCCACATCAGGCAATGGAAATGGATGCTGGACATGGAAGACCTCCAGGACTTGGGCAAGTTCCTCTCTTGATTTACAAACAGCTTTCCAGGCGCTCATGAAAGTTTGGGGAGCTGTAAGAAAAACCAGGGACCTTTGGCTGCTAGTGACATGAAAGTTGTGAAAGTGGTGCAAGGTATCAAATGGTTTCATAGGATGCTGAATACTTTATTCCCAGCAGGCAGTTTGATCTTCTCTGGAACTCAAAACACTGAATTTCCCAAGACACTAGAGAGAAATAATCACAACTTTCTGATGTACAAATCATACTGGCAATAAATTTTCCAAAGAGCAAAGGATCCAGGATTCTTTTTTGCTGAAGCAAATCTAAGTGATGACACAGCGAAGCACCAGGGCATTTGTGTGTCTGTCATGGAAGAGGATTACGTTTCTACATCTTCTGGTTCAAGGTTTTCAGGTGCAATCATTGCTCTCAGTTTGACTATTTCCTCTCCACATATAGGGGGCTATTCAGAGACTCCTTTGGCATCTGGCAACATGGGTTTCATGACCGCAAAGTAAAAATGAAATAATGCACATACCAAAACATAAACACATTGTAAAGTGCACTCAGCCTCAGATTCCAAACTCAGCGACCCTGCATGATTTAACAAAAGGGGAAGCCAGACTCCTGTCCCAGCGGGGAGAAACAAGGCCTCCAAACTGACAGCTGCTATCATTCCAAAACAAGTCATTGTTTATAAATGAATATTCTTTGTGATAAATTATTGAATTACATGAAAATTCTATGATTGCCTGCTGCTGCCAGATTTGGTTTTGGTCTCAAAAGCCAGCATGGAATGTACTAGAGACAGACAGCAAAATTAAAAACTGCTGTCCTTTCTCACAAAATTCTCCAAACTCTCAGTCTCCCCCAAACTTGTAATATGAGTTCTGGATTTGGACACCCACAAGACCCTTCAGAACACTTATAATATATATGGTTTTAGATTACAGACACTTTGGCTCATTCTGAGAAAAAAGTAGGCATGAATCACAGCCCATGATTTACTTTATGATAGGTAGTACTCAAAATCTAAAAGTAAAGAGAGCTATGACTTTTCATAAACATTCACTGTGTGCCAGGCATTGTCCTGATTGCTTTACATAGTTATCTCATTTAATCCTCACAGTATCCCTAAGAGTTCATTATTAGACCCATGTAGCAGGTGAAAACAACTGATGCATGCAAAGGTTAGGTGATTCGCCTAAGTTCACACAGCAGTAACTTGAGAATGCCAGGTCTGGCAGCTGGCATTTGATTCCAAAACTCATACTCTTTCCTCGATAGCGCACTTGCTCACACCACAGCTTAACAGATAACTACATCTGGTACTAGCATTCAAAGAAAAATACTGTACCATTTTCTAAACTCTTACATTGACTCTTTATATGCTATTTTTCAAATAGGCGTATTTTAGAAAAAAAAAACTGAAGATGAAAAAATTTGATTTGTCTTTTCCTTTGGAATAGATTTTTCCTCCTCCTCCTCCTCCTCCTCCTCCTCCTCCTCCTTCTCCTTTTCTTCTTCCAAATTAACTGGAAAATGAGTTAATTCCAGTGAAATTAGCAGAAATAAGAAACAACAGCACTGGCTTTTAATCTCAATTTTGCTCCTCATTCACTTGGTATAAATCTAAATCTTAGCTCCTCTCTTATACAAGGGGGATGACAAAAACTGTGTTGCCTATTTCACAGGTTGTTGCAATAATTAAATGATATAATATCAGGAAAGGCATTTTGTAACCCATTAACCTCAAATTCTGTATGTAATTATTATACCCTAGAATGTTCTCTGATAGTTCAATGAGAAAGAAAAAAAATTGGCACATGTATACATATGTAACAAACCTGCACGTTGTGCACATGTACCCTAGAACTTAAAGTATAATTTTTTAAAAGAAAGAAAAAAAGAAAAGAAAAAGAAAAAGAAAAAAATTTTAGGACAATAGTCCAGTGTTAGCCAGTGGTCTGTGGATAAGCAGGATCTCTGATAAAAACAACAATGACAACAACTGATTTTTAGCATTTGTCAATTCCCATGGTGTAAATATTCCCAACAAGAAGTTTGTAGCTTTGGCAGAACTATAAGCCAAACGAACTTCTTTTCTTTATATTAAATTACTCACCCTCAGATATTCCTTTATGGCAACACAAAACAGACTAAGACATCAACCCAACAAACCTTACTGTTTGCTGCTTTGACCCTTGTCTGAAGAGTGAGTGACTGCCTCATCTAAAGCTGGTATGTTGCCCAGGGAAAAAAAATTTGCTCCAGGGAAATGTCATTACTGTAGTCAGACACTGGGTGCCAAGAACCAGAACTCAATCCACCCACTCTTTCCTTGTTCACAGTATAACAGCTAACATTTGATTTGGCTACATGTAATACAGACACAGTGGCTTAAACAAGATTATTTTTCTCTCTTATAAGAGAAAATGGGAAATGTGTCAACCAGAACCAACCTACATCAAGGACCCAGGCTTCTTCTAGTTGCCCTCTCCACTGTCCTCATGGTCCAAAATGTTTGCTGGCACTTCATCCATACCATGTGAGCTCTAGGTAGTAGGATGGAAAAAGAAATGAAAATAAAAGCACATTATCTCACTTTTAAGGATGCTTCCTAGAAGTCCCACACAGTACTTTGCTTATATCTTGCTGGCTAGAAACTAATGGAGGGCCATACCTAGCAACACAAGAGGCTTGAAAATATAGCCTTTTATCTTAAAGGCAACATGTCTAGCTTCCTTAGTCCATTTTTGTGTTGCTATAAAGGAATACCTCCTGAGACGGGGTAATTTACAAAGAAGAGAGGTTTATTTGGCACATAGTAATGATGTCTGGAAAAGTTCAGGTTCGGGCATCTGCATCTGGTGAGGGCCACAGGCTCCTTCCACTCATGGCAGAAGGTGAAAGGGGTCTGGCCTGTGAAGATATCAAATGGAGAGAGAGAAAGTAGAGGGTGGGGGAAGGTACCAGACTTCTTTTAGCAACCAATTCTCCCAGGAACTAGTAGAGTGAGAAATTGTCACCCTCAATCTCCAGGGAGGGCACTAATCTATTCATGAGGGGTCCACCCCCATGACAAACACCTCCCATTAGGCCCCACCTCTGACACTGGGGATCAAATTTCAACATGAGGTTTGAGGGAAAAACCTTTAAACTACAGAACTAGCTAACTTTCAGACTCTTTTATGAAGGAGGAAGGGAGAATAGATAGTGGGATAAGCAGCTAGCTGTCTCTGGTATATGTTTGCTCTTGTTTATACAGTCGTATAAGTCATCAGACGGTAAAGAAAGGAAGGAAAGAAATGCTTTTTTTTCTTCTACCTGAAGCTCTGTGGTCTCTTCTCCCCATTCATCTACTGTGTGTCACATGAGAAGTTAGCAGTCTACAGATAATTTAAATTGCATGGATACTGAGGGCCAAATAAAGAGGAACTATATTTCTGGGATGCATGTGCAAAACATATTATAATGTCCTAATAAACTTTATCTGGAAGATAGCAATAATTATATATGATCATTATTAATATTATGGTAGGTAGAAATAGGTGGAAGTTCTTGTCTCTCTAGATGCACTTGTCTAAATACAGCTATATCAGTTACCTACTTTGATAAAAGTAAGATATATATATCTGACTAAAGCTGATACTGACAAAAATGGGGGAGAAACCTCCTACTTTCCAAATATCACCCATCTAGACTTTTGGTGGCATGGAAGTTAGAAATCTGTTTATTATACGAATTCCATTCAGAAAGTCTTGTTTAACCATGTAAATGCCTGCCTCCAGCCCTATGCCTATATCCTCCATCTCTTCTTCCTATTGGAGCCAGTAAGTAGCTACCCAGGCATCAAGAACATTTGTCCCCATTCCTTGAAGGAAGAAGTCTCCGCCAGCTAAGCAAGGCTCTTTATCTCTATTTTTTTCCAAAGTAGCATGGGTACAGAACCAGAGACACATTAATCCATAAGGAATTTTTCCAGTGACAAATGCAAGAGCCACACAAACATGCAAATACATACATAAGAACATGGACAGCTACCCTGCTGAGACTAAAAGTATTTGTAGATTGTCAAACCACATCCAGGGATGAGCTATATCCTGGCAACTCTATTCCATTTTATACCACAAAAAAAGCGCTATTGGACATATTGGGATAAGCAACTAGCTGTCTCTGGTATATGTTTGCTCTTGTTTATACACTAAGATCACTTCCTACAGCCTGGCAGGGCTGTAAGTCCTGAGGCAATATCAGCCTCTGGCCATTCTCATCTCTTCCCAGACTGAGCATTTCTCACTCTAATCACTGTTGCTCCATGAAACACTAGCTGGGATGACCCTGTCTGTCAGATCCTTCTGGATGGAGTATTGGAATTTTTTTTTTTTTTCTGGGACTACAGGTGCCCGTCACTATGCCCGGCTATTTTTTTTTTATGTTTCTCTTTCAAGTTATTTAGGCACATCACCTCTTGATGAGTTTGAGTCTAAGAAAAACCTATAAGCTTTCCCTGAGAGGGACAGTGGGCTACAAGGAAGCAGGTTGGATTCCTATTAGAGGAGCAAGGGGTACATGGTGTGGATTTTCCAGACAAGGCTGCATAATATGGGCAGCGGAGAGTTTCAGTTCTCACTCAGATAAAGAAGTGAAGTGGAGAAGTTGAGTTTAGCTTTTAGCCTTAACTGATCAATAGATGAGAATCTTACTGCCATAAAGAAGGGATTTTCCTTACATTACACACAGAGAGTATCTTTAGACCAGGAAGTAAATACTGCTCAGTTAATACCAAAGAAAGAAAATACAGTATGTGCCACATAATGGCATTTTGGTCAACAATTGACCCCATATATGACAATGGTCCTTTAAATTAAAATTGAGCTTAAAAATTCTTATTGCCTAGTAATGTAGCTATTGTAACACTGTAGCACAATGCATTACTCACACAAATTTATGGTGAGAAAAATAAACCACCATGGACATATTCCTGAAGAGTGATACCTTCTCAAGGAGAGCCTGAGGCAGGTCCTTCAGAAGGGATTCCACAGGAAGGCACTGTTGTCACAGGAGATGACAGCTCCAGGCGTGTTACTCTCCCTGAAGACTTTTCAGTGGGACAAGATGTGGAGGTGGAAGACAATGATACTGATGATCCTGACCCTTTTTTGGCTAAGGTGTGTATTTATGTCTTGGTTTTTAACAAAAAAGTTTTAAAAGTAAGAAAAATGTTAAAAAATTTTAAAAATAGAAAAAAGCTTATAAAATATGGATATAAAGAAAGGAAATATTTTGTACAGCTGTATAATGTGATGTGTTTGTGTTTGTTTGCTTGTTTATTTGTTTGTTTGTTTGAGACAGGGTCTCACTCTGTTGCCCAGGCTGGAGTGCAGTGGTAATATCTCAGCTCACTGCAACCTCTGCCTCCGGGTTCAAGTGATTCTCATGCCTCAGCCTCCCGAGTAGCTGGGGCTACAGGTGTGAGCCACCATGCCTAGCTAATTTTTGTATTTTTAGTAGAGACGGGGTTTCACCATAATAGCCAGACTGGTCTCAAACTCCTGACCTCAGGTGATCTACCCGCCTCAGCCTCCCAAATTGCTAGGATTACAGGTGTGAGCCATGTGCCCGGCGGTGTTTGTGTTTTAAGCAGTTATTACAAAAGGGTTAAAAAGTTAAAAGAGTAAAAATTTATAAAGTTAAAAAGTTACAATAAGCTAAGGTTAATTTGTTATTGAAGAAAGAAAATACGTTTTCCTAAACTGAGTGTAGCCTAAGTGTACAGTGTTTATAAAGTCCATAGTAGTGTATAGTAAAGTCCTAGGCCTTCACATTCACTCACTACTCACTCACTGACTCACCCAGAGCAACTTCCAGTCCTGCAAGCTTCGTTCATGGTAAGTGCCCTGTACAGGTGTACCGTTTTATATCTTTTATACCATAATTTTACTGTACCTTTTCTATGTTTAGGTATATTTAGATACACAAATACTTACCACTGCATTACAATTGCTTACAATATTCAGTACAGTAACATGCTGTACAGGTTTGTAGCCTTGGAGCCATAGACTACACCATGTAGCCTAGGTATGCAGTGGGCTACACTGTGTAGGTTTGGGTAGTACCCTCTATGATGTTCACACAACAGAATTACGTAACGATATATTTCTTAGAACATATCCCCAACGTTAAGCAACTCATAACTCTATAGATAATCTCCACTGGTCCAATTCTGCACCCCTGCAAAAAAAATGTAGCACAAACCACAACATGATACACACCATACTAGAGGCAGGGCCCCAAATATGTGTTCCCACTTCAAATTTTCCACATAGGTTGGCTAAAACCAGGTCCTGGAATGTTAATTAGGACCTGATCACAACTAATGGACCAGAAATTATGAAATGCTTCATGTTACCAGTCATTTAAACTAGATAGTTAAGAATCCAGTTATGGTTAGGTTCAAACTGAGGCTTAAATCTAATATATTTATTGCAAGTAACACTGAACACTCAAGTGCCCTTGTTTTGAATCTAAACGACACCACGTATTGTATCCATTTCCTGCATCTTTGAACCATGCAGCAGCCAAATCTGTCATCTTTCTTTCTCATTTGGGAGTATTCAAAGTGACATCTCCTACTATGTCACCATACCTGAGAGAAAACGGGGAGTTCGGTTCCCATGCACTGTTTTACATTAGATGAATTCAGTCTGAGAACGTAACGCGAAGCTGGTAACCCCGCTGCCTGGGTTATGAGTAGGGTGGTATACCAGGGTCAGCGTTGTTCCCATTTTTTATTTTTGGCTTCTTTGCTTCATAAAAACATTTTCCTTGCTTTAGTCTATCATTATGCCACTTTTTCTTCTTTTTCCTAGAAATTTCCACCAGGAATGTGCACTCTACGTGGAAATACAAACACAAACTGGAGCTGAGAAGGGCCTGGGTCCCCTGACTTCAAGGTTTTTCTAAAGAAAAATACACAAAGGCAGCCACGCCTCGCTCTGGCTTCCTAGTAACCCCAGAAAAAAATTCCAGAAATGTGTTTTAATTCTTTAGCCTGAGTGACAAAAAGGTTAAAATGTTTCCCAAAGTCCACTTAAGAATAATTCCGACCTTGGGAAAATGGATTTTGTTAGCCCCAAAGCTTATTAAGATTAATGGCAAGAGGGGCTCGTTATTCTGCCAGAAAAATCTACTTACGAATCTAAGAGGGGGATTTTATTCTGTCCATTTCCAAAAGCAGGGGACTTAGAGTGCCTGAAAAGTACCCCCTAGGAAGCAGGTATGCTGTGTACAGACAGCAGGGGTGCATCACTGGGATGCTCACTTGGAGAGGTATTGGCTAGGCCAGGAAAAAGGGTTCTTATACAGGACTTCCTATATAGAGAGGTCACCCTGCTCTCACTTCTGAAACCCACCAACCTGGCCACACAACTAGGTTTTATGGAGCCCAGAAAGATATTCAGAAACTGGAGCCTTATTCAGAGTGTAAACAGCTCTCATGCCTGTTGGCCTTGTTGCTGCTCCACAACAGGGAACTGTGGCTTATTCAAGTGCTCAGCCATCACGATGAGCCCACCACCTCTTGGCCCTGCTGCCCCAGCTTCAGCCACTTCTGACCAACTGACTTTTCCCATGCCTTCTATGGAAACTCACAGGCAGGATGCCGGCAATTTGCTCGTTCACCATGAAGTGGCAGGTATCTCTGTAGGGCGGCACCCATGGGCTGGCTGCTTTTTGCGCTGCAAGACAGTCGATGGATGGCAGAATTTTGGCCAAGTACTCAGCCCTGGTTATCTTGGCAAGGCGGAGCACCGAAGCCTGTTGCTGAGAGACCAGAATTCCCAGACTCAGAGATGACTAGACAAAGACTCTGGCTTTGATTATCAGCTCATGGAATTGGTGGAAGGCAAATAGACAGGAAGCCTTCAGGTTTTTAAGGAATTTGGTTCAGTCCAAGAAACCCAAGCCTGGCTGAAAACAGCCTGTGATTACTCAATCCCCGAGGTAATTTCCAGGTCCCTCAAATTTGCACAAAAAAGTAATGGGCTCCAAAGAAGTACAGATCCCAAAAAGGGCATACATGCCAATATCTATCTCAGATGAGCTAAGAGGACAATGGACAAGGGAGACATTTCCAGAGAGCACATCTAGGATTTGCCAGATTGGCTAACCAAGGAACTCGCTGCATTACCAAGGCAAGAACACTTCACCGTTCCTGTGAAGCAGGGAAAAATACATACAGTGAACCAGAGACCACTGTGTACTGTTTTCTCATTGTCTATTTCTTCCAATAAAAGTTTTCTTTGAGGTTATCCTCCACCATTTTATATTTACGGGGTTACTGTAGAAAGGAGAACAGGCTTAGCTGTTGCAACAAAGAGACCTAAAACTACAGTGGCTCAAAGAAGACAGAAAGAAGTTTATATCTCAAGTGCTAGAGCAGAACTGTCTAATAGGAATATAATGCAAGTCCCATTTGTAACTTAAAATCCTCTAGTAGCCACACTGGAAAAAATAAGCCGTGAAATTAATTTTTGATAATATATTTCTTTTAACTTAATATATCCAAAATATTTTCATTTCAGCATGTAATTGACATAAAATACTATTGATATATTTTGCATTCTTTTTTGGGAGGAATTAAATTATAGCCCATGTCAATTCAAACGAGCCACATTTCGGGAGCTCAAATACCACATGTGGCTGGTGGCTACCATATTGGGCAGTGCAGACTAGAGATCAGAGAGAATCCCTAAACAGTTCTGTCCAGGGTTAGCCAGGAACTCACAGTGCTTCGATTTCATCATTCCACTTTCTTTAGAGTAGGATTTCTCAAGCTCAGCACTATTGACTTTTGAGGCCTGATAAAGCTCTGTCTAGTGCATAGTAGGATGGTTAGAGTGAGCCTGTTCCATACCTGCTAGATGGCAGTAGCAGTACCTTCCTGTCCCTCCACATTGCGACAATCAAATACACTGCCAAATGTTGGATGGTGTAGGACCAAAAATCACCCCAACAGTGGTTCTCAAACTTATATGTGTATGTCCTGGAGAGCTTATTAAAGCAGAAGTTTCTGGGCCCCACTGTCATAGTTCCTGACTCACCAGTTTTGGAGTAGGACCTGAAAATATGCCTTTCCAGTGAGCTCCCTGGACTGCTGGTCCAGGACCCCTGTTCGAGACCACTGGCCGGTGTTGTTATGCTCTTTGGCCCACCTGGCTCACAACCACGTAGTATTCTCATTCCCAGGAAGGGGAACAGACAAGAGAGGACAATGATATATTTTAAGGTTATAATGGGGAAGTGGCATGTTTGACTTCGGCTCACATTCTTTTGTTGTGAATTTGGATTCATGGCCACATCTAATGTCAAGAAGTCTAGGAAATGTGGTGTCTAGCTGGGTGGCCATGTGCTTGGTTGAAAATCAGGAGTTCTATTACTAAAAGGAGGATTGGGAGATTAGATAATGAGAGGAAAATTGTAAGTTTTTCCACAGGAGTGGATAATATTATTTAGCTATATCAGAGTGTGAAAATCTCCATCCAGAAGCTGACCTAGAAGAAAACACATCAGCCACAAATCCAGAATCTGGAGCTCGATATGAGGCTGCTTGTGATTCCAGTAGGCATGAACTTTTGGAGATGTACATAAGGAGAGAAAGGAGTGTGTGACGTGGGAAGAAGCCAGAGGAGTGGATTTGTCAGTGGAATGTCTTGCCCCCTATTCCTTCCCCCATTCCTAATAAGACAAGAAACTCCCCAGATTCGTGATTTCAGCAATTTTAACTCCACCTCCCCAGCTCCAGAGATTAGCCCTGATTGGTCTAAGCCAAACAAGGAATCAGATTTCCCTAGTCACACTGATAGGTTCAGGGATGAACCCATGACTTAAACTAGTCCAACCAGAGGGAAGTTCATAACTACCGTTTGGTGTTTGGGACAGCAGAAACTATTTTTCTCCTTGGATATAAATGAGGAAACTAGTCCTGGAGCAGCTGGCAGCCTTGTGACACGAAAGAAGCCAACCTGAGATTAAGCCAAAATATGAAGCTGGGCAAAAACCAAGAGTATCCCAGGAAAATGGGCACACAGCCCTCGTGATATGCAGAACCTTTGGACCAAGCCATGCCTAATGGTGCATCTCCGGAATCATCAATTAAATGAGCTAAGAAATTTCTTATAACATTTAAATCCATTTGGTTTAAGCTTCTGTCACTTGTAACCAAAAGTATTCCCAGTAACAGTTGAGCTGAATATGTTTCTTCTTGATACCTAAAAATTCCTAATAAAGGCAAGGCAAGTTTATCTCCTGAACACCTAGCACAAGCATCTCATTGTGTGAGCCCTTGGCATACACTAGCTCATGTCAGTCTCACAATAACCCTGGAGGTAACTATAAATCAGGAAACTGAGACTCAAAAAGATTACCTAATGTTCCCAATGTCACTCTGAGAGTAAGTGGCTGGCCTGATAAGTGAGTTTGTTTGACTCTAAGTCCAGTGCTCTTTCTACATCTTTGGTCTCATATGTTATTTTTGAAACATGTATATAAATAACAAAGGTTTATATATTTACTCAAATTCCACGTGGAAAACCATTCTGACTTTTGAAAATCTGATTCATTGATCAAAAACACATGTAGAATATTAGTTAGAAGGTGGTGTAGACTGTAGTAGGGTTTTATAGGTATCTTGGGCAGGTCCTTCAGAGTAATTGGGATGTGGAATGTGGAAGTCATTTTTATGGGAGAATTGGGACATGGCCTCCTGTAGGCAGCCTCAGGCAAAAGAGTGAGTATATCAAGAACAAAAATCACATTGAACCTGGTGATAAGGTTCATGAGGATGTTAATTAAAAGAAATCTCATATTTCAAGGCTGTATCGGTGATATAAGTTCAAGCAATGGCATATGACTAACACACAACAGAACCTATAAGGTTTTGCCCCAAAATGTCAGTATTCTTTTGAAAATGGCACATATGGTTTATAAATTGTCCATAGAATTCTTCTCTAGTTCGCCTACATTATTACAATGCTTGCTCTGCTTCTCCTCAAATACTCTGCTTCAGCCACAAAAAGTAGAAAGATGACTATATTACATTTTGCTTGATGATGATAAAGTTTGGTTAACTGCACGATTTTAGCCAAATCAAAGGCCTCTTTTTGTGTGTTATTCAAAATAATTACAGGCATACCTCATTTTATTGTGCCTCACTTTACTGTGCTTCACAGATACTACATTTTTTTCACAAATTGAAAGTTTGTGGCAACCCGGCCTTGAGCAAGTCTGTTGGTGCCATTTTTCCCAACAGCATGTGCTCAGTTTGTGTGTCTATGTCACATTTGAGTAATTCTTACAATATTTCCAACTTTTTCATTATTATTATATCTGTTATAATGCCCTGTGATCAGTGGTCTTGGATGCTACTATTGTAATTGTCCAGGGGTGCTACAAACCCTGCCCATATAAGATGATGAACTTAATCAGTCTTTGGTATGTATATTCTCACTGCTTCACTGACCAGCTGTTCCTTTGTCTCTCTCCCTCTCCTTGGGCCTCCCTATTCATTGAGACACGATAGTATTGAAATTAAGCCAGTTGATAACTACAATGACCTCTAAGTGTTCAAGTGAAAGGAAGAGTCACTTTAGAGGTCTCTCACTTTAAATCAAAAGCTGCAAAAGGATTAAAGTTAGTGAGGAAGGCATGTAGAAGCTGAGACAGGCTGAAAGCTAGCCTTCTTGTGCCAAACAGTTACAGCTAAGTTGTGAATGCAAAGGAAAAATTCTTGAAGGAAATTAAAAGTGCTACTCCAGAGCATACACAAATGATAAGAAAGTGAAACAGCTTTATTGCTAATATGGAGAAATTTTGAGTGGTCCAGATAAAAGATTAAAGCAGCCACAACATTCCCTCAAGTCAAAGCCTAATCTAGAGTAAGGCCTAAGTCTCTTCAATTCTATGAAGGCTGACAGAGGTAAGGAAGCTGCAGAAGAAAAACGTAAGCTAGCCAAAGTTGGTTCATGAGGTTTACGAAAAGAAGCCATCTCTATAATATAAAAGTACAAGGTGAAGCAGCAAGTGCTGATGAAGAAGCTGCAGCAAGTTATCCGGAAGATCTTGCTAAGACCATTGATGAAGGTAACTGTTCTAAATAATAGATTTTCAACATAGGCAAAATAGCCTCTATTGGAAGAAGGTGCCAACTAGGACTTTTCATGGCTAGAGAGGAGAAGTCAATGCCTGGCTTCAAAGCTTCTAAGGACAGGCTGACTCTCGTTAGGGACTAATACTGGTGACTTTAAGTTGAAGCCAATGCTCATTGGACCATTCCAAAAATCTTAGGGCTCCTAAGAATGATGCTAAATCTACTTTGCCTGTGCTCTATAAATGAAAGAACAAAACCTGGATGACAACACATCTGATTACAGTATGGTTTGCTGAATATTTTAAGCTCACTCTTGAGACCTACTTCTCAGAAAAAAAAGATTCCCTTCAAATATTCATTGACAAAGCACATAGTCACCCAAGAGCTCTCATGGAGATTAATGTTGTAGACAGAGATTAATGACATTCAAGGAGGTTAATGTTGTTTCCATGCTTGCTACACATGTCCATTCTGTAACCAATGGATCAAGGAGTAATTTTGATTTTCAAATCTTACTATTTAAAAAATACGTTCTGTAAGGCTATAGCAGCTATAGAGTCATTCCTCTGATGGATCTCAGCAAAATACATTAAAAGCCTCTAGAAAGGATTCACCATTCTACATGCCATTAAGAACATTCATAATTCATGGGAGGAGGTCAAAATATTCTCATTAACAAAAGCTTGGAAGAAGTTGATTCCAACCCTCATGGATAACTTTGAGGGATTCAAGATTTCAGTAGAGGAAGTCATTTCAGATGTGGTGGAGAAAGCAAAAGAACTAGAATTACAAGTAGAACCTGAAGATGTGTTCAGATTTCTGCAATCTCATGAGAAAACTTGAAGGGATGAGGAGTTGCTTCTTATGAATGAGCAAAGAAAGTGTCTTCTTGAGATGGAATCTACTCCTGGTGAAGATGCCGTGGGCATTGTTGAGATGACAACAAAGGATTTAAACTGAGTTGATAAAGTAGTGGCAGAGTTTGAGAGGATTTACTCCAATATTGAAAGAAGCTGTACTGTGGGTAAAATGGCATCAAACAGCATCACATACTAGAGAGAAATATTTCAATCATCAAAGAGTCAATCGCTGTGACAAACTTCATTGTTATTGTATTTTAAGAAACAAGGCTAGGCACGGTGGCTGACGCCTGTAATCCCAGCATTTTGGGAGGCCAATGCGGGCAGATCACTTGAGGTCAGGAGTTCGAGACCAGCCTGGCCAACATGGTGAAACCCCATCTCTACTAAAATTACAAAAATCAGCCGGGCACGATGACATGCACCTGTAATCCCAGCTACTTGGGAGGATAAGGCAGGAGAATCGCTTGAACCTCGGAGGTGGAGGTTACAGTGAACCGAGATTGTACCACTGCGGTCCAGCCTGGGTGACAGAGCAAGACTCTGTCTCATAAAAAAAACAGAGATTGCCACAGCCACCCCACCCTTCAGCAACCACCACCCACAGTCAGCAGCCATCAACATCAAGGTGAGATCCTCCAATTAACAAAAAGATTACTCAGTGAAGGCTCACATGATTGTTAGCATTTTTAAGCAATAAAGTATTTTCAATTAAGGTATGTACATTGTTGTTTTAAGTATAATGCTATTATAAACTTAATAGACTATAGTACGTGTAAACATAATTTTATATGCACCAAGAAATCCAAAAATTCAGCTGGGTGTGATGGCTCACGACTTAATCCCAGCACTTTGGGAGGTCAAGGTAGGAGGATCACTTGAGGTCAGTAGTTTGAGACCAGCCTGGGCAACACAGCAAGACCCTATCTCGACGCCCAAACATTTTTTTAATTAGCCAGGTGTGGTGGCATTCACCTATAGTCCCAGCTACTTGGGAGCCTGAGGGAGGAGGATCTCTTGAGCCCAGGAGTTTGAAGCTGCAGCGAGCTATGATTGTGCCACTATACTCCAAACTGGGCAACAGAATGAGACTTTGTTTCTAAATAAAATAAAATAAGAAAATAATCTAAAAAGAAACAAAAAATTCATGTGACTCACTTTGTTGTAACATTCACTTTATTGTGATCTAGAACCAAACCACAACATATGCAAGGTATGTTTGTATTCTCTTGGCAGGATGAGAAATAAGAAGTTCATTTTTATATCCACAGTAACTCATACACTGGGATTGCTCTTGAAATTTATCCTTTAAATTGAAATAAATACCTGCTCTATCTCCTAAAAAGCAGAATAAAACACATGCCCTTACCCTCACTCCATATTTTTCCAACTGTCAGTCCCATTTTCCTTCAGAATGTTTACGTCAAAAATGTTCTCAAAGCCCCCATATTCAGCTTGAGAAAATACAGCTTCACCAATGTTAGTCTAATGATAAAAGTACTTGAGAACCCAGCTTGGTCTAGAAGCCCATTTGCAAGAAGCTGCTTTTACCACCTAAACAAAAAGCATGTAATTATGTCTATAAATAAATAAATACTAAAATGTCAATAAAAGAGGTTTGCCAGGATCCTCTAATATCAAGTACTAGCTATCAAGTATATTTAACGCCCTTACCACTTAATTTGTATTCTTAATTTGTCTTCTGTGAAGTAAAAAGTATTTTTTTTAAATCTTCACCCAGATTTTAACATTCTGTTTAAAAAATTTCCTATGTAATTATGTTATTTTTCTCCATGGCAGGGATTATTGAAAATTTAGATGTTCACTAGACCCAGTTCCCCTTCATGGGTACTCAGCTAAGCCACATTTTTCATCTCCCTTGCATCAAAGTGATGCCACATGGCCAATCTTCACCACAGGTATATGAGTCCAACTAGTGTGCCCCTACTGGATGGAGGCAACTGGGGTCACACAGCCCTTCCCCACACACTCTTTTTTCATTTGTTGGCCAATCAGATGCAGAATACCCAGCAGAGGACTCTGAGGCCTAAGTGGCCAAAGGGGCCACTAAAAACAAAAAAGATCCAGGTCCCTGGATGACAATGGTGGAGCAAAACACCCCACTTGCTCCACCCGCCGTTGATCCACATTGGATGGAACATAAACAAGAAGTGTACCTTTGTCAGATTAAGTCACTGAAATCTGGGCACTGTTTGTTATAGTATTACCTAAATTGACCAATTCATTGCCTTGTGAAATAGTGGTTAAATATTGTCTAGTGCCTTTGGAAGGCCAAAAACTTGCAAAGCGCCAGGTAACCAAGCAAATCCATGGCTCTAATAGTCTGAACCCTTGTTCAGACTGACAAATCTGACACTTAGCCCTTGAGTTCATCCCGCCTTACATTAGCTCCTCATCTCAACTGCAAGCAAACAAAGTCCTTATTTTAACTTCAATTTTATACTGCCTACTGCAACTAGTACATTTTGAATAGTTAATCATAGTGGTTAATTAATAAAAGTAAGCAGGCTCTAACCAAAAGTAAGAGCCTGCTTACTTTCGGTTAGAAAGGATCTGGGATGGAGAAATGAAAGTAGCATTTGCTGAAACACTATTGAATGCATGGTACCTTCTAAGTTCTAACCCAGATGTCTCCGGGTATTGTCACCTTAAGCCTCGCATGCCACACCAGGGGAAGTCCAAAGCCTTCTCTATAAATTTCTAGGGAAACTAACCCTCCCATGATCATCTGTAGCTCTGATTTCCATGCCCTGCTGCATCTATTCAGTTTGTGGATCATCCTTCCGTCTCATACATCCTCCATCTGGCCCACCTCCTGTCAACTCAAGCACGAAGTTCAACCTCTTCAGTTTCTACCACACACATGTATATGTATGGACACACATGCTTGCTCTCTCTCTCTCTCTCTCTCTCAAATGCTATTAATGTGTGTGATACACTTGATCAAACATTTAGCCAAAGGAGAGATGGTTGCATCCTAGCAAGTCATCTAACTTAAACATTATCCTTCCTATTCTTTAAGGTTCTGTGGCTCTGGCCATCAGACATTTTTCGGGGTCCTTCTTACAACTCCAGCTTCAGGTCATCTCAATAACTTCTCTCACACACTCTCCTCTTATCTTCCTTCTCATCCCTTTCCTTCCAGGTAACCCCAGTGCACCCCCAATCCATATTCTTTTCACTCCGTTATAGAAAGGGTCTAGCTTACCCTCAATCCTACTGCCTAAGGCTCCAGGCACATACTTGCATATATGAACAGAGATATAGCTGACCCAAAGCAACTTCCCTTCAATGAAAGGCAGCCTTCCTAGAAAGTCATTGTGGCTTAATTTTTTTTCTTCCTCCACTACACACACAAATGCATACAATAATAAAACCATTCACCTCCACATTGCTAAATCCAATGGTCAATTCTCAGATCTCATCCTACTTGACTTCTCAATGGCATTTGACTCTAGTGGGTCACTCCCTCCCCTCTGAACACTTTCTTCATTTGACTTCCAGGATAACATACCCACCTGGTTTTCCTCCTACCTTACTGGCTGCCAGACTTCTTTGCTGGCATCCCCTACCATCCCAACCTCTACTAAATGTCAGTTTTTGGATCTAATTTCTGTTTCTAAATCTACATTTACCGAAATTAGACAAGATGTTACTCCATCCAGTCTCACGGTTTTAAATATCATCCCTTTGCAGACAATTCCCAAACATATATCTTCATTACAGATCTCTCTCCTAAATTTCAGATTTATTTATCTAACTGCCATTGTATGTCTTTACTTGGCATCTTAAATTTAGGAAGTCCAAAAACGAAGTCCTGATTTCCACTCCATGTGACAAACTGACTTCTCCCCAAACCTTCCTCCTCTCAGTAAATGGTAATTCCATTCTTCCTGTTGTTCACTGACCTTTGGGTCTTCTTTCCTTAATACCCCACATCCACACCAATAGCAAGTCAGCTTTACCTTGAAAACACATAAAAAACCCAACCATTCCTCTCCACTTTCACTACTACCACCCTGGCTCAAACACTAGACTTTCTTATCTGACTGGCCTCCCTGGTTCTTCCCTGATTAAGATTAATCATTCCATTCTGAACATAGCAGCCACAGTGGTCCTATTAAAATGCATGTCATTTCTATCTAAAACTCTCCTCAACTCAGGGTAAAGGTCCTTATAATGACCCATAAAACCCTACATGATCTTATCCCTGTCACCAGACCTCATTGATTACTATCCGCCACCCCTACCCCTCCTCTCCAGCCAGCTAGACTAATCTATTCTATTTCTCAACCTTGCCATGCATTTTCCTGCTTCAGGGCCTTGGTTCTTATCTTCCATCTGCCTAAAATGTTCTCTCACATTCTTCATTTCTTCCTATCAATATCACTCTACTTATGTAAATATCAATTGCATACTTCCCACCCTCATTTCTGCTGCATTTTTTTCTTACACTTATTACCATCTAACATATAGATATTTTACTTACTTGCTTTGTTTTCTGTCTTTCCTACCAAAATATGGGCAGCTACTTTTATTGATGTTGTTCACTGCTGTATTTCCAGTGGTTACAACAGTGCCTGGCATGCAGAAGGTACTCCATAAATATTTTAATGAATATCAACAACAGCTCTGGAAGCGGTATTTGTCCCATGCTGCATATGAGAAAACAGATGGTCAGAGAGGTGACGATAATTTGTTCAGTTCATAAGTGAAGCTTGGATTCAAATTCCATTTCAGCACAACTCTAAACACTATATTAGTATCATAACACAATATTATCTTCCAGAGGGACTCAGCACTTTACAACCACAAGAGATCTCTGCTATACTTCTGAGGTCTGTGAAACCAACTGAAATCGACTAAACACTAGCAATTGTCAAATAAATTGTATACATTGTCTCATTCATTCATTTAGTCAACAAATATTGAGGATCTACTATGTGACAGGATATGTGCCAGCACTAAGAATTCAAAGATAACAAAAACAGACAAGGTTCCAATCTTCCCAAACATGCACCAAAAACCACACAAATCAATGGAAAATTGCACCAATGCTAAGTGCAATGAGAAAGATGTGTACAAAGGTCAGCCTATCTACGAGTCAGAGAAGGCTTTTCTGCAGTAGGGACATGTAAACTGAGTTCTGAAAGGTGAGTAGGAGGGGAAAGAGGGACATTCCAGACAGAGGGAGCAGCACATGCAAAGGCCCCGTGGTGACAGGGTGCATGGTGAATGGGAGGGATGGAAAGGAAAGCCAGTGTGTCTGGAGCCGAGAGCTTTGGTGATCCACGCTGCAGGGGAAGGCTGAAAGGTAGAGCCTGGACTTCACAGGGAGTTGCAGCCCATTTAAGATAAAGTGCCATTTATCCCAGAGCAATGGGAGCCACTGAGAGCTTTAATCTCAATCAAGACTTAACCAATTTTTCTTAAGCATCCATCATTTGTCAAACACAACTTCCAAATCCCTTAGGAAGAAATTACTAGCCCATTTCCTGGGAAAGGAAATTGAGTCTTTTAAGAGTTGAGTGACAAGCCCAAGGTCACATGTCTGGCAAGTGGCAGAACCAGAATCTGGAAGCAGACTAGATCAACTTTGAAGCCCGTGTTCGAGAGAACATTCTCATCTGGTAAATGAGAAAAGGACAGAAATGCTGAGAAAACCAGCATTTGCCCCTCACCAGGGCAAGATCAGGGCAAAAATTCCCAATCACCTTCAAGATGTCTGCAAGAACCTCTATGTTCCATCCTTCTGTATCCACCTACCCTGAGGAAGGCCTGTTCCTCCGTTCTCTGGGCCCTCAGGGCTGCTCTTCCAAGTCATCTGGGCCCAGGCCAAAAAGCAGGTGCCAAAAGACATTAACAATCATTGGTGTGATTGAAAAGTGACTGAAAAGTAGAGGATCAAAGAATATCGATAGGTCATATAGTTCCAAGAATTATAGGAATAGAGTAACTCAACTCTGCATTTCACTTGGCTTTTGAAAAAAGGTAGTATTAATTATTATTATTATTATTTTGGCAAAAGTTTGAGACGGTTGGAAAAGGACTGGATTGGGGGCAGAAAAGGCCTGTTTTCAAGTCTTAGCTCTGCCATTTGAAAAGCTGAGCCTCAGTTTACATAACTAAAGAAGACTTTAGAGGGTTGCTGGGAGTGTCAAAATAGATAATGCACATGAAAGTGCTGTAAAGAACATGTGAGATGTGAAATCATTCTTGTGAATAGACATTCAACTTTCACAGTATTATGGGACACATCTACTGTTGTATCTGTTTTAGAAACATCATTATTTTCTTGGTTTCCCTGGTTCCTCCTCCAGCAAGCTGACCCTTGAATTTTGGGGGCCACAGAAGGCTGTCTTAGTGTCCTTTTCTCCCTCTGCCACAGAGACTCTCTGTAGGTGATCATCTTTGGCCCCATGGCCTAAGCAGCCCTAGAACTTAAAGTATAATAAAAATAAATAAATAAATAAATAAATAAATAAATAAATAAATAACCTCTCACAGAAGCTCCAGAGCCATTTCCCAACTAAGTATTTAACATGACGTCCTGCAGGCCTCTCAAACATAGTTCAGAATGGAACTCACTGTCTTTCCTCCATCCCTTCAACATCACACACACCATCTTGGTGAATGACACCATAAACTATTCTCTCTCTCATCGTCACTATAAACTTCGAGTCATAATAATTTTAAGTAACATTTACTAACAACTTAATAGTTTTTGGGCATCGTGCTAAGCATTTTATATGCATTTTCTGATTTAAGCATTAGAAGAACCACTGGAGGTACACAATGTGTTCATTAGCAGCGTTATTTCATGGAGAGGAAAAATGAAGGTTAGGGCAATGTTAGATGTCCTGGCTATGGGGCTCAAAGCTGTGTTACTTCAGCTCCTTGCTATACTGTGTAGCCTCATATTCAACTCTTCCTGTTTCCTCATCTGCCCCATCCCACTGGTCACCAAAACCTCTGAAATTGTACCTCAGAAATAAATATTTCTCACTTGCATCCAGGGCTTCCTTTCTACTTCTACTGCCAATTACTTATTCTTGACCATCAGTGTCTATTACTAACATTTATTTATTTTACTTAACAATTATCTATAACACATGTACTATGTGCCAGGCACTATTTTAAGCACTCTGCAAATATTAGCTCCTATAATTCTCCTAACAATCCCATGAGATTTATTACACCCAATTTATAGATAGGGAAATAAGTAACCGTCCCAAGATCACATAGCTAAGAAATGATGGAGTTGGGGTTTGAACCCAAGCAGTGTGGTTCCAGCTGTACTCTTTTTTTTTTTTTTTTAATACTTTAAGTTCTGGGGTACATGTGCAGTTATGCAGCCAACAAATATATGAAAAAAAGCTCATCATCACTGATCATTAGAGAAATGCAAATGAAAACCACAATGAGATACCATCTCATGCCAGTTAGAACGGCAATCATTAAAAAGTCAGGAAACAACAGATGCTGGAGAGGATGTGGAGAAATAGGAACATCTGTACACTGTTGGGGGGAGTGTAAATTAGTTCAACCATTGTGGAAGACAGTGTGGCAATTCCTCAGGGATCCAGCTGTAATCTTAACCATAAATTACATCATGATATCCCTCCATATAATCACAGCAGGGTCTTTGGTGGTTTCCCTGCCACCTGCTCTCTACTCAGCCTCAAGAAATTCTCCAGAATTTATTTCACAAAAGTATAACTCTGATCCTTTCTCCTACATACAATCCCCCCGGCTTTCTCTTGTTACAGCCCATACCCAATACAGGCTTTTGTGATCTGGATGCAAAGTAACATCTGGCCCCGCCTTCCATTATGCACTACACCAATCACTCCAAAATCATGAGTCTTCCCCAGGCCTGTCCTCGATCCATGAGCTTGCATCTGTTTCTCCCTCTATATGAAATGCCCATCCCCTCTGAAATAAAAGTCCACGCATTCCTCAAGACTCAATGCCATCTCCTCTTAAAGAGCCTCATTCTTTTCCTTTAGTACTGATCACATTACATTCCAAAGAATTTTAACTGCCTTTTCTGCACGCCTTCCTTTCCCCCTCCTCCCTGCCTCAAGTGGGGCTGCAAAACCCCATTTGACACCTACCGTGTGCACTATTTCAGGCCTTTCAATGACTCTTGAGACATGGTAGGTTCATAGTCCATATTTGCTGGATGACATGTAGAATCTGTATAATTTGTCCAGAACCTTAAAGGAGGATATTGAAATATTAGTGCTCTGAAATTCCAATTTGAAAAGAAGGTAAGTAGTTTCAAATAAGTAGGAAAAGGTTAAAAGTGTGCATTGTGCATTTCTTTCTGTAGACAAAATCAGAGTTGAGTGCAGGTGTACACAATTTGAGAAAATAATCAGGGCCATCCTTCGGGGGAGTTTTCTATTTGCTTAACAATCACTACATAACCTCAGCAGGCTGCGTGGTACCCAGAGCACACACATGACTTCCTCACCTTCCCAGAGCTGACATTTCTTGGGAGAGTGGGACATCTGTATGGAATTCATGCTCACAAATATTCCACAAACATTAACCGGAGTCTTTTCACAGTTGGTTAGCTCTTCTGTTCTGTTTTTTCCCTTTCCTTTTGTTGTGTTGTTGTTTACTTCTTTTCCCTTTGTTATTGTTGTTTAATTTTTTTCTCTCATTTGTTGTCTTTGTTGTTTACTTCTTTGCCTTTGTTGTTTAGCTCTTCTTGTCTCTAATTTGTCCAATAACAATAATGGCAAACATTTACTCAGCATTTCCTATGAACCTGGCACTGTACTAAGACTTCTGATAAAATCAATTTGTGGACTTCTCTCTTGTGAGCATCAGAGTGAAATAAAATTTCTGGATCTGAAGGTCAAACTGGCAGTAAACATGTTACAACATATATTCTTTGAAAAGAATCATTCTTACTGGTGCTTCTATTATGTCAGCTAGAATTCCAAATGTGAGACTACAGTGTCAGGAGAAAGGCAGGCCTGATTTTGAAAGATGCTGCTAGGTAGAATTCACTCCCACCAGAAAGACATGAGGGTATCTGTTTGCCTTATCTCAACCACAATGGCTGTTGGCAAACTTTTTCATTTTTGTTAATCTACTGAATTTTTTAAACGTAGCAAATTGTTTCCATTTGTATATCCATAACTCTAGAGAGTTGAACATCTATTCATTTATGTTTCAGCTTGGATTCTGTGAATTATTTGTTTGTAAATTTTGCCAATTTACTACTAGATTTTCCTTTCTGATCAATTTGTGAATGTTCTTTATACTTCAGAGCTCATGATCCCCCCCCAGGAGGGACTGAAAATAATTAAATGTGCATCAATAGAGAAATAGTGTCAAATAAATTATGACACTGCCGTGCTACGGAATGTTGTATTTTTAAAAACTGAGCTAAATCTGTTTGTGTTGACTTGGAGGGATCTCTGGAACCAACGGTCAGTGAAAACAAGCAAGTTGTAGGTAATTTCTTTATCATGATACCATTTTATTTACAGAAATTAAAAAATAAACCCTACTAGGCACATGTATGTGTGTGTATGCATATGCATATGTATATGTTTATATAAATATAAATTTATAGATATGTTTGTAAGAACACAGGGAAAATTGAGAAAGGGTACACACCAAACTGTCTCTTCAGAGAGTAAGATTAAAGTAAGAGGAGAAAGCAGATACTTTTCCCTTATATGCCACTCTATATGATGACTTACTTCAATGAGCGGTATTAGTGATATTTTTTGAAATCTAATAAAAGCAGTGAATTTTAAAAACAAACTATAACAATCTTTTCCCAAACCCCCTTATATAAAGGTATACAGTCCCAAATGTTTTTCTAAAAATGCCAGGAACTAGAAAATGTATAGGTCATTTTACCTTACCTTACCTTCAAACAATGGTTCAGTTCCCTTAAATTACAGTTGAGAGAATGTTGTCATTATCTTCTGTGTTATTAATGACATGCATGTAAACCAAATGTCTCTCCCCTATCCAAATCTAAGGACATATTTATAAGGCTGAAAATCTCAGAATGGGAGCCAGAGGAGAATGAAGGGGTGAGTCTTCAGCGGGTGTGCACTGCCACTCCCCAGCAGGCCTGGTCCCTGTTCCCACAGTGGCTGCCTCAGCTACACTGGGGGTGTAAAATTCTCTCCATAGCCCAGAGAAAGTTTCCCAGGTGAAATGCATGCCAATTGCCCAACAGCTCTCTGATTACCGAAGTCCTTCCCTGAGAGCTTTTCATTCCTTTTATGTAAGTCTTTTCTTCCCCTCTTAAAAGAAGAAAATACTTCTAGGAGAGGCCATCTGCCAAGACTGATGCGCAATTTGCACCTCATTGAGAATGAGTTTATCTGCTTCTTTCTCCAGAACAGGATTTAATAAGAGGCAAAGGCCTGAGAGGCACCCGGAATGGAGCAGAGCATAAGGACTGGAGGAAGACATTAGAAGTCAAAGGCATGGAAATAAAAACTTGCCTAAATCACTCTTTTGCCTGAGGTTAAGTAATTTTCCCTAACACTAGCCTATTGTGGTAGGAGTGGAGTGGCAGGGTGTGTGAGGCAAGAGAAGATCGACATGATGCAAACACACAGAGAGACCCATAGGGTTGGGCTCTGAGTGGATGACTGTCCAAATCACCAAAGACCTTCCTACCCTTCAATGATTCTTCCCCACCCTTTAGCACCATCGTACATCCTTCATGGAAAGAGATCAGGTATGTAAAACTGAACAAATATAACCCAGGCTCAGCCAAATTACTTAACACATCTTGGTAACAATTCTTTTCAACAGTAACACAAGCATAAAAATACTTTCCTTCCAGAACTTTGGGGAGCATTAAATGAGATAATGCATGCCTGGCACAATGCCTGGCCTTCAGTGGAAGTCAGTACCCTTCCTGCTGACCAGAGAAAAGTCAGAGCATTCCAAAACAAGGTCAAAGCTCAGCACGGCTGCCCTCCTTCTCTATTAAAGGCAAGGTTATTTTTGAATGCACAATTCATGTTAATTTGTGTAATGTCTTGCCGATTCTGTGCTTATTGTGGGGATAGATGACTTCAGAGGAACATGTATCAAAGGAAAAAAGAAAGAGGAGGAAGGAGAGGAGAGAAGAGGATAAGAAAGGAGAGGAAAGAAGAGAGGGAAGGGGGGGGAGAAGAGAGGAGGGAAGGGGAGGGAAGTGGATGGAAGGGAAGCGGATGGAAGGGAAGGGAAGGGGAGAGAAGGGAAGGGAAGGGAAAAGGAGAGGAGGCTATAGTAGCCAAAACAGCATGGTATTGGTATAAAAGTCAATACATACACCAATATAACAGAAGAGAGAACTCAGAAATAAAGCTGTACACTTACTTCCCTTCCCTTCCTCTTTGGTTCTTTCATTTATATTTTCTTTGATACACGATCTTGGGAAGGATAGAGTAACCATGCTAATGGCTAAAGCCATCTATCTATCCCCAGAATAAAGTCAGGATTACCAAGGCTGTTTGTTTCTCCATCTGCATCCTCTTTAAAGGATCTCATTCACTGCATGGCTTTAAAAACATATCTGTGATTATGACTCCCAAATTCAGAGATCTGTCTTCAAATCTCCAGTCTCATGTGTACTACTACCTTCTCATAAGTTGTATTTCATAGATATTTCAAATGTACCATGACCAAAAAGGTGTTCTTGAACCTCCCTGCTCCCCAGTCCACTAAACCCCCCATCCCCAACCAAACCCCTTCAACTCATTGTTCTGCATTTAAGTAAATAGCACCAACAGAAACTTGGGAATCATTCTTGATCCTGCCCTTGCCACATATACATATACACACACACAAAAAAAGAATGATTTATGTTCATTAGTACATCCTGAAAGCCCCTCTTCCAAAATACAGCTCTAATTTGTCCACCACTCTTTATCAACTTGCACTTCGCACCCTCACCTCTCACCCGGACTATAGACAATTACAATAGCCTGCATACTGCTCTCCCTGCTTCTACTCCTGCTCTCCTTCTATCCAGTCTCCAAAAGGAGGCAAAGAGATATTTTTTTACGATGCAGGTCACACCTACACCCCACTTAAAGCCTTTGAATGTTTTTTTTTTGGAAAAAAAGTGCAAACTATTTCCACAGATACATAGCCTGTATGATCTGGCCTCTGCCTCATCCTCCAGTGGCATCTCAAGCCACTCTCTCCCTCACCATTACTCATCCATGCCATCTTCCCAGCAAGACCTGGAAAACACCAACCTCTTTCACCTGGAAGCCTCTGCGCCTGCTGTTGCCTGAAGCTGCCGGACTACTCTTCCCACGATCTTCCAATGGCTGTCTCCTTCTCTGCTCCTAGATCCAGTTTAGGAGCCAGTTTCTTAGAAAGGCTACCCAGATTAGGTCCCACACTTCTGCCATCTTTATCACAGCACTTTATTGCTTTTGCAATGTTTCTTTTTTTGTTGTTTTTTTTGTTTTGCTTTTTTATACTTTAACTTCTAGGGTACATGTGCACAACGTACATGTGCCATGTTGGTTTGCTGCACCCATTAACTCGTCATTTACATTAATGCTATCCATTCCCCATCCCCCAACCCCACAACAGGCCCCAGTGTGTGATGCTCCCCTCCCTGTGTCCAAGTGTTCTCATTGTTCAATTCCCACCTATGAGTGAGAAGATGCGGTGTTTAGTTTTCTGTCCTTGCAATAGTTTGCTGAGAATGATGGTTTCCAGCTTCATCCATGTCCCTACAAAGGACAGGAACTCATCCTTTTTTATGGCTGCATAGTATTCCATGGTGTATATGTGCCACATTTTCTTAATCTAGTCTATCATTGATAGACATTTGGGTTGGTTCCAAGTCTTTGCTATTGTGAATAGTGCTGCAATAAACATACGTGTGCATGTGTTTTTATAGTAGCATGATTTATAATCCTTTCGGTATATACCCAATAATGGGATCGCTGGGTCACATGATATTTCTAGTTCTACATCCTTGAGGAATCGCCACACTGTCTTCCACAATGGTTGAACTAGTTTACAATCCCACCAACAGTGTAAAAGTGTTCCTATTTCTCCACATCCTCT
>NW_012102009.1:4473004-4473960 GCF_000951045.1 Mandrillus leucophaeus
CTTTGTTCTCATTGGTTTCAAGGAACATCTTTATTTCTGCCTTCATTTCATTATGTACCCAGTAGTCATTCAGGAGCAGGTTGTTCAGTTTCCATGTAGTTGTGGACTTTTTAGTGAGCTTCTTAATCCTGAGTTCTAATTTGATTGCACTGTGGTCTGAGAGACAGTTTGTTGTGATTTGTGTTCCTTTACATTTGCTGAGGAGTGCTGTACTTCCAACTATGTGGTCAATTTTGGAATAAGTGCGATGTGGTGCTGAGAAGGATGTATATTCTGTTGATTTGGGGTGGAAGAGTTCTATAGATGTCTATTAGGCCTGCTTGGTGCAGAGCTGAGATCAAGTCCTGGATATCCTTGTTAACTTTCTGTCTCATTGATCTGTCTAATATTGACAGTGGGGTGTTAAAGTCTCTCATTATTATTGTGTGGGAGTCTAAGTCTCTAAGGACTTGCTTTATGAATCTGGGTACTCCTGTATTGGGTGCATATATATTTAGGATAGTTAGCTCTTCTTGTTGAATTGATCCCTTTACCATTATGTAATGGCCTTCTTTGTCTCCTTTGATCTTTGTTGGCTTAAAGTCTGTTTTATCAGAGACTAGGATTGCAACTCCTGCTTTCTTTTGCTTTTCATTTGCTTGGTAGATCTACATCCATCCTTTTATTTTGAGCCTATGTGTGTGTCTTTGCATGTCAGATGGGTCTCCTGAATACAGCACACTGATGGGTCATGACTCTTTATCCAATTTGCCAGTCTGTATCTTTTAATTGGGGCATTTAGCCCATTTACCTTTAAGGTTAAATTGTGATATGTGAAATTTATCCTGTCATTATGTGTTACCTGGTTATTTTGCCCATTAATTGAAGCAGTTTCTGCATAGCATTGATGGTTTTTACCATTTGGCATGTTTTTGCAGTGGCTGGTACTGGTTGTTCCTTTCCATGTTTAGTGCTTC
>NW_012102009.1:4474010-4474733 GCF_000951045.1 Mandrillus leucophaeus
TTGGTCTAAAATTCTCTTTTTTTGTTGTGTCTCTGCCAGGGTTTGGTATCAGGATGATGCTGGCCTCATAAAATGAGTTAGGGGGGATTCCCTCTTTTTCTATTGATTGGAATAGTTTCAGAAGGAATGGTACCAGCTTCTCTTTATACCTCTGGTAGAATTTGGCTGGGAATCCGTCTGGTCCTGTACTTTTTTTGGCTGGTAGCCTGTTAATTATTGTCTCAATTTCAGAGCCTGTTATTGGTCTATTCAGGAATTCAACTTATTCCTGGTTTAGGCTTGGGAAGGTGTATGTTTCCAGGAATTTATCCGTTTCTTCTAGATTTTCTAATTTATTTGCATAGAGGTGTTCATAGTGTTCTCTGATGGAAGTTTTCATTTTTTTGGGATCAGTGACGATATCCCCTTTATCATTTTTTATTGTGTCTATTTGATTCTTCTCTCTTTTCTTCTTTATTAGTCTTGCTAGCCATCTAACTATTTTGTTGATCTTTTAAAAAAACCAGCTCCTGGATTCATTGATTTTTTGAAGGATTCTTTGTGTCTCTATCTCCTTCAGTTCTGCTCTGATCTTAGTTATTTCATGTCTTCTGCTAGCTTTTGAATTTGCTTGCTCTTGCTTCCCTACTTCTTTTAATTGTGATGTTAGGGTGTCAATTTTAGATCTTTCCTGCTTTCTCTTGTGGGCATTTAGTGCTATAAATTTCCCTCTACACACTGCTT
>NW_012102009.1:4477735-4479194 GCF_000951045.1 Mandrillus leucophaeus
GAGGAATCGCCACACTGTCTTCCACAATGGTTGAACTAGTTTACAATCCCACCAACAGTGTAAAAGTGTTCCTATTTCTCCACATCCTCTCCAGCATCTTTTGTTTCCTGACTTTTTAATGATTGCCATTGTGACTGGAGTGAGATGGTATCTCATTGTGGTTTTGATTTGCATTTCTCTGATGACCAGTGATGATGGGCATTTTTTCATGTGTCTGTTGGCTGCATAAATATCTTCTTTTGAGAAGTGTCTGTTCATATCCTTGGCTCACTTTTTGAAGGGGCTGTTTGATTCTTTTCTTGTAAATTTGTTTAAGTTCTTTGTAGATTCTGGATATTAGCCCTTTGTCAGATGAGTAGATTGCAAAATTTTCTCCCATTGCCTGTTCACTCTGATGATAGCTTCTTTTGCTGTGCAGAAGTTCTTTAGTTTAATTAGATCCCATTTGTCTATTTTGGTTTTTGTTGCCATTGCTTTTGGTGTTTTAGTCATGAAGTCCTTGCCCGTGCCTATGTCCTGAATGGTATTCCCTAGGTTTTCTTGTAGGGCTTTTATGGTTTTAGATCTAACATGTAAGTCTTTAATCCATCTTGAATTAATTTTTGTATAAGGTGTAAGGAAGGGATCCAGTTTCAGCTTTCTACATATGGCTAGCCAGTTTTCCCAGTACCATTTATTAAATAGGGAATCCTTTCCGCATTTCTTGTTTTTGACAGGTTTGTCAAAGATCAGATAGTTGTAGACGTGCGATGTTATTTCTGAGGCCTCTGTTCTGTTCCATTAGTGTATATCTCTGTTTTGGTACCAGTACTATGCTGCTTTGGTTACTGTAGTCTTGTAGCATAGTTTTAAGTCAGGGAGCATGATGCCTCCCGCTTTGTTCTTTTGACTTAGGATTGTCTGGGCAATGCAGGCTCTTTTTTGGTTCCATATGAACTTTAAAGTAGTTTTTTCCTGTTCTGTGGAGAAAGTCATTGGTAGCTTGATGGGGATTGCATTGAATCTATAAATTACCTTGGACAATATGGCCATTTTCACAATATTGATTCTTCCTATCCGTGACCATGGAATGTTCTTCCATTTGTTTTTGTCCTCTTTTATTTCATTGAGCAGTTGTTTGTAGTTCTTCTTGAAGAGGTCCTTCACATCCCTTGTAAGTTGAATTCCTAGGCATTTTATTCTCTTTGTAGCAACTGTGAATGGGAGTTCACTCATGATTTGGCTCTCTGTTTGTCTATTATTTGTGTATAGGAATGCTTGTGATTTTTGCACTTTGATTTTGTATCCTGAGACTGCTGAAGCTGCTTATCAGTTTAAGGACATTTTGGGCTGAGACAATGGGGTTTTCTAAATGTACAATCATGTCATCTGCAAACAGGGACAATTTGACTTCCTCTTTTCCTAATTGAATACCCTTTATTTCTTTCTCTCGCCTGATTGCCCTAGCCAGAACTTCCAA
>NW_012102009.1:4484017-4504734 GCF_000951045.1 Mandrillus leucophaeus
GCCTGGTGGTGACAAAATCTCTCAGCATTTGCTTGTCTGTAAAGGATTTTACTTCTTCACTTACGAAGCTTAGTTTGGCTGGATAGTAAATTCTGCATTGAAAATTCTTTTCTTTAACAATGTTAAATATTGGCCCGCACTCTCTTCTGGTTTGTAGAGTTTCTGCAAAGAGATCCGCTGTTAGTCTGATGGGCTTCCCTTTGTGAGTAACCCGACCTTTCTCTCTGGCTGCCCTTAACATTTTTTCCTTCATTTCAACCTTGGTGAATCTGACAATTATGTGTCTTGGGGTTGCTCTTCTCGAGGAGTATCTTTGTGGTGTTCTCTGTATTTCCTGAATTTGAATGTTGGCCTGCCTTGCTAGGTTGGGTAAGTTCTCCTGGATAATATCCTGAAGAGTGTTTTCCAGCTTGGTTCCATTCTCCCCATCGCTTTCAGGTACACCAAACATAGATTTGGTCTTTTCACATAGTCCCATATTTCTTGGAGGCTTTGTTCATTTCTTTTTACTCTTTTTTCTCTACACTTCTCTTCTCACTTCATTTTGTTCATTTGATCTTCAATCACTGATACCCTTTCTTCTGCTTGATTGAATCAGCTACTGAAGCTTGTGCATGCATCACGTAGTTCTCATGTCATGGTTTTCAGCTCCATCAGGTCATTTAAGGTCTTCTCTACACTGTTTATTCTAGTTAGCCATTCATCTAATCTTTTTTCAAGGTTTTTAGCTTCCTTGCAATGGGTTCAAACATTTAGCTGGGAGAAGTTTGTTATTACTGACCTTCTGAAGCCTACTTCTGTCAACTTGTCAAAGTCTTTTTCCATCCAGCTTTGTTCCATTGCTGGCAAGGAACTGCGATCCTTTGGTGGAGAAGGGGCACTCTGGTTTTCAAAATTTTCAGCTTTTCTGCTCTGGTTTCTCCCCATCTTTGTGGTTTCATCTACCTTTGGTCTTTGATGATGGTGACCTACAGACGGGGTTTTGGTCTGGATGTCCTTTTTGTTGATGTTGATGTTGATGCTATTCCTTTCTGCTTGTTAGTTTTTCTTCTAACAGTCAGGTGCCTCAGCTATAGGTCTGTTGGAGTTTGCTGGAGGTCCACTCCAGACCCTATCTGCCTGGGTATCACCAGTGGAGCCTGCAGAACAGAAAATGTTGCAGAACAGCAAATATTGCTGCCTGATCTTTCCTCTGGAAGCATTGTCTCAGAGGGGCACCCAGCTGTATGAGGTGTCAGTCGGCCCCTGCTGGGAGGTGTCTCCCAGTTTGGCTACATGTGGGTCAGGGACCCACTTGAGGAGGCAGTCTGTCAGTTCTCAGAGCCCAAAAATCATGCTGGGAGAACTACTGCTCTCTTCAGAGCTGTCAGACAGGGATGTTTAAGTCTGCAGAAGTTTCTGCTGCCTTTTGTTCAGCTATGCCCTGCCCCCAGAGGTGGAGTCTAGAGAGGCAGGCAGGCCTCATTGAGATGGGGTGCGCTCTATCCAGTTCAAGCTTCCAGGCTGCTTTGTTTACCTGCTCAAGCCTCAGCAATGACAGACGCCCCTCCCCCAGCCAGGCTGCTGCCTTGCAGCTTGATCTCAGACTGAGGAACTAGCAGCAAGCAAGGCTCTGTGGGCATGGGACCCACTGAGCCAGGCACAGGATATAATTGCCTGGTGTGCTGTTTGCTAAGACCATTGGAAAAGCACAGTATTTGGGTGGCAGTGTCCCAATTTTTCAGCTACTGTCTCTCATGGCTTCCCTTGGCTAGGAAAGGGAAGTCTCCTGACCCCTTGTGGTTCCCAGGTGAGGCGATACCCCACCCTGCTTCGGCTCACACTCCATGGGCTGCACCCACTGTCCAACCAGTCTCAATAAGATGAGCCATGTACCTCAGTTGGAAATGTAGAAATCACCCATCTTCTGTGTCAGTCATGCTGGGAGCTGCAGACCAGAGCTGTTCCTATATGGCCATCTTGGAATCCTACCCCCTAAAGATCACAGTGCTTCCTACCACATGTATTAGAGTAACATGATGGCCAGCCTCTAAGATTACTGGGGGCAGTGATTCCCACCTCCTCAAATTCACAACCTTCTGTGGTCCTTTCCACACTGTACGAAGGCTGAGTTGTGTAACCAATAGAGTAGAAATGAGGTGATGGTATGTCACTTCTGAGACTAGCTTAAAAGACACAGCTTCCATCTCACTCTTTCTCTTTCCCTCTTGGGTAACTCATTCTAGGGAAACCAGATGCCACTGTGTGAGCAATACCATGGAGAGACCCACAGGCTGAAGAGTCAAAGCCTCCTGCCAGTAGCCATGCAAATGAGCTTCAAAGTGGGCCTGCCAGCCCAGCCAAGCCATGAGATGACTGCCGCCCCGGCCAACATCTTGACTGCAACCTCACGAAAAATTCTGAGCTGCAATTACCAGTCCAGGCACTCCTGAATTTGTGACCCTCAGAAACTGTGTTAGATAACAAGCATCTGTTGGTTTCAGGTGCTAAGTTTTGGTGCAATATGTTACTTAGTAAAAGAATTGATTGATTGATTGATTATATAAATTTACAAATATGATCTATAAATTTAGATATATATTATTTTACATATTAATTGTCTGTCTTCCCCATTTAAAGATCTAACTCATTTGCTCTTGTATTATCAGTGCCCAAAACTCTGCCTAACACACAGCAGACACTCATAGATATTTGCAGAAGAAACAATTAAAATGTGTTACTGTTTTTAGTAACACATTTTAACATCAATAAAACATTTATCACTGTACAGCCTAAAAATACCTGCATTATCTCAGTGAATCCTATGTCTAACAGTAAACTAGATATGCCTTCCATTTCATGATGAAAAACCAGCAGTTCCAAGACCTCTGGTGATTTGTTTATGGCCACCCTACCACGGTATTATAGAGCTAGTGTTCCAACCCTCAGCTTCTGATTTCAATCCTGGGAATTTTTCTCCTATACACATTGACTCTTATCAGTCATCCACAGAGCATGAGCTCTGTCATTCCAACATTCATGTTTCCACACAAAGCATCCAGCATGTTCGTGTCCTGGGACAGCTACCTCTTGTTCATCCAATTTGTGGCTTGACTCATCAGGCTCACTTGACCCAGTGTCAACACTGGGTGGAAAAATTCCTGTGTGGGAGCACAGCATTGTTAATTTCTCTTTTAAATGGTAATGTATTACATGGGCTTTCTTTCCTCTACCAAACTGTAAAAGGAAGCAAAAACATTCTTAACAGTGCCCAGGACTCGATTTTAAATATACTACCAAGCTCCAAACTCTCCAAAGACTTCTAAATGTGGATCATTTCTTCAATCCCTACACAAACATTATTTTGAATGATAGCAAGTTCTCACGTATCTGGGGTGTTTTACCACTGAGCAGATTATCTAAGAATCCTCCTTTCTCCTGCCCAAGTAAGTCCCAGTTTGGTACAGGTGAGGAAGAGCCTGTGTTTAGCTGAAATCAAGACTAAGTGATCGAGAAAAGGCTTCACAACTAAGTTAGTACATGTTTCTTTGTGCCATTCTTAAGCCAAATATAATCTGATTTCAAGGGATGAAAAAGATTTCAGATGCAGATGTTAAATTAATTTGCCTTAAAAATCAAGTTTTTGAAATGTTTTTAGTATCACATTCACTGATAATTACCATGATCATTTCTCATGTTTCTGTAAGAATATCCTGACCCAAGATAGAATTATTAAATTTTAATCGAATTAGGATCCCAGATTTGTTTCAAGGGCATTCTTGAGCTTGTTGCCTCTGATTTATATATAAAATGGAGATAATAAGATCCCTACCTAATAGATTTGCTGTTGTGAGGATTCAATAAGTGGTTAGAAGAGTCCCTGGCACATAGTGATCATTATGTAACTGTTGGTTATTAACATTGTCGTTGTTATCATTTTATTGTTATTATTTTTTATCATTATTATCAAATTGTTCATGTCTTTGCTTCCCTCTAATAGCACAAATATTTAAAAATTTATTTTCTGAGCCAGGCGAGGTGGCTCATGCCGATGGTCCCAACTACTCAGGAGGCTGAGGTGGGAGGATTGCTTGAGCCCAGGAGTTTGAGGTTGCAGTGAGCTATGATCGCACCACTGCACTCCAGCCTGGGTGACAGAGTGAGACCCTTTCTCTAAAAAAAAAATAAACATAAACATAAGTGTATTTTCTGCCTGTGGGTTCTGCAAGACATATAAACACACGTACCTCCTCCCAGTTGTTTTCTCCTTTGAGGCTACTTAAATAAGTCATTCCTATACCTTCAATCATTCATGCCTTAAACAAAAACATTATTTAAGAAAGATCTTGGAGAATGTCCCACATACTATTTCTAGTTGCACCACTGCCTTCCTATGTCATTTTGCTCAAATAATGTCTAATCTGCCGCCAGAAAATTTTATGATCCCTGGCAGTGGAGTGAGAAGTTGGTAGTGATTACAGGACTGAATAACTATCAAATAATTTAGGTTTTTGTTTGAGAGGCACTGGGTATAAGACTTTGTATTATTCTTATTCTGTGTCCTGAGGGTAAAAAGGAGTAAGGGAGATAAGCATTCTTTGCCCAGATGTCTCCAATCAGGATTAGGTTCCCTGAGTCATTTCCAAGATAAAATCTAGATTGCCTTATCTCACACACCTTGAGCTAAGAGGGAATACCTGTAAAACAATAGAAGTTTTGGAACTAGTTCCCTAACATGTTCATTTACATGAAAAAATTTTTTCTCGCCATCAGTATTTTTCTCCCCATGATTTCCAAACTAGGAAAGCAACAATTTCAATTGTTCCAGATAGATTAGATTAGATAGATAGATAGACAGACTGATAAAGTCTCATTAAAGGAACATCAGTACTACATAATACAGTAAATTCACTTCATCCTTAATAGAAATCAAACAATTTTCTTTGCCTAACAAAAGGAAAGATTTTTAGAACTGTGTATATGTTGACATATGACACAAGGTCTATATACTTCCAACAGAAATGATTTAGCATAACCATAATGAAGACAGTTCCAAAAAAGAAGCAAAACGCTTTTTTTGGTATCTTACCAGAGAGTATTTTACCTCAAATAGTCTAATTCCAGAGGGTGCATTTTTTAACTCTAAGCGACACAGTTTGCCATTCTGGTAGACTCTAAATACTCTCTCTTTGTTAATGACTTAAAATTTTCTACTCTAACTCGGCCTCTTTCTTGAGCCCTTAACTGCCTACAGGGCATTTGTACTTGGTCATCTAATAGAATAGCTCAAACTTAACTAATCAATCACTCTTGCCTCAATGTTTACACAACACTTTGGATAGACTTCCAGCATGGTCCCTGTCATATACTGCAATGTAGTGATCTACCTATATGTATCAATCTCATTTTCTAGAACATGAGAACCCAGAATGCAGAGATCTTTTGAAAATCTATGTTTTTAGTTTTAGCATATGGCAGGCATTTGACAAATGTATGTTGAACAAATATCTGTTGTAGCAACTACATTTATGACTCATGTTAACAAGAACATAGGACTAACAAGCAGACAGAATGGAGTCAGGCTGGCTGAGTGGGTGAGGATAGGAAAGAGGAATAAATAGTCACAAAAGGTCAGGTGATAGAAGAGTCATGATTATAGGTCTCCAACCTACCTTTACCACATACCTGATACTTGGGGTTGAAATCACAGGAAGCTTCAAACTGTCATCACTGCCTAGGCCACTTTTATGATGGTTTTCTTGGCAACAGATTTTTGCCAGAGTGTGAAAGAATTTCACGTTCAAAGCCTCGGAGAAAGCTGATAATTCTTCCTTTTTCAATAAGCCAAACATCAAGCAACTAAGAGAGAGTATTAAAAAAACAACTAAATAAAATAAACTTAATTTTTTAATTTAAAAAACAACTAACAGAGAGTGGTTTAGATTCATAAAAACTGCACCAAGATGGCGTGACCCCTTGGAGCCAAAAAGCTGAAGTCAAAAACGTCCTAGCATGTTGAAGCAACCAAGGATGTCATCTCACAAAGCTGTAAAATTTGACTCTCCCACAGCTGTAAGGTGTTTCTGCAGACCTGCACAGCAAAAGGATTCGTTTTGGTTGAGAAAATATCCATTCCAAACATAAAAGAATCTCCCGTATTTAGAAGGGCATATAGGTTCTCAAACATGGGTTTGTAAAAGATGCTATAAATAAATTAACTATATAATTTATTTTCCAACCTGCGACACTTTTGAAAGGGAACACTAATAATACACTGAAACAACAGCATAATTCAGAACTTTCCTAGGCACACCAGGGCAGGGGGTGATTCAAGCTGCAGAGGAAAGGAATGAGGGATTTAGGAATGTGTGTACAACTCAGTCTTCATGCAATCCCATGGTGATGAATAAACACAGAAAGTCTTCAGCAAATTGGACCCTACTAACTCAGAGTTTGTGCTAAATGCAGACACTTCAGATGATTTTCATACTTAATTTGATTACTTCATTCACCAAGAGTTTAGAATATCTGGGGACAGGCGCATGATGGATTTTGACCAGCCTATATAAATCCTTTCTATGCATTCTATTCATTCAGTCTTTCAGCAAACTTTTGTTGAGCATCAAGTACAATTTGGGAACTAATTAGAGCTCTGGGCAGGGCAATTACAAAAATGAATGAACCTTCCCTCAAAGAGTTGGCATGCTAATAGGTGACATACATGAAACCAAATAATTGCAGTGCAATATATTTAAATACCAAAAGCACATATTTCCCAAGAGAGCATACATGACTAGTTAAAATTCTTGAGGCTGCTGGTATCCCTCATTATACAATGGCGTCGTATTTTGTGATGTGAAACCCAGGTAAATTGTCATTCTTCCTTGCCTCACTTTTCTTACTGAGGTCTATTTGTATCTTAGTTCAAAACATGTACTTAAGATTTATAAAATTACATGTATTTAAACATCTTCCATAATTCAGGTTGTTAAACTAAAAAAGAACTCTCTTCTTTCCTCTCTTTCTTCTAGCTTTAAATTACATAGTTCTGTGATTTTCCTTTGCCTTTTATTCCACATGAGTAAAGGGTTACTTTGCAGAAATACTTATTAAGAAAGTATGGCCATATCAGCCAAATTGCAAAATACACCACACAGTTTTAAGTGGAAGCCAGATGAATGAACAATCTGAAATTCCCCTTCACTTCAATACCACTGAAATGCCTCAGCTGTGAGGTGACATTTCCATGAACTTCTCTTTTTAAGAATTTAGAATTCTATTCTGTAGACCAGATCAATTCCCTTCTGAAAGTCGTTACATGTGCTCCTATTTTCCTTACTGGTTTTAGAAGTAATCAACACCTCCGGTTTTTGCTCAGTCATCTAAGCAATTGCAAGACGTATCACATATATTGGCTCATTTATCTAGCTTTATTTCCTTTCAAATTAAGAAAGCTTTCCAAGTGGGTATGTTTATTTGAGAAAGGTAGACAGTGAAATTAGTTCATGCATTGATATATCTGATGTATTATTTCTCCTATTTTGTATTATTCTCCTATTTGGTAAAGTAAAAATTGATGGACATCTGTGAAACTATCTGCCAAGCAACCTTCCGTGTTCTTCTAAGATCTAACCCCTTGCTCCCTTCTCCCTTAAGCCTAGCCCCCATGGCTACTCTGGGAGTTACATAGTCTTCCCTGACCTTAACCCTGGTCATTATTGGTGATTCCAGAGTAGACATTGACCTACTTAATCATATCATCCTGCTCTCTGTTCAGCCATAAGCCTCACCAAAGCCAGATGGTTTGGGGTTGACTGGCCAGTCTGGGCCAATTAAGTCCTTCAGGATTATTGAAAAGTGCTAAAATAGTTATTCCTCTCTCACAAAAGAAGTCATAACATGAAAAATTGACATAGATTTATACTCAGAGCACTTGAGAATTCCACATCCTTGCTCCCTCTAATTATTCATTTTATTATTGAAAAGATTATTAATCTTATTTTTTGCTCTTCTTTTTTGCAAAAGATGATTTTTATTGTTATTTTAGCTTGCACTTGCTAAATTTGCACCCTAAGAAGGGTTTCGTTTCCCATGTTTATTGGCCATTTGATTTTCTTTTTCTATGAATTCTTTGCTCATATCTTTTGTGCATTTTATATTGGGATGTTGGTCCTTTCTCTATTGATTCACAGAAGTTCTTTATAGTTTATGAATATTAGCCTTTTATCAGCTTCACATGTTAATTTTCTACAGTTGAAAATAGAGACTTTTGGCCAGGTGTGATGTGTCACACCTGTAATCCCAGCACTTTGGGAGACTGAGGTGGGTGGATTGCTTCAGGTCAGAAGTTCAAGACTAGCCTGACCAACAGGGCGAAACCCATCTTTACTAAAAATACAAAAATTAGCCAGGCGTGGTGGCAGGCGCCTGTAATCCCAGCTACTCGGGAGGCTGAGGCAGGAGAATCTCTTGAACCCAGGAACGAAGTTTGCAGTGAGCCAAGATTATGCCACTGCACTCCAGCCTGAGTAACAGAGCAAGACTCTGTCTCAAAAAATAAAAGACACGTTTATATTACAATTTAGCTAAATATTATTTAGAAGAGACACAATTAAGCCAAGTAACAGAGAAAGGTTTAAAATATAAAGATATAAATGTGTGCCAAAAAAGTACTAACAATAACAAAACAGATTTGACAAAATAAAACTCATTCAATCCCTACAGGTCAAAATACATTGAGGCAGAATGTGATGGCTTATGCTTGTAATCCAGCACTTTGGGAAGATGAAGTAGGAGGACAGCTTTAGCCCAGGAGTTTGAGACCAACCTGAACAAAATTGTGAGACCCTATTTCTACAAAAAAAAGAAAAAAAGAGAGATCAGAACAAGGATCTCCAAGGAAAGAAAGAAAAAATAAAATAAGACAAAAAAGATACACCGGGAAAAAATAAAAATAAGTAAATAAAGTTCATTCAAAATAGAATTTGAAACAATAAAAATAAACAGGTGAAAAGATTATTTGTTTTTAATAAAAGTAATCCACAGAGAAAATGTAAGGGTAAAATGTTAATGGCATGCACTTAACGGTATAGTTTTTAAAAATAAATAACATAAATTAAGGAAATGCAAAACCTAATCCACAGGGAGATTTTAAAACACTGTCTCTGAAATTAACAAACCATTCAGAGGTTCTGAATATGAACTATCGTGCTGGTTCTGATGGATATCTAAAAAGTTTTACACACAGCAAAGGAAGAAAATATTCTTCAAACACCCATGACATAGTTATTGAAAAAACTTATCAAGCCAAAAGACAAAGTCTTATTAAATTTTATAAACAACAATGTATACTGAGTGCAGATTCTCTGCATAGTAAATGAAAATAACAATAATGTCAAAACAATGAATAAAATAATATCTATGCTATTTGGAAATTTTAAAACTCTTTTTCAAATAATTGTTAGATGAAAAAAGAAATCAAAATGGAAACTACAGATTATTTATAAATGTATGACAAAGAACAATGTATTATAATCTTTGAGCTGCAGCTCAAGTGCTTTTTATACACTAAATGTACTCATTAAAAAAAGACAAAAAATAAACATAAAATTCTAAGTATTCAAAGTTTTGACAATGCTTTAGACAAATTTGTCCAAAGTATGCATAAATTAAGCTGAGAGAAAAAAATAATAAAGAGAAAAAATACATAAAATGAAAATCAAAGCTTTATTTAAAAGGTCAAAGTAGGAGATCAATTTTTGTAAGCAAAATAATTAAAAAGATTCAAACATCATTAGAAATAAAAAGACATCCACTATACATATATAAATTTAAAAACATAAACTAAAAAGGCGATTTTTCTAGGAAGATATAAATTATCAAAATTAAATAAAAGTTAGAAAACTTGAATAAATCAATCTCCACAGAAGGGAAAATCTAGTCAACAGACCCTAAACTTTATACCAAGCCTGAGAGATTTTTATGTACAAATTTTACAAAATATCTAATGAAGAGACTCTATTATATAAACTCTTCCAAAGCATAGAAAACAAAACATAGAAATCTCCTGAATTCATTTGATAAGTATCCTGATATAAAAATCGAACAATTATTATACAAAACAGAAAACTATATTCTCCCTTACGAGCAAAAATGCTAAATAAAACAGTATCAACTCAAAATCACCAGTGAATAAAAAACATTATGCATCACGACCAATGAGAGTTTATTCCAGAAACACAAGGATGACTACATATTCATTTAAATCTGAATTCATAGTCAGAGAGCTAAGGAGAAAAATGACATATACACTAAAGTATTACTATGCATCAAGCACTCTTCCAGGCAATGAGGATGCAGTCATGAACAAAACAGAAGGAATCCCTGCCCTTACAGAGCTTACATTTTAGTGGGGGAAGATAGACAGCACACTAATAAACAAAATGTACAATATGTCAGATGCTCATAGGAGCTGTAGAGAAAAAGTAAACAGGAAAATAGGAGAGGAAGAAGTAGGTGTTGTGAAAATTTTAATGGAGTGGTGAGGAAAGAATTTATAGAAAAGCTGACATTTTAGCAGAAACTTTAAATTGATGAGAGAGTGAGTGAGAGTAAGAGTAAAAGAACATGAGTCAAAGAGGTAATGAGGAAGGCTGACCATATAGAGTCTTACATGACACTGTCAGAATTCTGGCTTTTGCTCTCAATTAGCTGGGAAAAGGAGGAATTTGAGCAAAGATATAATCTAAGTTATAAATTTAAAGAATCTTTCTGGTTCCTATGTTGAGGATAGATGACCAAGGCAGAATTAAGGAGACCAGACTGGAGGTTAATGCAATAATCCACCAAGAGGTGACGATTGATTGAATCAACATGGAAGTGGTAGAAGAGATGGAGGTAGTGAAATGATTCTGCAAGTCTTTGGAAAGTAGAGGAAACAGGATTTTCATTTGTATAATAAAATTTGAGACCAAGTCTAGTGTCACGAATGATGCCCGTGATTTTTACCCAAAAGAACTAGCAGTTTAGAGGTGTCATTTACTACGATGAGGAAGGTTGTAAGAGGAGCATATTGGAGAGGAAGGCTGTGGGATGTGCACAACAAGCTATACGTATCACAATCAGACGTGTGAAGCAGCCCCAACAGTAAAGGAAAAGAAAAGAATACTCCCAATTGTGGTAGTTAATTCAACATTGCTCTCAATCTCCTAACCAGTGCATGGATACTATGTGTGTGTGTATACATATATATACACATACATATACATGGACTAGGAAAATTTTCTTCATTTTGAAAACAAAGATATTATTGGCATTATTTGAAGAGATTGTAACTATCTAGAAAATCAGAAATAATAAAGACAAAGATTTAGAAAGTTCAGCAAGCTAAATGGATATTAGATCAACATGAAAATAACAATAACTTTGTTACACTCCAACAGTAATCAATTATAATATTTAATTGAAAAAGAGACTCTTTGTAGGCCAGGTACAGTGGCTCACGCCTGTAACCCCAGCACTCTGGGAAGCTGAGGTTGGCGGATTGCTTGAGCTCAGGAGTTCAAGACCAATCTGGGCAACATGGCGAAATCCCATCTCTACAAGAAATAGCCAGGTGTGGTGGTGCACACCTGGGCCCAGCTACTCGGCAGGTGGGGGGTCGGGGGGGTGCTGAGGCAGGAGGATCGCTTAAGCCCAGGAGGTTGAGGCTGCAGTGAGCCCTTATTGTACCACTGTACTCCAGCCTGGGCAACAGAGTGAGACCCTGTCTAAAAAAAAAAAACAAACAAAAAAAAACGCTATTTGTAATAGCATCAAAAACTGTAAAATATCTAAGAATAATCTAACAAAAAGTAAACAAAGCCCATACAGGCTAAAAAATATTAAAGAGAGAAAACTTAATATCAAAATATCAAAAAAGTCAATTATTTTCCATGTGGATCTATAAATTCATTGAAATCTCCCTTCAAAATCCTACCAGTGAAACAGAATAGAGAACCCAGAAATAAATCTACATTTTTATAGCCAACTGATCTTCAACAAAGCTGACAAGAAAATACACTGGGTAAAGCACACCTTCTTCAATAAATGATGGTGGGAAAACCGGGTAACTCTACACAGAAGAATGAAACTGGACTCCCTATCTCTCACCAGAGGCAAAAATCAACTCAAGATGGGTAAAGACTTAAACCTAAAACCCAAAACTGTAAAAACTACTAGAAGAAATCTTAGGGAAAACTTTTCAGGACATTGGTCTAGGCAAGGCCTTAAGAACATAGAGAACAAAAGCAAAAATAGACAAATGGGACTATTAAACTAAAAATCTTCTGCACGGCAAAAGTAACAATCGACAGATTAAAGAGACAATCTATTGAATGGGAGTAAATATTTGCAAACTACTCATCCAGCAGGGTAATAACAGTCAAAATATACACGGAACTCAGACAACTCAACAGTTAAAAAAAAAAAAAAAGTAAATAAATAATCCCATTAAAAATGGGCAACGGTGATGAATAGACGTTTCTCAAAATAAGACGGCCAACAGAAAAAAAAAATACTTAGCATCATTAATCATCAGGGAAATGCAAATGAAAACCAACATGAGATATCATCTTACCCCAGGCAGAATGGCTAATATCAAAAAGACAAAAAAATAACATATTGGCAAGGATGTGGAGAAAAGGGAACTACACTTTAGAGTGAATGTGAATACACTGTTAGAGTGAATGTGAATTAGTAAAGCCACTATGGAACAACATGGAGATTTCTCAAAAAATTAAAACTAAAACTGTCAAGGGATCCAGCACTCCTATTACTGGGTATTTATCCAAAGGAAAACAAATCAATATATCAAAGGAAAACATGTACTCCCATGTTTATTGCAGCACTATTCACAATAGCAAACATATAAAATCAACCTACATGTCCATCAATGAATTAATGGATAAGAAAATGTGATATTTGTATACATCGTAATACTATTCAGTCATTAAAAAAAAAGAAATTATGTCATTTGCACCAACATAGATAGAATTAGAGGTCATTATGTTCCGTGAAATAAGCCAGGCACAGAAAGACAAATATTGCATGTTCTCAGTCACATGTGGGAGCGAAAAAAGTTGATCACATGAGAGTAGAATGATAAATACTAGAAACTGGGAAGGACATATGGGTGGGGGTGGGGAGATAAAGAGAGGTTGGTGAATGGGTACAAACATAATGTTAGATAAAAGAAATACAAGTTGGGCACGGTGGCTCATGCCTATAACCCCGCACTTTGGGAGACTGAGGCAGGTGGATCATTTGAGGTCAGGAGTTCAAGACCAGGAGTTCTGGCCATCATGACAAAACCCATCTCTACTAAAAATACAAACATTAGCTGGGTGTGATGGCATGTGCCCGTGATCCCAGCTACTTGGGAGGCTGAGGCACAAGAATCATTTGAACCCTGGAGGCAGAGATTGCAGTGAGCCAAGATTGTGCCACTTCACTCCAGCCTGGGTGACAGAGTGAGACTCTGTCTCAATAAATAAATAAATAAATACATGTGTTCTAATGTTTGATAGCAGAGTAGGGTGGCTATAGTTAACAGCAATGAACTATACTTTTAAAATAGCTAGAAAAGAGGACTCAAAATATACGCAATACATAGAAATGATATATACTTGGGTGATGGATACCCTAAAACTTTGACTTTATCATCACATATTCTATGCATGTAATAAGATTCACGTGTAACCCACAAATATGTACAAATATAAGTATAAAAAATTTAAGTATCACTTAGATCACATCAAATTGTGTAATAAAAATAATAATAGCAACAAAAATCTTAACAGAACAACTTCATGAAACTTGGCAAGCCAATTCTAAACTTCACCTGGAAAAGAAAATATGCAAAAAGAGGCAACAAAATTCTGAAAAAGAAGAAAAATAACATAGGAAATGTCTTATCAACTTGATAAAGAGTAATTTAAAACATGCTGTATTGACTCAAGGATGGACAAATGGATCAATGAAAGAAACTATGGTTCAGAAACAGACGTATATACATGGGAATTTGTAATATGATGTAAGTGACTTTTCAAATTATGGGGAAAAATAAAGGAGGGTCAAGAAATAGTGTTAGGATAACTGGACATTTGTATAGGAAAAATCTCTAATCCACAGGGAACATAAAAACAAATTTCAGACAGGTCAAATATATATCTTTGTTGCTCAATACGTAACCACTATCCAGAGTGACTATTAAAACTTAAAATTAATAAAATTAAAATGTTAATTGGGGAAAGAATCATTTCTTCAATAAATAGTGCAGAGAAAATTAAATTTCCATGTTCAAAACAATGAGATCACATCCTTATCTTACACCAGACCAAAAAGTCAATTCAAAATGAAAAAAAGGCCAAAATGTAACACTAAAACCACAAAACTCTTGGAAAACAACATAGGGGAAAAACTTCTTGACGGTGATTTTTTTGGATCCCGTACCAAAATCTCATTCTATGGAAGCAAAAATAAATAAATAAATAAGCCTAACTCAAACTAAAAAGCTTCTGCAAAGCAAAGGAAACAACAAAATGAAAAGGCAATCTGTGGACTAGGAAAACATATTTGCAAGCCACATACCTGAGAAAGAATTAATAATTAAAATTCATGTTTAAAAAAGCTCTCAAAACTAAATAGCAAATAATAATAATAACAATAAAAAGAATGAACAAAGGACCTGAATAGACTTTTCTCCAAAGAAGATATAAAAGTAGTCAACAAGTATATGAAAATGTGCTCGACATCACTAATTATCAGGGCAAGGCAAATTAAAAACACTGTAAGATATCACCTCACACCCGTTAAGATGGCTATTACCAAAAAGACAAGAGATAACAAATGTTGGCCAGGATGTGGAGAAAAGAAAACTCTTATATGCTGTTGATGGGAAGGTAGATTGGTACAGCCATTATGAAAAATAGTATGGAGATTTCTAAAGAATTTAAAAATGGAAATCTCATGTGACCCAGTGTATTAGTCCTTTTTCATGCTGCTGACAAACACATACCAGAGACTGGGAAGAAAAAGAGGTTTAATTGGTTTAATTGGACTTACAGTTCCACGTGGCTGGGGAGGCCTCAGAATCATGGCAGGAGGCAAAAGGCACTTCTTACATGGTGGCGGCAAGAAAAAGTGAGAAGGATGCAAATGCAGAAACCCCTGATAAAACCATCAGATCTTATGAGACTTATTCACTACCACGAGAATAGTATGGGGAAACTGCCCCCATGATTCAAATTATCTCCCACTGGGTCCCTCCCACAACACAGAGGAATTATGGGAGTACAATTCATGATGAGATTTGGGTGGGGATACAGAGCCAAAGCACATCACCCAGCAATCCCTCTTCTGGTATAGGAGATGAAATCATCACCTTGTGAAGATGTCTGCACTTCTATGTTCATTGCAACATTATGCGCAATAGTCAAGATATGGAAACAACATAAGTATCCATCAATGGGTAACATATATAAATGACACACACAATGAAATATTATTAAGCCTTTTTTTTAAAAAAGGAGATCCTGCCATTTGCTACAACATGGATGGACCTGGAGGACATTATGCTAAGTGAAATAAGCCAGGCACAGAAAGAAAAATATTGCATGATCTCACTTACATGTGGAATTTTTTTAAAAAAGAAGGGTCAAATATATAGACAGAAAATAAAACTGTGGTCACAGGGAATGAGGGAGGCAGGTGGAGGAAATGAAAAGATGTAGGTCAAAGGATACAAAGTAGCAAATAAGCTTATTTCCTCACAATAGTAGATACGTCACATAAATAAGTCTAGCGATCTAAAGCACAACATAAAGAGTATAGTTAATAAAATCATATTATATTTGGGATTTTTGTTTACTAAGTAGATATTAGCTGTTTTTGTCATAAAAATAGTAACTATATGAGATTTGCTTCAGTATGGTATCCATTTTATTGTCTATATGTACCCCGTAACATCGTGTTGTAAACCTTGAGTGTACACTACAAAATTTCTTAACAATAAAATTAAATTCAAGTGAATTAGGCTGGGCACAGTGCTAAGGATTACGCCTGTAATTTTAGCACTTTGGGAGGCCGAGACAAGAGGCTCATTTGAGGTCAGGAGTTCGATATCAGCCTGGCCAACATGGTGAGACTCCATCTCTACTAAAAATACAAAAATTAGTCAGGCATGGTGGCAGGCACCTGTAATCCCAGCTACTCAGGAGGCTGAGGTACAAGAATCACTTGAACGCCGGAGATGGAGGTTGCAGTGAACCGAGATCACACCACTGCACTCCAGCCTGGGTGACAGAGCGGGACTCCATCTCAAATAAATAAAGTCAATTAAAACTTCAGTTCTTCAGGTGTATTAGCCACATCCTAAGTGTTCAATAGCCACATGTTGCTAGTAGCACCATATTAAGCAGCACAGATGCAGAGTATTTCTATCACTACAAAAGGATCTATTGGCACCGAAATATTTTAAACACTATATCCTTGTTAGAAAAAATAGAACAATATCTTTATAATCTTGGAGTAGGGAAGTCTTTTATAAAAGACAAACAAACCGCAGAAGTAATAAGAGGCAAGACTGACAATTCAATTCGTCAAAACTAAAAATTTCCATTTCAAGAAATATACCATAAAGTTAAAGGACAAGTAACAGAATGAAAATATTTGCAACATGTGTAATACAAAAGGAATGTGAGAAAAAGACCAACAGCCCAATAGGAACACAGGTGAATGATATGAACAGGCAATGTACAGAAAAATAAAAAGATGAAAAGATGTTCTGCAACTTCACCAATGTAAAGAAAAATACAAATTAAAACACCAATGAAGTGGCAAAGTTTGCTAATCAGACAAAGCCCTCCTGGAGTATCAATGGTAATTTAAAGTGGCTGAGAAATCTGTAGGCTAACTTCAATTTATTTAACCAAGCATGTCTCAAATTCATTTATCAAATTCTCCCTTGCCACAACTGTGTAGGAAATACAGCTGTAGTGTAAAAAAGACGGCCAAGCAGAGGTCCATAGTAGTTCTATTTTAATGAAATAGAATTCTTTCTCTGTATTTACCAATACGCGTGTAAATGATTGAGGCTTTAATACTTCTACTGTGGTCAGCTACTTAGTAAGTCTTTTCCTTCACAAATAACTCAGAGATAAACCCTAACTCTTCATAAAATTATTATAAATTCTGACTAAGTGTGATTCAAATAAAAAAAGTACTTCTATATATCTACTAATGAAAGTCTTGTTGGTTAAGAGGAGTGTGATCTTCCTTTCTTGGGTCTCAGCTGGGGAGAAGGCTGTTACTACTCACCATGTACCAGTAGGACAAATCAAAATTTGGCGGGGAAAGGGTAGCAGGGTGCCTCTGAGGACTTGTAATTTAAAAGAGCCTCTAGGAAGTTGTACTTATCCTTATGGGAACATACCTCCATCTCTAGCGAAGAATCACTGGTTAAAAGGATCTACTTTCAGCCAAAACAAATTTTTATCTTCTATTTTCTACTTATTAACCCAGAAGTCTCTCACTAGTTTATTTGACCAGCCTATGTCATTTATATGGCAGCCTGAAGTTTTAAACTTGTGATTTCTGTACTCTTCATACATCTACTCCAAAATAGTAAAAAGCAGTCTTATCCAAAATATAGCCCGTCTGCAAACATGTTTTTATAAAAATCTAATTCTTATCTATCAAAAATTATGTTTTCTAGTTTCCAGAACCATTTTCAAAGTTTCCATTCAAACATTCTCCAAATATCATTTTGGCAAAGTAAGTTGACAATGGGGATATTTTAAACTCCATCTGCCTTTCCCCAGAATTAAAGCTGCAAACACCCTTCCAACTTTAATTGTAAAACTGATTGACAATTTGTACCTTCAGAAGCATTAAAATATATCATTTATTTGAAGATTTCATCATAAAATTATAAAAAAGCATTCTGATATATTAATACTGTGCTTATTTAATATTTGTTAGGTAGAATTGGATGTACTTATGAATGAAAATTTCAATATGCTTAATTTTATTTTCCACACCTTAGAATCCTATTCAATAATCTTTTGAAAAATGACTACTTCATGTACTGGAAGTCACTGAACTGCGCACTTTAAAATGGTAAAAATGGAAGGCTTTATGTCACGTGAATTTTATCTCAATTTTTATTTTAAAATTTACCTCATTATCAGTCAAATCTTTTAAAATTAGCTAAAGATGCTGAGAACAAATCACCCCTCCCTAATAACTGGCTTTTGAACAACAGATGATTCCTTTGAAGTACCAAGCTCAGCCCCATAAGCCTCATTCTCCGTAATTCCGTAAATTATAGGCTATTTATTTTGCATCAGACTCTTCCCACAAACTTCGTATTTTGGATACACAGTACTGTAAAACAAGCATTCTTCAGCGCTGATGGCAAAACCACTGTCCTAATCTGCCGTTCAGTTTAAAATCTGATAATAATGGTTACTTTACCTCAAGAGAAATCCTACAGGCAAACATGTCATGAGTGGCCCAGTTTGACTGAGAACAGATCCAGGCCACTGGTCATAAAGGGTAAACACTTAAGACATTTAACCCAGCCCAACAGTACTAAATGGAAGGGGATGGTCATCTGGATTATGAATCACCTAATTGACATGTCAGAAAATAAGCATTTTATTGACAGAAGGTGATTGTAGGGGAGAGTCATTTTTCATGTAAATAGCCAGATACCTTCCCTCCCTCCCTTTGTATTCATAGTTTTGGGGGAAGGGGGAGCAATCCTCTGCTACACTTTAGTATCACATGATACACTCATTTATTTCTTGCTTTGGTTTTTGTTTCAACAGCTCTCCAGAAATCCGTAATTGTTCACAGTTTCTAAACAAATCTCAATTGTTTATAAGAGATCTTTAACTTTCTCTGTACATCCTATCAGTAGTTTAATGAAGAATTTTACAAGGAAGGTTGGTATTAGCTCCTTGTCCAACTCTTTCTCAGTTGGACACTTTTCAGTGGTTAGTATGCCAATGGCATTGCAAACAGGCACACACCGCACACGCACACACACACATACCCACCACCACCACCACCACCCATACACCACATATATTTCTCTCCCAGACTGGGACTGAACTAACTACAAATGGCTTAATCTCTTAGATACTTGAGGTTAGGAGCCTGCTGTTACCTGTCTTTATACCTCCTCCCAACTCTGCTCTACCTCACTTGTGTTTAAAACAGTTGCTTTTATGTAGTAGGTACTCAGTAAATATTTGTTAATTTTGATTTGTTAATTAAAGGTTTGTAACTTTAATTTTAATTTGTCGAGATGTATGGATGCCAGAAAATGTTATCAGGTATCTTCATGGTAGGATTAATACATTTGAATTGAAAAAATAATAATAATTTTTAAATTAAGACAAAGCATTGCACTGATCTCTCAGTTTTAAAATTGCATTTTATTTTAATTCTGGTTTATGCAACAGGCACTCACTAAGTATTCCAGAAGTCAATTTAATTGAATTATCTTGTGGTCAGGTTTTCCAACTAACTCCCTGAATTCTATATAAAGTATCTCATTTTCTACTGCATGTTTATATATTTCCCACCTTTAAAATCCTTCTGTGGGAAGATAACACCTTTAATCTAATTTATTTCTTTAGTAATGAGATCTTGGCTGAACAATAGCTTTAACAAATTTCATTTTACCTTGTAGAAATAATAGCTCTTGGCATTCTTGAGTCAATAAGTCAGAATCAAAGCTTAAACTGCAGACCTTACACACAGCTGATTATATAAAAGGAAGATGCCCACTGTGTAAACATAAAAGAAATAAATAATAAGGAAATATATATGTAGAAATAAGAGATAAGTATTGTATTTCTAGGGAAAACTACCTACAGTTTTAAATTAAGACGTCAATTGCTATTGCATTAATTTTCACAACAAATTATATTTTCTTCCTATTTCTTTTATAATTTATAAAAATTATAAGATTATTGATTTGTCTCTCCTCATCCCCCCAAACCCACCCCCCAGTCGAGGGTGCCCAGTGGTTTCTACTCTTTTGTGTGCCTGTGGAGGGGGCTGTAATATATACACATATCAAAAACTCTAGGTCTGTTCAGAATTGGCAACTAATAGTCCCCAAAAATGTTTGATAGTCTCCAATCCTGCCTTTCTTTTGTTAAAAAAAAAAAAAAGTGAGATTCAAGAGTAACTCTCTTAAAGCAGGTCTTCTTTAAGAAATAAATCAATCCTGGCTGGGCGTGGTGGCTCATGCTTGTAATCCCAACACTTTGGAAGGCCAAGGCAGATGGATCACCTGAGCTCAAGGGTTGGAGACTAGCTTGGGCAACATGGCCAAATTCCATATCTATAAAAAATACAAAAATCAGCCAGGTATGGTGGCGTGAGCCTGTAATCCCAGCTACTCAGAAGGCTGAGGTGAGAGAATCACTTGAACCCCAGAGACAGAGATTGCAGTGAACCAAGATTGCACTACTGCACTCCAGCCTGGACAACAGAGCACAAGACCCTGAAAAAACAAAAACAAAAACAAGAAAGAAAGAGAGGGAAGATGGAGAGAGGAAGAGAGGGAGAGAGGAAGAGGGAAGGAAGGAAGGAAGGAAGGAGAGAGAGAGAGAGAAAGGAAAGAAAGAAAGAAAGAAAGAAAGAAAGAAAGAAAGAAAGAAAGAAAGAAAGAAAGAAAGAAA
>NW_012102009.1:4504784-4579244 GCF_000951045.1 Mandrillus leucophaeus
AAAGAGAGAGAAAGAAAGAAAGAAAGAAAGAAAGAAAGAAAGAAAGAAAGAAAGAAAGAAAGAAAGAAAGAAAGAAAGAAAGAAAGAAAGAAAGAAGAAAGGAAGGAAGGAAGGAAGGAGAGGAAGGAAGGAAGGAAGGAAGGAAGGAAGGAAGGAAGGAAGGAAGGAAAGAAAGAAGAGAGAAAGAAAGGAAGGAAAGAAAGAAGGAAGGAAGGAGAAGAGAAGAAGGAGGAGGAGTAGAAGAAGAAAGGAAGGAAGGAAAGAAAGAAGGAAGGAAGGAAGGAGAGAGAAATCAATCCTCATTCTATCAAGGGAAAATACAATGAGCAACATGTAGTTGAGAGATTAGAACCCACTAAGAAGTCAAAGCATAACACAATTTGAGAATCTCGAACAGTTAATACCAAACACTTTTTATATTTCATGATTGGTTAGGTTAAGAGGATTGCAAATGTCTTACTGTCACAGGTGTTTGTTATAAACTTCAAGAATGACTTCTTGACTCTGGGAGTAACCTAGAAGAAGATTCAAGCCTACCTGCTCACAGTGGGAGCTAAGGCCCATTTTCCCAAATAACCAAGTTACTTTATGAAAGAAATTTTATGAAGACAGTGACAAGTCAGGGATCCCAAGTAAGGATTTAGTTATCTCTGGGAAGGGATAACATCTCAAATTTCTTTGTATCACAGTGCATAAAGTTTAGTTTATAAGACTAGTATAATATCAATCAATATTTGGTATTAATGACTTGGAGAGTGGGAGAAGTCAGGGAGTTTTCTCAAATTTGGCAATAGGAAAAGCATATTACTTACGATGGGAATAAGGAAATGTTACTTACCCCAGTCACAGTGAAAACCCAGAACCTCCAGAGGTAGCATTGAAAGGAAAATCTTCTGGAAGTTGGAAACAGCTGGGCCACATGATGCCAATTCTGTTCTCTTGAGATTATCTTCCCTTTTTGGGCAGAGTTTCTCAATATTAGCATTATGGACATTGTAAGCTGTATTGTCCTCTTTTGTGGGGTTATTCTGTGCCTTGCAGGACTCAATTTAGCAGCATCCCTTGTCTATCCACTAGATGACTGTAGCATCCTCTCCACTGGTTAAGACAACCAAAAATGTCTCCAGACATTGCCAAATGTCCCCTGGGAGGCAAAATTGCCCCCAGATGGAACTACTATTTTAGAGTCTCTCCTTGATTATCTCTGGCCTCAGGACATTCACTCCTTTAAAACTGGCCCAAGTGACAAATAGAAGAGCTAGGGAAATGCCATGTCAAAGAGTGTAAGGGCCATGGTAAATGATTCTTGGCTTCTTTAGAATGTGTGCGGAGCAGGATAAAAGGGTAACACTTCTGCGTTTTTAAGGGGATTTTTAATCAGTTTTAAGGGGATTTTTAATCAGTTTTAAGGGGATTTTTAATCAGTTTTTAACTGGCATGTGAAAGATATAAACCTTGACTCTCAGTGGCAAAAGTAATCTGTAACATATAATCATTCAACAGAATGATGGAAATGTAAAAAACAAAACAAAACAAAAAAGAACTACTGGCTCAAGTGTGCCCCAAATTCATTGCTTCTGGGATATAACAAAGGGGAAATAAATTCAGAAAAGATCATGAATCTAACTAATCTTATTTACAAGCTACAGCTGACTGAAGCGCAGAGAAATAAATGCTATTTTGAGATTTCTTCCCACCTCCTGGTTTGCCTCCTCTTGATAGATACCACCTTTAAGTCTTTCTCAAAGGAAAATCTTCCCAGACACGTGAAACCCTTAAAGACAAGATCAAGAGTTCTTTCTCCGCCAACATTCCCAGGTCTTCTGTCTCACTTCCTATCTGGGATATTTCTCTTCCCGGGGTAACTGAAACATGAATTATCTCATTTGGATAACCATATATTAATAAAATAAAATAACCATGACGTTTATTCAATAAGAGGAAAGCAACTATAGTTTCAAGGGAGTTCTTTCCTTATACAAGGTCACACGTTACATTCTAATCTAATTATCGTAAAAGTTACACATACTCTCACATTTTTCTCAGAACATCTACTGCTTCCTACTGATCTCTGAGAGTTCCAGTGAAGGACGTGGTGAACAAGAGAATGAGAAGAATCTGGTTTTGGATGCTCAGTTGGCTGGCTCATGTGCATCTACACAACATATCTGCATGTTGTGATGGACGTGTTAGATGATCAGAGACCAACATTTCTGCTGTAAAAGCTTTCATTTGTTTTTCATCACAGTGACACACAATTTCCTGCATTCTCTGCCCCCTGGGGTGTTTTCTGCAAAGAGAGAACATTACTTTTGACTTTTAGCATATCTGCCCTAAATTAGCCTCATAAATTCTCTGTGTTCTCCAAGACCGAAGGAGAAAAATTAACAGAGCAAAACTGAAAACTAAGCAGAACCAACAAATTCTATATTTTTTGGAGAAAGTCTCTATAGAAGAACAGTTGTACTGGGCTGAGAGCAATCCTCCAAGCAGAAACCAATGAGTAAGACCAATTCTAATAGGTGTTTGAAAACGAATTCACGGAGAATTTAGGAACCATCCTGAAGTCTCCAAAAATACTTGGAAGTACACTTGGGCTCAAAAAGATGCATATGCTAAGTGATAAAGAAACCAGAGCAAAAAGTATGTTTATTTTTGAGGAAGCACTTGCGACAGCATCAGTTTAACCATCACCCACAGTCTTGAGTCCTACAGCAGTCACTTATTTGCTGTTTGGTGTTAAACAAGTCATTTAACCTCTTCTATTCTCAGTTCCTTCATCTGTAAATAAGAGTCTAGATAATCTTTTTGAGTTCTAGGAGCGTTTGTGCTTTTTTTTTAGATTGGAAGTTCTCATAATTATTTTTAATAGAAATGTGTGGAATAATAATTTTGTCATGCAAACTGTTTTCCAAAATATTCTCTGACCTTAATTCTCTTACCTGCCATGAGATATGATATTCATTGATTGAACACTGTCTACTCTGCCCAAACTGTCCTTCTGAACACTTCTGTTTCACTCACTTATACTTCCACCATCTTTGCTTGTCTAAAGCCTACTCATTTGCTAAGTCTTGCCTCAAGCATTGACCTCTCCTGGCACATATTCCATTTGCTAAACAGCTTTCTGCAACACCCTCTGCATATATCTATCTGTACTTAGCATGATATATTAAAATGATCTGTTTCAGGAAGTTCTGTAAGTGGAATCATATCTCTTTTATCTTTGTATCTGCAGTGCCTAGCCTAATGACTCCTAAATAATAAGCCATTGAAAAAATATATATTTAGTTACTCTTGTTTAGTGTATGTGTAAATATAGGGCCTAGCCTAACAGAAAAAGGAACTCTAACCAGTGTGTTACTATAAAATGAGGTGATTCTACCTGTTTTATATTGTGTTCTAAACCAGGACAGAGGACCAAAGGAAAATTTAAAAAGTGACTGATTATTCAACTTTTAGAATAAAACTTTAAATAAACATAAATTGCATGGCCAAAGTAAAAGATAAAGGGCCTATAAGGGTTTATAAAACTTGCACTGTCTGACTCGACCCCTGCCCACTACGTCTGTGACCTCATCCACTTCATTCTCTCCTTTCCTCTTCTCGACTAGTCCAGTCCAGCCAAAGCCAGTTACATCCAGCCTTGAGGCATTTACATTTATTATTTTCTGGCCTAAATCTCCACTCTCTGGTTAACCACATGTCTTGATCTTCATCTCCTTTTAGGTCTTTAGTCAGAAGTCACCTTCCTAGTGAAGTCTTCCTTGACCACCCTATTTAAAATTGCAATAGCTAACCCACTTCTCTCCTTATTCCCCTTCTCTATTTTTCTCTAGATTTTATCAACATTCAACGTACTACATATTTTACTTATTTGTCTTGCTTTATTGTTTGTCTGTCTCCAGTAGAATCAAAGCTCTAAACGTATTAACTATTGTGTATAAACCTATTTACCCTGTGCCTAGAACAATGCCTGGAACACAGTAAGTGCTCAGTAAATAATTAATTAATAGCTAAGCAAATACACAGTCAATATGCATGACCTTGATCAAATTACCTACATATTTCCTAGTGGCTTATGTATCTGACCAAAAACTGAACTCATCTCTTGAGTATCAAACTGCCTACCTGACATCTCTACCTGAATGGCTACTATTTGACTCAAGCTTAGCAAGTCTAGAACCAACTGCTTGATCTTTGTCTTAGTCCACCTGGGCCTCCATAACAAAATACCACAGACTGAGTAGCTTATAGACAACATAAATGTATTTCTTACAGTTTGGGAGGCTGGGAAACCTAACATCAAGGTACCAGCAGATATTACAAGGCTATAGAAACCAAAACAGCATGGTATTGGTATGAAAATCAATACATAGACCAATTCAACAGAAGGGAGAACTCAGAAATAAAGCCATATGCTTACAGCCAACTGATCTTTGAGAAAACTGACAAAAACTTACACGGGGGAAAGGATGCCCTCTTCAATAAATGGTGCTGGGAAAGTTGGATAGCCACATGCAAAAGAATGAAATGGAACCCCTATGCCCCTATGTCTCACTATATAGAAAAAATAAACTCAGGATTGATTAAAAACTTAAACATAAGACCTGAATCTCTAAAAATACTTGAAGAAAACATGGGGAAAACTCTCCTGGACATTGATGTAGGCAAAGAATTTATAACAAAGACCTCAAAAGCACAGGCAACAGAAACAAAAATAGACAAATGGGACTGAATTAAACTAAAATGCTACTGCAATGCAAAAGAACTAATCAAGAGTGAAGAGACGACCTGTTGAATGGGAGTAAATATTTGACTACTTGCAAACTATTCATCCTACAGGAGACTAATAGCCAGAATATACAAGGAATTCTAATAACTCAACAGTAAAAGAACAAAAAACCAATAATTTCATTTAAAAGTGGGCAAAGGATAAGAATAGACATTTCTAAAAAGACATACAAGTGGCCAACAGGGTTAAGATTTCAACATACGAATTTGGGCAGAATACAAGTGTTTAGACCATAGGAATCTTTTCCCACAAACTTATTCCTCCTCCAGTCTTCCCCAGCTGAGTATGTAGATAGAGCTGACACCATCCAGACAGTTATTCAAGCCAAAATCAGGCAGTCATTTGGAGCAGAGATTATGCTGTGTGTTCACAAACCTATTTCACTTTTTTTTACCTGAACATACAGCCAGGTTACATTTCCCAGTGACCCCTACAGTAACATGGTTATGTTATTGAGCCCTGGCCAGTGGGAATGCAGGTGAAAGTGATGAACTCCACATCTGGCCTGGCTCCTAAAATGTCCTGTATGGTCCTCTATGCTCTCTCTTTATATTCTTTAGAGGTCACCTGTTGAAAATGGAGGTTCCATAAGATGTGGAACAGATCTCCCTCACTCTCCTGTAGACCCATATTGGATTGTGATATGAGCAAAAAAATAATGGGTTAAGTCACTGAGATTTGGAAAGGGATGCTTGTTACAACTGCTACCACCCTGCCTAATACATGTTTTTGTTACTTTCATTTTCCTCCCAAGTGCAACCCCTCATCTAAATTCTGAGAATTCTCTCAACACAGTATTTCTTCAATTCTTCCTCTCTTCTTCATCTTCATTGCCAACACTCTAGTCAAGGGTCAACCAAGTCTTACTTGGACATCTGCAATAGCCTTTTTATTTTCATTCTTGTAACCCTCAAGTTTATTCTCTAAACATCCAGAATGATATTCAATAGTTTCTTGTACACTTATAATTAAATCCTCTACTGTCACATGACCTGTATCTCACCCCTTGCCTACCTCATTCCCCTCTTCATTCACTACACTTCAGCCTTTTTTACCTTTTCTTTACCACCTCAGAGTCCTTACACATCCTATTGTTCCCTCCCCTGAAGAGTGCTTACAATGACTTATGATATGGCCAATATCCTTTCATCTTTCAGTCTTATCTTAAGCCTCACTTCATCAAGAAGACTAGTTTTGAGCGCTCAGCCTAAAGCAGGTCCCCAGATTATTCTTAGTCTTGACACTCTGCTTTTTTCCTTCATATCACTTCACAGTTAGTAGTTACATATTTATATTTACCTGTTTAAAGTCCGCTGATTATACAGTAAATTCTGAGACTGTTAGGATCTTATCCATTGTGGTCACCACTGAATATCCAGCACATGCACAGTGCCTGGCAGGTGGTGGGTGCTCCATAAATATTTGCTGAATAAATGAATGGATTGATGTAAATTGATCACTGACTCTGTCTGGAATTCATTATTTCCTTTTTTTCCCAATACTACATGTTCCTTCAAATATCACCTCATTCATCATTACAAGAGCATCTTTTTTTTTTTAATTTGCAGGCACACCTCCAATTTTACGTTATTCATGTTTACAATAGAAAAACATTTCTAATAAGAGTAAATGATCAACACAATCTCAATAGCACACTACCAGAACTATTTTCATTATTGTCGTTTGTGTTACAGGGAGGACTATGTAGAAGGAAAGACTGGAGATAGATGTTGAGTATCAGTCATACAAGGGTAAATGAGTCTGTAATGCAAGCAGTCAAAGAGAGTTGGATAACATGTTTCAGTAAAAGATTTCCCTAAGAACATTTCCAGAAGTTTCCAGAATGTCATAATCTAGGGACAAAGCTGAGTTTGGAAAATGGAATTTAGTCAGGAGCAGTTCTTAATAATACTTAGATTCTACCAAGGGCCTTTCCTGTCATATTTCGGTTTTGTAATTTTTTTTTCTTTTGACCACTTGGGGTCCTTGACCTAAGTCAGTTATTCCTATTACCTCTCAGTCTTTATCTACATTGTTATACATTTTATATAGTTTAAATAACAAGGTCATGAAATTTATATTTAGTTTTATGTTGCTACACAGACTTTTTACCATTGTAAAGGTTGAAAAATGAGGCACCAAGTTGGTATATTATTCCCCTGTGTGCAAGGCAGCCTAGCGTAGAGGCTAAAGACCCATGCTTCATAGCCACACTGCCTGGGTTCAAATGCCATCTCTACCACTTACTAGAACCTTGAAAAATAACATGAACTCTTCGTAAAATATTTTTCCTCATCTGCAAAATGGGACTAACAACAATACCTGCTTCATAGAGTTACAATGAGGATTCAGTAAAATATCAGATGTAAAGTACTTAGATCACTACTATGCAAATACAGCAATATTTATCATTGGATATTTATGTTCCTGATTTTTTTAGAAATACCAATAAAACTACAATAAGCAACTTAATTCATAAAGCTATTTTCTTCATTGTTAACCATTTATCTAAAAAGTTCTTTTCCTTTTCATCGTTTATCCAAAAGACTAAACCATATCCCTCTCTTAGTAATTGTATTTCCTTTAAACAACTGACAATTGGAAGTTAGACTATGAACAAGCTTCCATTGCGCCCAAGTTAAGCAGCAGGAAAGCATCCATTTATGCTGGGGCTTAAATTGTGAGGTTGGACTCAAAGTAAACAAGCAGGTGAAGAGGTTGGGATGATGAAAGACAATAGACCATTACCCAAGCCTAATGGTGTTGTAAAGGAGATAAATGTCTTTGAAGTAGCACCCTTAAAACCTGTGACCTTTAGATTGACCTCTCCTTTCAGATTATGGTATGCAGGTTGTTGTGGAGTCTGTGCAAAGTCAGCAATTAGAAAGATGGACCTTGAGAGAAATAGGTCTTTGAGGAAGGTGCCTACTCAGAGGTATGACTCTATTTCTTCTACTAGTTACCCATTGGCTTCCAAATTTCCCAATTGCTTTCAAAATGTTGGAGGTCTATGGCTCACTCTCTCACAGGTGCACTTTCTCCAAGACAGAAAATGCATTGAGTCTCACCCCATTGTTACAGTCCATGCTGTGAGCACAGAAAAAAATCAACACCGGAATTTGGACAAATTGCCCTTTACTTGTGAGGAGTAAAGTAAATGGAACAGATGGTTAATAACACTAAACACTAGTCACCTGCAAAGAAAACGGTATCTAGAAGAATTATTCATTTGCCAAGGTCATTGAAGAAAATACAGGATTGATGAGTTTGCTAGAAGACACCAGAAACCATACACCTTTGATCTGAATGAATGATTTAGTAGGTAATAAAGCACTATGGAGATTATTTGAAACAACTCATATTTATACAGCATGTTAAAGTTTTCAAAAAACTTTCCCTTGTGACGATAGTTCATGTTCACACAGAGTTATGAGATGTGAAAGAGGATGATTATTATACTCCCAGTAACCAGAACCCTTAATATTTATAAGTTCAACCTGTGTCATGCTGGGCCATACTGGAGCCTAAGACAAAAGAAAAAATTCAGCAATACTGATCCTATTTTTATTTACAATTTTGATATTGTATTCATTATGAATGTTTTGCATTTATTCTGCAGATTTTAATTTTAAAATATTGCATTAAAATATTATTTACTTTGATTAGTGAGTTTTTTGATGCTCCCCATCCTATCCATTGTCTATTAGCAAGTCCCTTTTAAATATTATTTTTAAATGTCATTACCCTTACAACCCAACATTATGAGTTAGTAAACTTTGTTAAATACTGCAGAAGCGTATCGAAATTTTACACCAAGGACATATTCTGCTCTACCTGCTACAGCTCAGAAGACAGTGAACCATCCCCAAGGAATTGCCATTTTTTCTTATTCTGTTCTTAGTTGAAGCAGAGAGTAATAGGCGACATGACTGACTTCTGTTTAGTTGACTTAATTTCTTGTTTAAAAATATTTCACCAAAAAATACTTGTACAGAGTTTTATGTTAATCAAAACTAAGCAGAGCTTATAATGAAGAATGTCTTCCCTGTCACTTTTTCCTAATGCAATTTCCAAGAGCAACATTTTTTAACTTTTAAAAATCATTTCTTATATTTCTGCCATTATTTTAAATAAGAATTTACCTATTGATTATCAAATAGATGCATTATTTACTGCTGTTATGATAGATATCAAATTCTCTAACCCCAATATACTTTTCCTTTCCTTCACCTTCCCAATACAGTTATCATGTTTTTTGGTAAAATCAATAACTGTTGTTTGCATCATCATAACAACATAAAATATTGTTCTCTGCATAGCAAATGCTACAATATAATTATGCTTGTATACTTTTTGATTTTTACTGGTATTACTTGATTACCTCCCTTTTATCATAATCATCTATATCTTTTATGAAATAAAAGATACCATATCTATAAGCCATATCTATAAACAATATCCTTAGATGTTTCAAACCTCTCCATCATATGCCTATGTTTAAATATACCAGATGATGTATCAATTTTATGTTGTTCCTGGATATCTTCCTCATGAAATTCTCTCTCCTATTTCCCAATTCTAAACCAGTTGCTCTCTGGACTCAAGGATGGCTGTTATCCTGAACTTTGGTTTTACAAGATCTTCTCTAGAATTTCCTATATTCTGAACCTCAAGTTTTTCCCTTCCTTATTTTACTCTCTAATTGTGCTGGAACACATACTTTTAGCTTCCTCAGTAAAGGTGAGTGAAAGCCAAGTTTTTTAGTATATTATTTAATTCCCATATATTCGAGAATTTTCCAGATTTCCTTATGTCATTGATTTCTAATTTAGTTCCATTTCTAAACATATACTTTGTATGACTTGAATTCTTTCAAGTTTATTGAAACATATTTTATGATCTAGAACATGGTCCATCTTGCAAAACTGTGTGTTGATTTGTTTGATGTGTACTTGGTCCTTGATAAACTTGTTCCCTGCGTACTGTGTGCTGTCGTTGGGAGGAGCAGTCTATAAGTGTCAACTAGGTCAAATTGGTTGATAGCATTGTTCAAGTTTCCTGTATCCTTCCTGACTTTCTGTCTTGTTATTCCATAAATTGAGAAAAAGGCATTAAAATCTGTGACTAAAATTGTGGATTTGTCTATTTCTCCTTGTAGTTCTATTGGTTTTTGCTTCAAATGTTTTGAAGCTATATTATTAGGTACAGAAATACTTAGGATTACTGTGTCTTCTTGATTTACTGACTCCTTTATCATTAAGAAATGACCTTCTTTACCCCGGTCAAATTTTTTGCTCTGAAGTTCACTTTGTTTGATACTAACATAGCCAGTGCAGATTTCTATTAATTTATACTAGGATAGTATATGTGCTTCCATCCTTTTAGTTTTAATCTATTTGTGTCTTTATATTTACATGGGGTTTCTTGTGGGCAACATACAAATGGGGTCTTGCTTTTTTATCCAATCTGATTATGTCTGCATTATAATTAGGGTGTTTAGAACATTTCCATTTAGTACGTTTATTGACATCACCATCATGATATTTGTTTTCTATTTGTCCTAACTGCTCTTTGTTTACTTTTTCCTCCTCTTTTTTGTGCCCTTTTGTTTTGTATTAAGTATTTTTTATTATTCCATTATATCTCCTTTGTAAACTAATCAGCTGCAATTCTTCATTTTATTATTTTAGTGGTTACTTTGTGGTTTACAATATAATTTTTAAATTATAACAATTTCCCTTCTAGTAATATTATGCCACTTCATATATGGTTTAAGAACCTCACAATAGTTTACTTCTATTTCTCTCTAGCCTTTGTGCTAACGTTGTAGTATACTTTACTTCTACATATATTGTGTGCCCCACGCTACATTGTTACTATTTTTGTTTAAATAGTAAATTATCTTGTAAAGAGATGTAAGTAAGTTTTTAAGTCATGTACTAAGCAATATGGTTACTTTTTTATTTTATTTTATTTTGTTTTTGGCTGAGTACAGGGAACTTTATGATGGTACAGTACATGGCAAGGTGGGACTCCCTAGGCCCCTCTCATTCTTCAGGGTTTCTGGCATGAAAACTGTGTCAAGGGGAGATTCTTAGTGTGAAGGTGAATGACTGTGGCAGGGACTTCCCAGTCACTGAAGGCCCCTCTCCTCCACACACGCTCTCACTGGGGCTGGTGGTCCAGGGAGTTCTTACTCCTTGAAGGCCATGTGAACTATAAGGTCTAACACCCTGTTGATGTAGCCAAATTCATTGTCATACCAGGAAATGAGCTTGACAAAGTAAGTGGTAATTGAGGGCATTTCACCAACATTGAAGGGGGAAAGAGTAGGTGTCACTGTTAAAGACAGAGGAGACAACTTAGTACTCAGTGTAGCCCAGGATGCCCTTCAGGGGAGCTCTCCAATGCCTACTTTACCACCTTATTGATATCATCATATCTGGTAAGTTTCTCCATATGGCAGATCAAGTCCACGACTGATACATTGGCAGTGAGGATATGGAAGACCATGCCAGTGAGCTTCCCATTCAGCTCAGGCATGGCCTTGCCCACACCCTTGGCAGCACCAGTAGATGCAGGAATGATGTTCTGGAGAGCCCTGTGGCCCTCACACCACAGTTTCCCAGAGCGGCCATCCACAGTCTTCTCGGTAGCAATGATGGCATGGACTATGGTCATGAGTCCTCCTCTACAATGCCAAAATTATCATGGATGACCTTGGCCAGGGAGGCTAAGCAGTTGTTGGTTCAGGAGGCATTACTAAGGATCACGAGGTTCTTTTTTCACTTCTCATGGTTAATGCCCACCAAAAACATGGGGGCATTAGCAGAGAGAGAAGAGATGATGATCCTTTTGGCTCCTCACTCTAAGTGAGTCCCAGCCATCTCCAAGATACTGAAGATACTGGAGGATTCCACAGCATAATCAATGCCAGCATCAACCCATTTGATTTTGGTGGGATCTTGCTCCTGGAAGATGGTGATAGTATTGCCATTGGTGACACATTTCCTGTTCACAGCCTTGACAGCACCATGGAACTTGCCATGGGTGGAATTATACTGGAACATGTAGACTATGTAGTTGAGGTCAATGAAGGAGTCATTGATGGTGACAATATTTACTTTGCCATAGTTAAAAGCTGGAGCTTCATGAGAAGTTGCAGCAGTATATCAAACAGAAGGAGCAGAGACTAGTTGCTGTTTCTGATGCTCATCATTCCTTTGCATAGGTCCATATTTCTATCTGGTATGATTTTCCTTCTGCTTGAAAGACTTCCTTTAACATTTCTTATAGTCTATGGGGTGATAGAACCTTTTAACTTTTGTATTTCTGAAAATTTATTTAATTCAACTTCAGTTTCTGTTTTGAAAGATATTTTCTCTGGTTATTGGAGTCTAGGTTGAAATTCTCTCTTTCAATACTATTAAAAAGGTTGCTTGACTATCTTCTTGCTTACATTGTAATTGTTTCTAATGGAATATCTAATCCTAATCTTTCTTCCTCTGTCTGAACGGTGTCTTTTTCCTCTGGCTGCTTTTAACTTATTTACCTTTTGCTAGTTTTGAACAATTTGACTATGACATACCTGGGTGTAGGTTCGTTCTTTCTTTCTTTCTTTCTTTCTTTCTTTCTTTCTTTCTTTCTTTCTTTCTTTCTTTCTCTCTTTCTTTGCTTGAATTTGGGTTTGTTGAGCTTCTTGGATCTGTGGGATTATAGTTTTCATCAAATTTGGAAAATTTAGGGCCATTGTTCTTTAAATGTCTTTCCCTCCATCCTCTTTTGGTGCCCCAATTACCCATAATATTAGGCCCCTTGAAATTGTCCCACCACTCACTGGTGTTCTGTTCGTTTCTTTTGAGTCTTGTTTCTGTTTCATTTTTTATCGTTTCTATTGCTTCATTATCAAATTCATTAATATTTTCTTCTGCAATGTCTAATATGTTGGTAATCCTCCCAAGTAGGACTTTGATCCCAAACATCATGGTTTGGATCTCTAGACTGTGTGGAATACAGTTGCAGCCATTGTTTTAATGTCTTTGTCTGATAATTCTATTGTGTCAGTTCTGCATCAATTTTAATTGATTGTGTTTTTTTCTCCTCAGTATGTGTTGTATTTTCCTTTTTTTTTTTTTTTTTGTATGCCTAGCCTTTTTTGTCTAAATGCTAGACATGATCAATTTTACCTTTTTGCATGCTGGATATTTTTATAGCTCTATAAATATTCTTAAACTATATTCTAGAAATCACCTAAAAATAGTTTGATTTCTTGGGGTGTTGCTATTAATATTTGATAAGAAAGACCAGAACAGCATTTGATTTAGGGATAATTATTTTCCACTCATAAGGAGAGATCCTTCTGATACTCTTCCTAGTGACATTTGCCAGTCTGGATGGTAGAAATAGAAACTATTCCCAGACCTATGTGAGCTCAAGGTACTGTTACCTCTAATTCTTTTATATGGTTCTTTCCCCAGCTTCTGCAGGGATACTGGTCAGTAATTTACTGAATACTTGAGGGGGCCCTTCTGCCGTTCTCTAGAGTTGTCTCTCTGTTCTGTCTAGTACTCTGCCCTATGAGCTCCAGTTGTTTTGATCTCTCCAGACTGTCAGCTTAATCTCCTTAACCCTTAGTTTAATCTCCCTAAATTCAGTTCCATGGCTGGAAAACTCTCTCAACACAGTAAGCTGAGGCATAGTTAATTCTTCCCCATCTCTCAGGGATCATTGATGTCTTGAAATCAATTGTTGCCTGGTATCTGATGTCTTGAAAACATTGGTTTTCAGTTGTTTTGGGTAGGAGCGTTGTGTCTTTTTAAGTAATTTTCTTTCTTTGATTTTTTTCTATCTTTTCTTCTGATCTTATAATCAGTTGAATGGTGGACCTAGGTGTCATTTTTTTCATTTGTTTTTGTTTTTACCCTTTCTTTCTCCAGAAATTGTCTTTACTTTATCTCCATTCTAGTGATCTCCCTAAGGTACTTTTCAAGGTTTATATAATTTCCTACATTATCTTTGTTTTCTTTGGGTTTCTCTTTTGATTTATTTTTTCATGTTAGACATTTTTCTCCAATGACTATGTTTTGAATAAGGAAATGTCTAGGTGAGCCTGAATCATGTGGTAATTCCAAACAGTAAAGAAGCTACCAATGATTACTAATGTCGTGTCAGAAGCGTTCAGTAGCCAAACCCACTGACCAAAAGTGGCACAATTTAAGCTTCAATAAATATAATAATACTAATGCCTTGGATAGAACAAAGTAAATATTTTTAAATCTATGGGTTCATGACAACTGTGAAGCAAAACAAAACCCAACTGGTCATCACTGGAGGATATTAGTAAGCCAATTCATTGTTTAAAAAATTGCAAAGAGGAAGAATCAAGTATTAATCATACCTTTCCTATATGTAAGCAAATGTCAAATGAGAGGAATTTCCTTTTTCTAGAAACATCCAACTAATAAATGGAAGACTAATAGAATTAGAATATCAATATTTCACATCGCCTAATAATGGGTAAGCATCAACAACTGCAAACATCAGACAAAAAGAGAGAGCCAGATATTGTATACCACCAAATAAAAGAACAGAGCACCACCTGAAAATATTTCTTCCCCCAAAATTTCAACCTAAATCTGATCTAGCCTTTAGATCTAATTTACAGGAAATGCAGAGAATGAAGATGTTAAACTATTCCACAAAGATGTAACCAGTAAATCTTACCATGCTGTCCTGGAGGGAAACCCTTGATTTTTTAACAAATTGCAAACAAAAAAGAGAAAAATATGGAGAGAGCCCCTATAGATGAAAAGAGCTTAAAAGACATTCCAACTAATTTCAAGAGACAAATCTAAGTTGAAGCCTGTTTCAATCAAATTATAAAACAAAATTATGACATTTATAAGACAATTTGGGAAAATTTGAACACTGTCTATTGGACGATATTAACAAATCATTGTTATTTATTTTGGTTCTGATAATAGTGCGTGGTTATTTTTCTAAAGGCCAGTCTTTCTTTGTTCTTACTTTAGTAATTGTCTATTTTAAGTGGACTAGGAAACAATAATCTGTAAAATAAATCTTGTTTTTCAAGCAGCATTGCTTTGAGAGATGCCCGTGTTTAAAAAGCAAAGCCATTAGGGGGAAGTCTCGGAGAAACAATAGTAGGACTGGCATGAAGGTATGGCACACATTTGTGTAGATGTCATGATGTCATGCCAATTCCTGACATTTGGAAAGTCCATGGCAGGATTACCTTTAGTCATCATGACAACCATAGGAGCAGCTTATTCTGCACCCACTTTAAAATGGAAACTGAGGGTTAGAGGTTGAAATGACCTGTCAGGGTCACATGACTGCTAGTGGTCAGTGACAAAGTTGGGATTCTATCCTGGCCAATGTTTCTTCACCACCCTCCCACCCCTGCCTCATTTGTCTTATATATAAACCCTGGAGTTACCAGTAAGAATATCTTTGGAGAAGTAAAAATTCTGTCAGTCCACTTCCTGGTGGCTGTGGTCATTCACCAGATCCCTGTTCCCCTCTGATGGGGCTGGTCTGTTGCAGAGAGCACTCAGGAAATCTGCCAGGCCCTCAGTCTAGGCCTCCAACCTGGCCTCTAGCTCTAAGGTGCAGGCAGGAGGGAAGCAGCAGCATTCAGGTTCCACGGCAGAAAGGCAAGATGGGTCGGGCTGGGTCTCTGCTGCTTTTCCTTCCCCAGTCTCTGGCCTGCATTCTGCATTCCAAGAAAACAGTACAGAAAAAGCAGCGGGGATGGTGCAGGGGGATGGGATGCCACCTGAATACAGGCTAAGAGCCAGTCTTTTTTAGGAAAACATGACATAAAACCTAAAATATCTAAGGGTGAAAAGATATAATGCCTGGTACTTGCTTCAAAATATCACAGGTGGGAGAAAAAAGAGATGATTTGAGATTGGCCATGTATTGCTTGACAATGAGTAATGTAAGCACTGACACTGAGCAATGGGTGTGTGAGGGTTTATTATACTCTTCTCTCTACTTTTATATGTTTGAAATTTTCTATAACAAAATATTTTTCATTAAACTGTTTAGAAATTCTGTGAGTGAGCAAGACTTGTGTATTGGAGGTCTCCACTCTAGTGAAATGTGTTAGCAGCATGCCAGCTAGATTTGGGGAACTCTCAGTTATCAGTGGGTGAAAGTATTTTCTCTAGGGTTTCTCCAAAGAGAAGTTCTCCAGTTTCCTACCTAAGGTTTGCATGCTTGGATTTGTATGTTTTCAGAGACAAAAGAGGGACACATCCTACGGGTCCTACGTTTCATTAGGGTGGTTCTGACTTACTCTTCTGCTTCAGCTCAACACCTTCCCTGCTCCACTCTCTATCTGATATCCCTGAATGATTCCAAAGAATACATTTTCAGTATTATTCATAGAATAGAATCCCCTGCTCACACAGCATCAGGGAGGACATCCTGGGATCCAATTCTTCCTTTTGCAAAATTTCAGTTCAAAAAGTTGAGTATTCAGTCCCTGTATTCAGTCCCACATGTCATGCTCACCTTCAGGTTTTCTTGGTGCCTCTAAATTCTTAAGTACTACAGAAGGAAGTTTGCAGGAGAGAATGAGTTTTCCTGTCATCAGTATCCTTCTTGGTCCCTCATTAGCATCCCTCTTAATAAGTAATTTAGGTTATAACTTCCTCTATTCTATTATGTCAGGTACAACTCCTAGTTCTGTTTTCAATCTTCCAAAAATTGGTTTAAATCTCTTATATTTATCCTTTAATATTTATTTCTTCTTTTTTGAGCCCCAAGAGGTAAAGGGAGAAGAAAAAAAACACATGAAATCAACACATCAATTTAACTAGAAGACCAGCTAAGACTGATTTAAAATAAAAGTTGCCTCATGGGAGAAACTGTTTAACTTGTTTACCATCACACCTAACGCAGTGTCATGTGCAGAAGTAATTCTGAATAATGCTTATGACAGTCACAAATTTTTTTTATTTATGATGTGTGGCAGGAGGTCAAAGGCACAAGAGCAGAGGAAACCTCTTCTGCTTTGCAAAGAAAACAAGAAAATGTCCAGAGCTCAGAAATTGATCGGTGATGTATGTGCCATTATTCTTTTCAAAGCTACATTTGAAATATTTTTGGCTTTAACTTTCCTTCCCTTATACCAATCATTTTAGTTGTTAAGTTTGTTTAGAAAGTAATTTTTAAAAGATTACACTGATAACCCCAAGCCAGTTTGAGGCAGGCTAAGTCTGCGGATGTGGAACACTTAAAATGTCCATTAGTACTCCTCTTTTGTCACTTACCACCCAGGGGGTCACGCCTTTGGTATGAAAGTTGTTTATAAACTGGTAGCTTTATTTTTAAAACAGAATGGAAGGGCCGAAGTGGAGCTAGGCAGAAGATTGTATGATTAAAGTTTTGAGATCCGTACACATTATGAACCAGTCCTGGGTTTGTGAGTATTTTATAACTCAACCATTAACCACTAATCTGTTGGAACCTGATGCAAAAAGTTTCAATCTCTTTCTAAAACCATAAGGTACTGTTGGGAAGCCAGTTCTTTCTACATAATCCCTCAACAAAAGGAGATAATAATAACTTCTCTTTAGATGACATAATTTCATGAAGCTTATGATTATCTATTTCACAATTATTTTGGCATTATAGAAACCTACTGTGATGTTTTCCACGTTTTGGAAATGTGGTTAAAGAGGCTAAATTGGCCTAATTCAACCAGGCTTCAAACAATCACACCATCCATCCATCTATCTATCTATCTATCTATCTATCTATCTATCTATCTATCTATCTATATTTTTTTAAGACTGAGTCACGCTCTGTCACCCAGGCTGGAGTGCATGGGCACGATCTTGGCTCACTTCCGCTTGGCAACTCCCGCTTCCTGGGTTCAAGCAATTCTCCCATCTCAGCCTCCCAAGTAGCTGGAACCACAAGTGCGTGCCACCACGCCCAGCTAATTTTTGTATTTTTAGTAGACACGGGATTTGACCCTGGCTCACTTCTGATCTTGGTAACTTCTGCTTCCTGGGTTCAAGTTATTCTCCCACCTCAGCCTCCCGAGTAGCTGGGACCACAGCTGCGTGCCACCACATCCGATTAATTTTTGTATTTTTAGTAGAGATGGGGTTTCACCATGTTGGCCAGGCTGGTCTCCTGACCTCAAGTGATCCCAAAGTACCAGGATTACAGGCATGAGCCACTGTGCCAGCCTCACACCATCTTTTAGATAATACTTCCCTCATGGCTATAGTGATTTGTTTTCCCTCTAAGATTTTCATTTGTGTCACCTCTTCTCTTCTACGCAGGTATTATTATAATGTAGTAACAGGTTCTTCTAGAGGATCAGACATTTTGCATTATGCATAATGGAGGGAGAACATTCTATCTTACCCAAGTTGTCTTTATGATTATATATATTTAAACAAACAAACAAATAAACCTTCCAGTTCTTTTTGCTGAGTCATGTTCAAGAGCAATGTAGAGGATGTTTCAAATGACTTGCCTGGAGTTCAAACAATCTTAAACTTCCTATTACCCTTCTCTGCCTTCCCTCTATTGACGAAATTTTGTACTAGTCAATAGAAAGCTCAATTTTAAAAACGTATTGCTGTGGCCTGCATTAGTTGTTTGCTGCTGTAACAAATTACAACAAACTTAGTGGCTTAAAATAATACAAATTTATTATCTTAAATCCTGGAAGTCAGAAGTGAAAAATGGGTCTCACTGGGCTAAACCCAAGGTGTTGGCAGGGCTGCATTCTTTCTGGACACTCAAGGGAAAAATCTGTTTCCTTGCCTTTTCCAGCTTCTAGAGGCTGTCCACATTCTGTGCTTTGTGGCCCTATCCTCCGTCTTGAAAGCCAGCAACCCTGGGCTGAGTCCTTCTACCGTGGCCATCTCTCCGGTTCTCATGCTTCTGCTTCTGTCTTACATTTATAAAGACTCTTGCGGCCAGGCGTTGTGGCTCATGCCTGTAATCCCAGCACTTTGGGAGGCTGAGACGGGCGGATCACTTGATGTCAGGAATTTGAGACTAGCCTGGCCAACATGGCAAAACCCTATCTTTACTAAAAATACAAAAATGCTGGGCGTAGTGGCAGGTGCCTGTAATCCCAGCTAGTCGGGAGGCTGAGGCAGGATAATTGCTTGAACCCGGGAGGTGAAGGTTACAGTGAGCCGAGATCATGCCACTGCATTCCAGCCGGGAAAACAGAGCAAATTGGTCTCAAAAAAGAAATAACAAGGCAGGTGATTGGCAAGGTCAATGCTCAATTCTGCTTTGTAATGTAACCTAACATTCACAGGTTCTGGGGATTAGGATGTGGATATGATTGTGGGTGGGAGAGTGGGGGTATTACTCTGCCTACCATATAGTCCTAGTAGGCTTGTAGCAAATAAAGATGTCATTTCTCCCCTTCCCTTGGGAGTAATTTGCTTGGTTGCTGTGGGAAGGATATCTAAATATTTTACAGGAATTTTTAGAACATCCATGAAGTAGGGGGGTGTATTGAAAGAACGAAGGTTATACATTAGCATACATCAGAAACGTTTGTGTATGAGAAACTGTGAGCATGCATGCATACAGAAAGTCATCAAGAGATCAAGTTGATTTGTGTTACTCACTCCACAACCGTGGGCCATGGCTCAGCCTCTCCATGTTCATTTCAGAACGTCATTGTACTTGCCCTCACTTTTGCCACACACACAAATTAAATTAAGTTTAATTTGAATGTTGCTTTTCTAAATGTAGACTTCAAGGGTAATATGACTGCAAACACTTTTTGTTGTGACAGAAAACATAAACCAAATCTGCTTAAACAATAAGGGGAAATTTTTGTCCTAGAAAATGTGCAGAGTAGGTTAGTTTTAAAAAGTAGATTAGTAATCATAGTCCCAGCTCTGTTTTGCCATGATTTTGCTGGCTCTGCTCCCCATCAGGTAGTAACTCGATTCTCAGGTAGAGCTGGCTCATCATGACAAAAATGATTGTAAGGCTGGGTACAGTGGCTCAGGCTTGTAATCCCAGCACATTGGAAGGTGGAGGTGGGCGAATCTCCTGAGCCCAGGAGCTCAAGATCAACTTGGGCAACATGGTAAGACCACGTCTCTACAAAAAAAAAAAAAAAAAAAAAAAAAATTGGCTGGGCATGGTGGCATTTGCCCATAGTCCCAGCTACTTGGGAGGCTGAGGTGGGAGGATCACTTGAGCCCAGGGTGGTGGAGGCTGCAGTGAGCTGAGATCATGCTACTAAACTCCAGCCTGGACAACAGAGTGAGACCCTGTCTCAAAAAAAACAAAACAAAAAGTGACTGTAGCACTACAAGCCCTTTTGTGTGTGTGTGTGGTAAGAACACTTAGTCTACCCTCTTCACAATTTTTTAGTGCATATTACACTAGTGTTAACTATGGGTGCTATACTGTATAGCAGTTCTCTAGAACTTCTCACCTGGCTTAACTGAAACTGTATACCAGTTGAACAGCTCCCTTTTTCCCCTCCCCACAGCCTCTGGTAACCACCATTCTATTATCTGCTTCTGTGAGTGTGAATAAGTACATATGCTCCTCAATTTACTACGGAGAAACATCCTGATAATACCATCATAAGTTGAAACATCATAAGTCAAAAGTGCATTTAATACATATAACCTACTGAACACTATACCTTAGCCTAGGCTGCCATAAACATGCTCAGAACACCTACATTGGCCTACAGTTGGGCAACACCATCTAACACAAAGCCTATTTTATAATAAAATGTCGAATATCTCATGTTAATTTATTGGATGCTGTACTGAAAGTGAAAAACAGAATGGCTATATGGGCACTCGAAGTACAGTTTCTACTGAATGCTTATTACTTTCTTTTTTTGTTTGTTTGTTTTTTTGTTTTTTTTTGAGATGGAGTCTTGCTCTGTCGCCCAGGCTGGAGTGCAGTGACACAATCTTGGCTCACTGCAAGCTCCACCTCCCAGGTTCATGCCATTCTCCTGCCTCAGCCTCCCAAGTAGCTAGGACTACAGGCGCCCACCACCACGCCCGGCTAATTTTTTTGTATTTTTAGTAGAGACGGGGTTTCACCGTGTTAGCCAGGATGGTCTCGATCTCCTGACCTCGTGATCCACCCACCTTGGCCTCCCAAAGTGCTGGGATTACAGGCGTGAGCCACTGCGCCCCACCTGAATGCTTATTACTTTCACACCATCATAAAGTCAAGAAATTATTACGTTGAACCATCATAAGTTGGGGACCATCTGTAGCTACCATTGCTATCCACAGTTTACAGATGAGGACACTAAGGCTTAGGCAGATAAAATGACTTGCCCAGTATCTCAAAAAAAAAAAAAAAAAAAAAAAAAAAATACGTGGAAGCACTGGGACTTAAACCCAAGTCCCCCTATCTTCAAAACTCAAATCTATTCTGTGCATACCACAGAAGTTTGAACCCAATTCTGAACTACATATAATCAAGTTCTGGAAGTTATTTGTGAGTGGTCCTTTCCAAGCTTTTTATGCTTGCTCATTGGGATTTTGTCAGTCATTTTCCTTGTTTGTTTATTTTGTTAAATCCTGATCTTAGTTCGTACACCATAAGACTTAAACATCTTGATTTGGAAAGTGAACTCCAAGTCGTGGTTATTGGAGTTCTGGTTAATTGGGGTTTAACTGTACAAATCCAGAATAGCACAGCTTTTTTGCTTGCAAACAATATCAGCAGCTTGCAAACAGGGTCCTGGGCAGGCTGAGCATTTGAAGCAGAATCAGCCATTTGCTGCACCTTCATGAGAACCACAGTTCCTGCAGGAGGTGGAAAGTAAATACACTCAACCTAATTCCATTGTATTGCGTGGTTTTCATGGGTCACCTGACGCGTCTATCAAAGGAGGGGAAGGTAGTTTCCTTAAGAATCTATGAGCCACAATCACCCACAACCACCTCTCAGTGACAGTCACTTGTGTGAATGAGCTGGGATCCAGACTCTGGGTCATTCCACTGATATGGCTTGAGAAGCACACAAAATCCTGTCTTTCTTTGTTCTGCCAGGACTCCTGGCCCACAGTCAGAATATGGCCTTCTCTGCACTGCATCCACTGCACTTTCATTGATGATAACAAGGGCTATCCATCGCAGGGTTCCTTTCATTTGCAGGTACTGGCCTAGGTGCTCTGCATACGTTCTCTTATCCCCAAAATAATACCCTGAAAGAGAGGTATTATTGCCCCCATTTTGCAGATGAGCAAGCTGAAACTCAGAAAATTGAAATAACTTTCACTAATTCAGTCCACAAGTACTTTTGACTCTGTTAGGCATTTTGGCAGACTCTCAGGATACAGAACTAAAGCACCACCCTCAAGGTGCTTGAAGTCTGGTGGGAGTTCCAGACACAGAAACAGATAAATGTATCACAGGAAATTAAATGATAGAACTATGAACAGGGTATTGTGGGAGCAGAGAGGAAGTGCAAGGAATGTGGGGAGAAGAAAGTTCAGAGGAGGCTTCCTGGAAGAGGTGACACACGAACTGAGTCTTTAAGTCTGCATAGGAATCAGGTACAGAGATTGAGGGGAGGAAAAACAATTCCTGGGAGAGAGCAAGGTAAGTAGAGCCAAAAAGACATGAAGCAACTTGATGTGGGCAGGAACCCAGCAGAGTTTAATGAAGCTGCCACCTACAGGGAGAGAAGACAAAGGTGGGAGCCATGGGTGGAGATGCAAACAGAAGTCAGATTTAGGTGGACTTCATATCCTGTGGTAGGGATATTTCATCTTCTCCTGGGGTTTTAAAGCTTTTTAAACACAGTGTTGACTAGAATACAATGTATCAAATAAAGAAACCTTCATCTTCTAGAAGTTAGATCTCATGGCAAATGTTCTGTCCCCAAGGAAAAATAGAGAAATCTTAGGACTATATCCTTTATACTTTTTGACTCCTTCAAATATGCAGGGAACCTAAGGGAGAACTTGATTTGGGGGTCTGTTCACAAGTCAGCATGTCCCTTTTGTGAAATAGTCTTCGTGCTTGACTTTTTATGTTTGCTGCTGTGAGAAGCTTGAGTAGATGGTTGTCCTGGGTCTTGCCAGCACTTCTCAGTTTTGCTTTTTGTTGCTACAATCATTGCCTCTTTGTATAGCCCCTGAAGAAACCCTAACAGGCACCCAGGCAACATGAATCCAAGGAAATATACCCAGTTTGATACCTACATTCTTCAAAGAGAAAATAGCTGGAAATAAAATGAATCAGAAAAGGCAAGGCCCCAGCAAGAAATTTTTCTGAATCACCTTAACAGAACAGTGTCAAAAAGATGTCACTGGGGAAAATACCTGCAGCATAAGAAAGTTGATGTTAAATGTATCTGTGGCTGCAAAACAGCTCATGATAACATAGTCTAGTTATATGGCTGTGCTTTAAAAGACCAGAGCAGCACTTACTGAGCATTCATATATACAGAATGAGCTCTGAAAGGACAAGCCATATATCTTAAATTTGTCCTGGTGTCTAATACATGTCTGTAAAGTAGAATAAAACAAATAGTAGCTAGTGAATGAATGAATGAATGAATGAATGAAAAAAGATTGCAAAGAATGTGGATACCAAAAAAAAAAAAAAGCCACACACACAATTGTGTAAAACCCAAAGAAATCTTAGAGATAAATTCATGCAGACCCCTCTTCACCAGCTTAGGAAAGAGAGGTCAACAAAGAGTTTTATTATTCTTATCTATAAAAGTCATTGGCCAGGCACGGTGGCTCATGCCTGTTATCCTAGCACTTTGGGAGGCTGAGGTGGGTGGATCACTTGAGGTCAGGGGTTCGAGACCAGCCTAACCAACATGGCGAAATCCCATCTCTACTAAAAATACAAAAATTAGCGGGATGTGGTGGAGTGCACCTGTAATCCCAGCTACTTGGGAGGCTGAGGCAGAAGAATCCAGGAGGCAGAGGTTGCAGTGAGTTGAGATCATCCCACTTACTCCAGCCTGGGCAGCAGAGTGAGACTCCATCTCAAAAAAAAAAAAAAAAAAAAAAAAAAAAGAGTGAGACTCCATCTCAAAAAAAAAAAAAAAAAAAAAAAAATTCCAGGGCCCACAGAAGTCATCTGAACTACAGAAAGTACACTTGCCAAGCTTCAAAAGAAAAGGGTTCTATAAGCAAAGTGAGTCATAAAAACTTCTTCTGACTGTGGGAACCAAACGGTAGCAGGTTATAAAAGGAAAATGCAGCATGTTCCCATAAACCACAGGGTAAGTCCTGGAGACAGTGTTAACAGGCTTTAGAGTATTCTCATCTCTCTTGTCAATCATGATACCTACCCATGGGCATTCATAGTCTAGTTAATAAGAAAAAATATTGGGAGGCCGAGGTGGGTGGATCACCTGAGGTCAGGAGTTTGAGACCAGCCCGGTCAACATGGGGAAACCCCATCTTTACTAAAAATACAAAAATTAGCCAGGCATGTTGGCATGCGCCCATAATCCCAGCTACTCGGGAGGCTGAGGCAGGAGAATTGCTTGAACCCAGGAGGCAGAGGTTGCAGTGAGCCGAGATTACGCCACTGCACTCCAGCCTGGGGGACAGAGCGAGACTCCATCTCAAAAAAACAAAAAAACAAGAAAAACATATATATATATATACAGTCCTCACAATGCCTTTAAGCAGAGAGTCACTTTCAATCAAAAGAAAACTAATAGAATGCAAGCAATGAAAGCGATGAGGGATAAGGCATCCAAGAATAAAGGATAGAGAGATTGTCACTCACGGACAGGCAGGACACTTTTGCTTGCCTATCAACTGAAGGCTCACTTTGGTTTGTTTTCCCAGTAAAGATGGTAGGCTACACCAAACCATCATCACTCTCTCATCTCTGTCTTGTGAACACCGGCTCACAAATTTAAAAGAAGCTCCTTGGCCAGTGGTAAAGGTACAGCCCATAGCCAAGGAAACACTTTTCTTTCTTTGACTCTATTTGTCTTTCTGAGAGATCAAACATAGCAATGGCTAAAATATCACACCCCACCCAACTCACTTCCCAGACTAGATGAGAAAATAACAATAAAAGTCACACCAATGACCATGAACTTTGACTTGATCTGTCCTTGCCCAAGCCTGTGCAGGAAAGCACTATCAGGGCTCTAATAACTATCAGAGGTGTCGTTCCAAAGAATCATTTCTTATCTCATTTGTTTACATGCAGAGTCATCTTCTACTTGTCAGAAATAGCTGTACTCATTCATGTACACTGTTTCGTGCTAGATTTTGTTGTTGTTGCATCCTAGGGAACACATCCAGTGTGAATAAGGAAGTCTTGGTCTGAAGACTCACCAGGCTTGCTTTCTAGGAGAAGGATCTGTCCTTCCAGGAGAAGGATCCTAGGTGTGGGCAAGGGAGACTCAGCATAAGCAGCATCCTGGGGTCCCCACTTCCCTCTGCCCATAGGATTAGGCTCTTAAAAGAGAAGTGCCACAGGCCTGGGATGCTATAATTATCTCAGCCATTTAAGGATTATGCTCCTGGGAGACTATAATTATCCAAATATTGTTGCATTCAGGGATATTTTACTTACAAGGAAGTGCCTTCATTTTTACAGGATCTTTCAAGAGGGCCCAAAGGGTGTGTCCTCTCTAATGTGGTTCCTAAATAAAGCTGGAAATAAACAACTGCATCTGGCATGAGGGTGGGGTCCAGCTGAATCCACCCAACCAAGGACTTTCGACGTGGGCAGAAAAAAATAACTTCCTTTTGTCACCTTAAAAAACAGTTATCAGCCATTCTAGGTCAAAACCTGGGGACTGGGCTGGGCCTGGTGGCTCATGCCTGTAATCCCAGCATTTTGGGAGGCCAAGGCGGGCAGATCACCTGAGGTCAGGAGTTTGAGACCAGCCTGGCCAACATGGTGAAACCCCATCTCTACTAAAAATACAAAAATTAGCTGAGCATGGTGGTGCGTGCCTGTAATCCCTGCTACACAGGAGGCTGAGGCAGGAGACTCGCTTGAACCCAGGAGGCAGAGGTTGCAGTGAGCCAAGATTGTGCCATTGCACTCCAGCCTGGGCAACAAGAGCAAAACTCCATCAAAAAAAAAAAAAAAAAAAACCTGGGGACTTTCTTCTTTCTTAGTCCCGCTCTTCTCCTCCTCCCCACTCACTCTCATACACTTCTCCAGTCTAAATTCCATCTATTTCGAGAAATGATTAAAGAAAGTTCTTGGCATTTAGGGTACAATTTCTTCCTGAGGTTTGTGTATCATATTATTCATATCATAATACCCCCTACCTTTATTTCTCCCTCTAATCCCAATGCAATAATACTTTCTGTAAAAATTATGTAGTCTAAAGTGTGCGGGAGGATTGCAGAGAAAAAGAAGAGTAGTACTATAGTATGAAAAAGAGATGATTGATTCAATTCAGTGAACTGCCTGGATTAAAATAGTTAACATTTATGCAGTCCTTCCTATGTGACAAGCATTCCAAGCATTCTGTGTATCTCATTAATGCTGACAGCATCTTTATGAGATATATACTATTATGATCCCCATTTCACAGATGATAAATCCAGAAACAGAGAGGTTGGGTAACTTGCTCAGAATCATACAGTTGATAGGTGACAGGGTGAAGATCAAAACCCACAGTCTGACTCTGAACTCACGCTTAGCTACTGTGCCATGCCACCTCCTAACCTTGGGTGTATGTCCCATGCCACTCATTGTAAGCCATGCAGTGGGAGGAACAGCAGAATGGAAGGACATGGCTCCTACTTTCCAGGGCTTTGTGAGCTATGAGGAAAGAGACACATGTGTAAAAATCACCACAGAACAAGGAAAAAAATGTGACAGATAGAATAGGAGAAGCATAGACAACTGTTTTAGGAGTTTAGATTAATTCTGGTGTGGCATTAGGAATGGCTTCATAGAGGAGGTGGCATTTGACATGCCTATAGACACAGAGAAGACATGGGTGGATGGCATTCCATGCTGAGGAGAACCTGGGAAGTTCAGGCCAGGCCAGGATGCAGCATGCATGGAAGACAGCTATGAGAAACAAGATTACAAAAGTCTACTGGGGTCAGGGTATGAAGAGCAAAGAGATAGCAAAGAATGGAGTGGGACAGGGTCCCCTTTGGCTGAGGTTGAGGGGAGGCAAGGAAAAAGACAGGCGTTGACTTTAGGGTTTGGCCAAGTTTGGATTCCTGTGATCTAGGAGAAGACCATAAAGAATCTGCTGATTCAGTCAGAAGGTATTTTTCCTACAGCTTCTGACTGCTTTTCTTAAATTACCTCTGTTCAGGCTTTTATCCAGTCCAGTTCAACAAACAACTCTTGAGGATCTTGCTTGATTGTTGAGTACCAATCACTCCAAAACTTAGTGACCTAAAACAACACGCACTTACTTGCTGACAATTCTGCCATTTGGGCAGGTGTTAGTGGGGACGACTCATCTCTGCTCCACAGAGCATCAGCCGAGGCAGCTCAGCTGGGGCTGGAAGACCCACCTGCAAGATAGCCTCACTCACATGGCTGGCCAGATGGTGCTGTCCATCGAATGGAAACCTCATTTCTCCTCCAGCTGGCCTCTACATTTGGCTAAGTTAGGCTTCTCACAGCACAGGGATCTAGTTGTCAGAATTCTTGCAGGAGCTGGCTTCTCTGAAAGAGTAAACCTGGAAGTTGCCAAGCCTTTTTAAGGCTTGGTCTTAAGTTCCTGAACATCATGTCTACCACGTTCTGTTGGACAAAGCAAGTTGGAGGGCCAGTCCAGATTCAATGACAGGAGTCTACCCAAGGGCAGTTACAAAAGCAGTAATCTACCACTATCCCTGGTCAATTTCAAGACTGGAGATTAAAAGTGTTAAGAGGTGGTCCTTGCCTCAAAAAGCTAGAACCATACCATGAAAGTTTGTGTTAGAGTAAAGAGAATGAAGAGACATAATAACTGAAAGTAATGTCTATGCCTTAATTGGACCCTGTTTTTTTGTTTGTTTGTTTTTGGTTTGGTTTTTTCTTTTTGTTTTTGAGACAGAGTCTCACTCTATCACCCAGGCTGGAGTGCCTGAAGTGCAGTGGTGCCATCTCGGCTCACCACAACCTCTGCCTCCTCAATTCAAACAATTCTCCTGCCTCAGCCTCCTGAGTAGCTGGGATTACAGGTGTGTGCCACCACACATGGCTAATTTTTGAATTTTTTAAAAATAGAAACGAGGTTTCCCAATGTTGGCCAGGATGGTCTCAAACTCCTGACCTCTGATCCACCTGCCTCGACCTCCCAAAGTGCTCAGATTACAGGGGTGAGCCACCATGCCGGGTCAGGACCCTGCTTTTTAAAAAATCCAGGTAAGAAGACATTTAAGGGGCAGTAGGGATCTATGTGAAATTAGATGAAACAGGAAATTAATGTTAATTTTCTTAGGTATAATAGTAATATTGTGACTATGCAAGAGATTATCCACATTTTTGAGAGATGAATTATGAAGTATTTTCAGGATGAGATGTCATGATATCTGCAACTTACTTTCAAATGCTTCCAGAAAAAAAAAAAATTTGATTGACAGATAATGCAGCTATTGGCCAAATGTTAACAATTATTGAATCTAGGTAGCAATAATATGATCAATCGTTATCCTATTCTTTCCAGTTTTATAAAACTTTTTGCAACAAAAAGTTGGAGATGAAAAGCTAATGGCCTGCTTTTGACCTCTCCATGGAAGAGGGTTTTGTAAGAGAAAACAACCAGAAATACACATAGAAATCATACTTAAATGTGTAAGTTTCCTCATTGCATACCCTGATTTAAGTCTTCCTGCTTAACACACTTTCTAGAACCCACAGGGTAAAGTCTGGAACAAGACTCTCCTAGAAAGGGGAGGTGGCTGCACCAAGCATGGCACCACCGTGCTGGCTTCTCTGTGCTTCATTTTCTGACTCCAGAGAACAAAATGCTCTTCCTTCATTTCCTTCTACAGCTGAGAGAGACTAGAACTATCAGAAGAGACTTTATGGCAAACACACAGAACTCATAAGAAACATACACTACCAGGGGTACAGCACACGGCACTAATCCTATCATAGCTTTTCACCAAGTTTGGTTTCTTGTGCATTGCCCATGTGAAAGCACCATCTTGCTGGTTCAAGTTCAGGAATATCAGGGAAGGCTGAATGCTCTCCTGTACTTACCTAGGGTATTACTTCTGGGTTCTGGTTTTGGGTATGAGGACACCTTTTTCCCAGACAATGGTACACCAAATGATCACACCTTTCCAGTGAGATTCCATGCCCAAAGTCAAAATTATGATTTAATATGATTCAAGAGCCATTGCATTCCTGTAAGAACAATACACATGCACATGGAGCGTTGTTTACGCAGAGTCTCCTTGCCACCATTCCTCCAGTAGCAATCATATCAGCGTTGCTCTTCCCTTCCTCCATGACACTTCCCTACTCACGTTGGTTATAAGTTCATCTTATCCTCCATGCACCTTCTAAACGGACACACATATACATGCACAATATTATTCCCCTGGCTTCCATGATATGATCATCTTTTGAGTCACCTTCTATTTTACCGATACCCCCGCTCTGTGTCTTTCTCTAGCTCTTCTTCTCTCACAAATGAGCTGTTTTCATGTGTTTTTTTTCACTCCATTGGTAGTTTTCAATTCTGGCTGAATGTCAAAATTACCTGTAGAGCTTTGAAAAGATATATGCACCCAGGCCCTACTCTTGGAGTTTCTGATTCATTCTGTCCAGGGTAAAGAGCAGATATTCCATTTTTTACAAGCTCCCCAGGTGATTTCTGCCCTTTATATTCCTGAGAAATCTCATCAAGTAAATGAATGAATAAATTAACAAATGAGGGAACAAATGAAAATCAGGGCTTCAGTATCACGCCTATGCTGATGACACCCATGTCAAATAAACTGCAAGTTTTTCCTGAATACAAATTTAGTATCTTAAGAGGGCATTTAGTAATTTTTTTGTGACACAGAGCTGAGACTTAGCTCCAGCTCTAAGAACATCAATAATTTTCAGTAAATAATTATTGAATGACTTGTGAAATCATGTTATTTCTAGTCCCGATATATCTTACAAGTTCTAGCCCTACATGTCCAACTGTCTGCTAGACTATTTACATGCATCTCAAACTATGTATGCATCTCAAACAAAATTTGTCTAAAACTTAACTCATCATCTTTTGTGCAAAAGTTGAGTTCCTAGCATCACCATCATCTCAATGTCTCAGACCTGAAACCTCAGCGTCATCTTTGTCTCCCTTATTTGTACAAATAGTAGGTCTGACCCTTTGCCAAGTCCTTTCAACCCTATTCCCTAATGTCCTTTGTATCTTGGCAGTAAAATACCCAGGCGTGAAGTATTCTTCCTCCCAGTGCTAGATGCAGAAAGGCATCCTCTCTTTATGCAGCACAAAGCATCCTCTATTTTGGAGAGGATGTCTTGACATGTTCTAGACCATTAGACTTCTAAATGTTTTACTAATAGGGCAGATCTCTGAACCATCCAGAGTTTATCTCTTGTCCTCTGGAGCCCACATATCTTATCAGGCTCTAATATACTTGCCACTTCTTAGTCATTTGATCTGTTAGAATGTTGTCATCCGTAGAGTGGATGTTCAGTGTTATGTTCTGAATGTCCAGATGGCCCAGGTGTCTTTTAACTATATGATGATAGATGATTACAGAGTTAACATAGGCCTGGGTCAAGACTCTACCTGCCTCTTGTTGTCTACTCCAAGTGAATGCCAACTGTTTCTGATTCTCCTTTCTGATACTGGTGTGGGGTAACACATTTCCTAGATCAGTGGCTGCATACCATACACCCAAGGCCATGTCAGTCTGTTTCAGCAAAGATGCCGCATCGGGAAGAGCAGCCTTGCAAAGAACTATTACTTGTTTGAGTGTGTGATGATTTACTGTCATCTTCCAGGATCATCTAATTTTCATAAGGGTCAGACTGACAAATTAAATATAAACTTAATAGGGACCGCCACCCTGCATACTTTGTACCTTTAAAGGTGGTGGTAAGCTTCTCCTTCCTCTGGGAGGCAAAGTCATTTTTTATTTACTATCTTGGCCAGAACATGTGGGCAGTTTCAGAGGCTGCCACCTGGTTTTCTTCACTACAAGAGCTCTTAACCCAGAAGCCAAAGAATGAATGCACAGGCTGTGCCAACTACTAAGTATGTCCAGGTGTGGCCGTGGTCCCAGTGGACCCACCGTAAGCCAGATCTGGGGTAGGCTAAGTGGAGGCTGTGATGATCTTTGGGTCCTCAGATATAAAGTCAATTAGGTCTTGAAGTGTTTGCCTATTTCCCTTTTTCCAGTCTACAGCTTCAACATCAATGACAGAAGGAACATTCTTTATGGAAGATTTCCAGCTAATAATCAAGGAGAAATAAAGCATTTTGCAGCCCTCAATAAAAGAATGGATGCAGGTAACAATGGTCAATGAACACTAAAACAACTAAGTAGGCAAGGGTGAACTTTTTATAATGAATGAATGAGGCAGAGAGCAGCCACACCCATTGCTCAATCGTAGCACCACTAATAGAGGAACAATGACAGGTTATGTGTCTCCTGATGTAATAGACTAGGAAGCACATCACCTTGCAAATATTTTTGTCTAAATAAAATAAATATGAATCTCATTAATCCTAGACCTAATGATCAGCTAATAGAAAAATTAAAGGAATAAAATAATAAGTTCAAGGGCACCAAAAGGAAGCAATCAGCCAAACCTAGAATGTGAGACATTCTGCAGAACAAACTGTCCATTCCTTCAACAAAGAAACAGCACAAGGTAGGGGATACAAGAGGGTGGACTGATATAGGAGGATAAAGAAAGAGACAGAACAACTAAACACAACGTATGGACTTTGTTTATATCCTTGTTTGAATAAACCAACTACAAAAAGACATTTTGAGACAAACAGAAATTTTGAAAAAGACTGTGTATCACATAATAATTAGGGAATATTGTTAATTGTGTTAGGTGTGATGCTGATATTATGAATTAAGTAAAAAAAATAGCATTTGCTTTAAAATATCCAAGCATACTAATGCTAATGTATATTCTTTTTTATTCATCTTCTACATTGTCCTGTACCCTGCTTCCTCACTTTATGAAATATCAGCTAATGTGGCAAAATGTAATACCGTGTGACAAATTTAACTCAGAAAAAAAATGTCCTATAGAATGTAGTAGGAAGCACCAGTGAACACTGCAGGAGGAACTAAGTTATTTTTGGATCAGATATTGGCAATTGATTTAAGCAACAGGTATCCAGTGTGAATTCATGGTTCCGTCCAGTCATCTGAGAACGCACCAAAAGCAAGTCAATTCTGCTGCAGTATCAGTGAACCAGACATGAACTCAAATACCTATTGAGCTTTGAATAATGGTTATGTGAGTAGATCTCCTTGCCTGTCATTTTGGATTTTTTTAAAAATTAGTGATGGTGAGCCATTTTTGTGCAGTATGGTTGGCCTTCCCTGAAGAGGGTTTTATGCACATATCTTGCAAACAAACACAGGATATAGAAACCAGAATTCCCAGAAACAGAGAATATCTTTGGATATCACTTCATCTCAGAATATCTGAATTTCCTCCAAATGATAATGTGAAACTTTCATACAATATGATCTATTAAAAGTCAAGACCTCAAGAGTCCAAAAGATGCGCAAACATTTGAAACCACCACTAACACAGTATCTCCCTGCACACCTATAAAACTAGTCTAAGCTTTGTGACCCACAAAATTTCCACAGACTGGAGGCCTTCCCGGGTTAAACCACTGTACAGAAAGGACCTTTTAAAGATCCAAACAAATACAGACTAAATAAAACTACAGGTCATAGTCACCCATTTTATATAACTATATTTCTGTTTACACAAGCATTTATTTTAGTCATATTGCTGTGCTTTAAACATTTGCCCATCAATAAATATTTGTGGAATAAATGAATGAATGAATGTTTAGGAATGTTGAAACTTCCTCAGTATCTAGTGATTTAAAAAAAACTCAAACTGGCTTATTAAAAACAATAAAAATAAAAAGGATAAAGGTGAGGATTTATTTCCTTGGATAACTAATAACTTTCAGGTCTAGTCTGATTTCAGGCCCCAGTGAATGAGGAAACACAAACAATACAATCAGGACATGGTTCCTCTGAATGTTTCTGTTTTCAAGCATGCTCTGCCCATGGTTATAGGCAGTCCAGGAATGTGTGCTTCTCTCTGCAATCCCAGAAGAAGAAATTACTACACTAAACCATTGGAATTCACTCGAATGAAGTAGACTTACAACCTATTTTCATCCCTCCACCAATCACAGGGACCAAAAGAATTTTGTTCACCACATGGCCACACTACTGCTTTTTACCAATTACGCAGACTGAGAGCATTTGGTCCCCTGATTGGTTAGCTTGGATATCATGTCTATTCCTGAATTGGAGAGTGGACTCCTACCAGAATCACGTAACAGTAGAGGAGGGATGGGGTCCCCCAAAAGAAATTGGAGTACTGTTACCTAAAGCAGGGGGGAAAATGGCAGTGTGGCTAATTTAATTATTGTTGCATGCACAATTTCATAGTTTTTCTCTGCAGGAGAAAGCTGCTGCTAATGTTATTTTGCCTATCCAGCATCTCAGATGATTCCATATATTGAAAAGTGTGGACACAATGACAGCCCATTTCAGAAAGGTGGACCCCTGGAAGCACATTGTACATCATTATGACCACCTGAGGCACAAAGAGATTTTCCCCAGAACGAAGGTAAGCCCAGTTCTGCTACCTCCTATTACTGCTTGGAACTACAAATCTACGACCATCTAATACAGGGAAGAAGGCACAAGAGTAGAGCTGACTGAAGAATAATAAACTTTTAGGAACTTAAGCCCCTAAAGATGTGTCCTTTACTGTTGAGTGGCACCCTTACCTCAGCAGACCTGCCATCAGTGACTCCTTTTGAAATTGTTTTCACTGCCCATTTGTCAAAGCTTGCTGGAGGGCAGGGATCTTGTCCATCTGATTGGTTGTGGAAGCCCCAAAATTGAGCACAATGCCTGGGATATATCAGGTGCCCAATAAATGTTTTCAAGTGAATAAATAAGAAACAGTCAAACCTTTCACATTTTTACCTTCTCTTCCAAAGTGGACTTTCAAGTGGACTTAGTTTTGTCTGTTTGCATCATAGCAAAGAAGAGAAAAGATCCTGAATTTTAATAAAGATATTTCACGTTGGTATATTATATGAGTTTCCAGCAGGGTATTACATGTATTCTTATTCAAAATGACTCTCGGCTGGGGACAGGACATTAACATTATTATGATGTAGAAATGGAAGCTCCTAGAAGTTAGTCGCTAAGGTCACGCGGCTAGTAAGTGGCCCAGCCATGAAAGATGGTTCCATGGGACCTCAAAGAAGAGGACCTTAATTCTGGTGGGAGAGGCCCTTTAACAGGAATAAACTTCTGAAAGGATTGTTGAGCAGGAATTTACCTGATGTGCAGAGATGAAGAATATTTCAGGCTTAAGGAAGGAATCACATGTACGAAGCCATTCAGGCTTGAAAAAGCGGAGTATTTATGGGCAACTAAGGGAAATGAGAAGGAAAGAGAGCAGATTCTGGAGGAACTCGGTGCTTTTTAAAGAGTTAGGACTTTATCATATAAGTAATGGATGGTTCAGAAAGTATGATAATCTGTTTTGCTTTTTTTAAAAGTACAGAGGATGGATTGGAATCAGTAGGACCAGAGCCAGACAGAGTAGTTTGAGTTGGTTTAGCCACATAGTAGACACTAATTAGGGTCACCCACATACAATTTCCTCTTATTCCTGAGCCCATGTGGCAGCTGTACTTCTCAGCCATCTTGCAGCTGAAATGAGAAGTGATGTATGTTACTTTGAGGCTGAGACATTTAAGAGCTGGCAGCTACCTCCACACTCTCCCTTGCTGCAGTGATCTTAGAAGGTCGCTGTTGAGAAAATGCTGTCACAAGATGAAGGAAACCTAAGTTGTGAAAAAAGCTCTCCAACCTGCCCCTGCAAACAGCATCAGGGCCTGCATGAATAAGAAATAAACTTTTGTTGTGCTAAGACATTAAATAAAAGACTTCATTCCTACCACTAAGGGCATTGTCTATTGGGAAGCTGGAAGAAAACACTGACAAATCAAGCAGTGGATAGTACATGCCAATGCACAGCCGAGCGAGAAATTAGATGGACAGATTGTCATGGTGGAGTAGTCTGGAAGGCTTCATGGAATAGGCAACCTCTGTAAGAGCCTTGAAGAATGTCAAGTAGAACTTGAAGAGGTCATGGAGGTCATTAGGGAAGTGGTTGAAAAGAACATCACAAATATGCCTGCTTTAATTGGGAAATGCTTGACTTCTCATGGTGCAGGAATCTATAAAAGGGTGGTGATAGCTCAAGTTCCATCTGATTGTTTTTCCAAGTGAGGAAGATCGAGCCTGGTTTGTTTTCTTAACAAACCATATTTTTAGTGGAGTCCATTATGAATCTTACATTTTTCAAGCTGTCTCAAAGCTTATTTTATGTTGACATATTTCAAAGCTTGCAAAATTCTTGCTCAGGCTGAGATGGAGAGTTCAAAATGAAAGGAAAGTGCATAGACAAGAGCATTACTTCATAACCCATTTAACCAGAGAGAAATGATCATTTGTGGAATCCCTCACGTTATCATCCTGCTATTTTAAAACACTCCTGTTTATAGTAGGCCCGGCTTGGTGAGAATTCATTGCAGACCAGGTGGCCACCTCCTGCTCAGTCCCCTCTTCAGAACCTATTTCAAAACAAGTCATCCACTGTGACTGCTGCTTGGCAGATCCCAAATCACAGTACACAGGGAACCCGAAGGATTGATTCATTTATCTCAGCATCCTGGGGCCTCACATAACACAGGGCAAAAATATATACTCCTAGACTTGGCATGAGACTTGGTTCTATTAATATATTTTAGCTTCTAGCATCTACTTCTAACTTATTTGTTTGATCCTTTTTTCCAACAAATGTTCAATAACGAACTACCATGTTCAAAACATAGTGCTGGCTGGGCACAGGAGCTCACTCCTGTAATCCCAGCACTTTGGGAAGCCAAGGCGGTGAGATCACTTGAGCCCAGAAATTTGAGACCAGCCTGGGCAACAAGGCCAAATTCCGTCTCTACAGGAAAAAAAAAAAAAAAGCCAGGCATAGTGGTGCACACCTTTGGTCTCAGCTATTCAGGAGGCTGAGGTGGAAGGATCGCTTGAGCCTGGGAGGTCGAGGCTGCAGTGAGCTGTGATCTCACCACTGCACTCCAGCCTGGGTGACAGACAGGAGACAAACCCTGTCTCAAAAATAAAATGAAATATAATAAAATAAATAACATAGTGTTAAGTGCCAAGGGAGACATGAAGATGAAGATGTAGATCTTATCTTCTAAGAGGTCAGACTTTTCTCTTCTACTAACTTTGTGGCTGGGCCTACAAGTTGCTTCAGATCATTGTTGAGGTAAATCAGAGTTTTCGCTGGTGCTGCAGGAAATTAAACTACATACTCTGATTTTGGAACTATGCCTCTCAACTAGCTATTTCCTGGTCAAAAGCCAAACTGAAGTTTTGGCCCTGGTTAAACTCATCACTCTCTCTTCTTCCAGTCAGACTTAGGGTGCCAATGTGGGACCTTCAAGAGACCCAGAGACTGCTCTGAAGATCAAACCGGCTCACTGGGCTGCTGAATTCATTTGGTCACTCCAGATTTTCACACAAAATTAACACGAAAGAGAAGGAGTTCTTCCCTTGCTAGCTACTAAGTGGGGTTTTATTCAACCACCAATCAAGTTGGTTAATAAAATTCATAACCAGACTTGGTGACCTGAACAGAATTTACACAAAAGGAGGACTCTGACAACTGGTGTGAAGAAAGCATTCCTCTTAAACTCTGATCACTGACAGGCTTAATTTCATAATCAGAAACAGCAGGAGCAATACTTTATTTCTTTTTCTCCTCTCAGCTTTCAAATACACCTGGCTGTGATAGTAACAGGAGGAGTGAGGTTGGATTCAGTAGTAGAAACATGCTACTCTTTAAAGGCATCAGCCAAGCAAATAAAAATACTGGCTTATTACATAAAAGAACATTGACTTTTATTTTAGCTATTATTGTTTTCATGAGTTCAGTAAATCCACATGTAATGTTTACCATAACAGTAAAATATTAGTTTTACAGTAGGCAGTGACAGCCGACTGATAGATTGATGGGTGATCATTGGTGCCCTCAGGTAGGGCCCTCTCTCTTGGTTTTTCTAATACATTTTATTTTGTGACTGGTTTGTTTTATGCAGAATTTGATTTATTTGGAGGCACTGTTTTCAAAAGTAGGAAACATTTATTTTGTTTTGTCAAAGAATGGCCTTGCAAATTATTGTTTTGGGACACTTAGTTGAACAGGCATCATCCTGTTTTAAAACATCACAGCGTTAAGGAAACTTGACCTACATCACCAAAGTGCTCAATCTTCTCCAGCGAGCCACCAGAATGCATCTGTACCTATGTCATATCATAACTTCTCCAGCTGAGCTCTAAGAGTAAACCTCCTTCTGAAAAAGAATTAGGACCCTCCCCTCACCCGCCAAACCTTCAGAATCTCACCTCTTTCTGAAGGCAAATCTCTTACACAAAAATAGGGCATTTTTATTTACTACTCCCTGGACAACGTATTTTCTCTGGAATTAGCCACTGGAAGTGAGTGTCCATCAATAGAACTAGACTTCCCTAATGTCCCGTGGGGTTGTGTTTAAAATGAGGCAAAATCTCCAAGAATTTTGACAGTGAGACACAGATTTATGCACAAATATGTTAATGACCACATATTTCACAACTGCAAAGGAAAAGAAAAGAAAAACAAGACACTAAATATTGGGAGATGGTTGAGTAAATTACAGTACAACTCCTATCATGGGATGTTATGTATACTTTTTAATTATGTTAATAGAGAATTTAAATGGCATGTGGAAATAAGCATTATATAACAAATAAAAAATAAGAATGCAAACATCTTATGTAAAGAATGCTTTCCACTATGTGAAAAATAGAGAAAAAAACTACATTAAGGTAATAGGCTAAAATATGTATCATTGTGATGGGACAGGGGTGGGAATGGAGATTGGGAATTGGGAATAATTATCCTGTTCTTTATCCTCTCCATGTTTTCTGAATTTCACAGTTGGCATGCACAATCTTCATATTTTGTTGTTAATGTTTTTGTTATTGTTTAGTAGATTTTAAGGCAAAGCAAAAAACAGAGTCTGCCATCCTGGAACTCAGCCCAATGTCATAGTTTGTTTTTAGATGATTTTGTGATCGTGAGATTGCATAGTAACTTATGCACTAGGGAGAAGACTGAATTTGCGGGGAATTTAGAGACACAAAGCACTTTAACTTGTTTTAAGACTCTGTTTTAAAATGCATGGGGGGATGGGGAAAGAAAGATCTAAACAGGAAATGTCACAGAGAGGAAACAGGCAGGGAAGTTTAAGGATACCACAGCATAGCCTTGTGTGAGGTCAGGACAAAAACGGCAGGTTTTGAATTCAAGACTAACACCTATACATCTAAGAAAAAACTACATAAATTGCACAGACTTGGCTCACACTTACCCAATTGTAAAGACCTTTCCTTCCTCTTTTAGGGTAACTGACTCCAAGATTTCCAAAGCTGGCCCTCCTTACTCAATGCTTAAAGCAATCAAATAAAGCTTAACAAGTTCACCAATAGTAAATAACCCTTCTTGCCTTTCCCTATTGAAATAGGCAAATAGACAGCACCTGGCAGAGAACACGAGCTTTGCTTAGCCTCCTTAGGTCAACAAGAGAGCTGGGAATGGTGCAACTGAGTCCTAAGCCTTGTTCAAAATACTCTAGGATATGTGAGAATTTCCTAAGAGCAAAGAGAATGAACGAGGTGGAAAAGATAACGGTTTAAAGAAAATACTCTGTCCTTAAATTTGGTGCACCTCTGGGTTGTTAGTTATTTTTCCAAAAAAAAAAAAAAAAAAACACAAAACAAAACAATATGAAGAAGAAAGGAAAAAAGGAAAGAAGGAAGGGAAAGAAAGAAAAGAAAGAAAAGAAAGAGAGAAAGAGAGAAAGAAGGAAAGAAAGAAAGAGAGAAAGAGAGAAAGAAAGAAAGAGAAGGAAGAAAGAAAAGAAAAGACAAAAGAAAAGAAAAGAAAAGAAGAAAAGAAAGACAAACATGGAAAAGAGCCCCTTGTGGTTACAAAAATCACATAGCTATCTTATGAGGACTAATAAAACTATTAGCTATTGGCCCAAAGCCAAGAATCCATTAATGACAGACTGGTATCTATCCAGGAATGTAAAATGTTTTACTAAATAAACACTAGAGCAGGAAACATTCAACTTCTGTCATTATGTAAAACTCAAGTGTGATTCTATGCTGAAGTGGAACAGCAAACAGGCCAGTTCAAAAAGAAAGAAAAGAAGAAACAGCAGTTCTCTGGTACCAGGAGGAACCAACAAGACTTAAAATATTGTACAGCATAACTTACAACACCTGGCTATAAGGCATAATACCACTGTTAGAGAATGCCAATCGTGGCATTTAAAAACTAAATGAAAGAAGGAACTTGTTTAGAAGGAAGTGGAGTTAACCACCTGGTATAGTGGTTAGTAATTAAACTATAATGACTGATTTTTACAGCTTTTCAAGGCTATACAAACAAAAGATTAAGGTTAATTGAAATATGAGATTGAAATAACGATTACTATTTGTTTCTTGAGGCTAACTACAGCTTTCTCACATGTATTTACATATTTCTTCAGTGTAATAAAATCTTGTGAAAATTACCAATAAATATATAACAAATTCCTTGAAAGCATGTAGTATCCAATAATAAAGCAGCAGCACAGTGCCTCACTACTTCTAAAACTCAGGATTTTGTGTGTGTGCCATAACATTTAGGATTCTTCGTGTGAAGTTTATCCGCCTTCATGTAGACCACAGGGAAGAATTTTCAATCTGATTATGCTTAAATCAGCATTAACTTTCACTAGTACGTAAAACTTTATCTAACTGAAGAATCAGTTAAGGAGATCTATGGGAGTTACACAAAATTAAGTGCCATTCACATATTTTAAGACACATGAGGATAGCCCCAAACAAGTCATTTTGACTAAAACAATCACATTTAACTAAAGAATCCACAGCTTGATATTTCCCCCTAACAACCACTTCCCATCTTCTGACATGACTCTTGTGTAACTTCTATACCTTCTGGATGTCTTTCATCCATGGGGAACGAAAATAAAAGTTTTTAAAAAATGGCAAGACTTCAATTATCCTGTTAAAAGCAACACAGATTGAGAGTCAGTGATGAACCGGCTCAGACTTCTCCATTTGCAAGACAAGACCATTTTCAGGATATAGTTTTTCATCCCTAGCTGTCAGATAAAAGCTCAGTCGTATATTGTATGACTCAAGAAAAAAAAATGTGAAGTTAGGTAGAGCCTTCAAACTTGAGAATATGAACAAGAGTTAGAAAGCAATCCGAGCAGCAGCTATTGCTACAAGGCCATTAAGGAGCTAGGAATTTAAGGGGTAGCTCTTCAGAATGCCAGGGTCAAGTCAGTAAAGTAAGACCCTTGATCTTTCCAATATTGCTACCACCTGTAGATAACACAGAGGTGGGACAGTCTAAGCAGGAGGACACCAACAAAGGTCTCCATAGCAACAGTGCTCACCCAAACTCTCTCCTAACACTACCGTATTTCCAGTGTAAAGTTCAGTTTTTATAATTTTTTTTACAACCCACAAAAGAAGTGATGCAGAAAAAGCCCACTTATGAAATCTACTTACTAAAAATGTTTTTCTAGTACAGTAATAATTCAGGACTGCACTTTAATCCTGAAGGCCTAGAAGGTTAGAAGGCAGAAGAAATTCTGAATTAACAAAAAATCTGAATGATAAAATTTTTGAAATAAAAATATCTTCTTAATTTCAAATACACAAACTGCTGCCTTTAATAAATAATCTATTTGAAATTGGAGGAGCTCTGTAAACGTGAAGAACCATAACCAAAACATCCATTACCCTGGATCCTGCTGATGTTTTTGCTGCAATCTACCTTTAGAAGGATGAATCAACTCACAAGACCATAACTCTGCATCAACAAATATCATTTAAAACTTCCAGAGACTTGATACTCTAATTAACTCACATCTACTGACTTATGTTGAGTGGTCATTGCTGTCCAGAATGATATCCCTGAGGAATTAAAATGTTCAGAAATCAAATTTAATTACCTTATTAGCTGAAACAGAAAAAAGAGAACATGTTTCTAAGGTGTTTAACCAAAAACAAAAACAATAAAAAACTTCATGATACAAAACAATTAAGTAACCCTATCAAGATGTTACCATACAGTGCTAACGTTCTCAAAAGCAATTGTTCTCTCTAATCTGATTTACACTATTATTTACTTAGCAAACCCTCATTTTGCAGCAAGGGCATAGTTAAACCCAGTCCAGGATGAATTATCCCAAAGACTCAATGAGGGACTGTTTCATTAATGGGTTTATGCCATACTGGAAAACTCCATCCACCATCAGTTTCATGAAAAACCTTTTGCTACTTAATGCTGGTAACAATCATACCTGATTTGACCCCAAAGTCAAGAGAAACATTTTACCAAGTCCTGTAACATCAGTGTGACAAGAATTAAAGGAAAGATGTCTCCACAGTTGAATCTGTAAGAATGATTCTTCAAAAATATAAACTCAGGAGAGGAGGAGATTCTTTTTTTGACACGCTACAACAGTACAGAATTGACAGTAATCAGCAAAAGAGGAAAGATTAGACTAAATCTGGAAAACCTTAGGACAAAAGTGTCCAAGATTAGGAGTGGAAGCAGCTTTGCTATTTGAAACAACAAATAGAAATAAAATCATGACCTGCATATTGTAGATAAGGGTTGGTAACCGAAATGCATAGAATTTTTTACATTTTCTAACACCGTGATTTAATTATTGGATAAAAACAAAATGTAAGCTATTCAAGGAATTATTTAAAATATACACCAAGAAGCCACTGAAATAACATATGTGGATGGATTGCAATATACAGGTTTTTTTAATTATACAAATTAAAATCTACATGAAAGATGTGTACCAGTACCATAAGAAAGCAACGTTTCAGGTGTTGGTATTGGTAGGCATATGATGGGTGTGCATAAACACAGTAGCTACTGGCAACAGTATTCCACAAGCAGATAAATGCTAGAAGTAGGAAATGTGAAGGTGGAAAAGTGATAAAGTCCTTATGACTCTCTTAAATGGAGTTAAGACCTATTAGGTCAAACCCTGCTGGGTAAATAAACTGCTCCCTAGTGTAAATTAGAAACTTTTGGAGGTGCATTAACATTTTTAGGCCCCTAAGGTACAGTTTAGTAAATTACTATTCCAGTGAACTAAATGATACCCTAGGGGCCTGAAAGAGTTAATGCACCTTCAAAAATGAGCAATTTACTCTCTTCTCACCAGTATGATATCATGCACCTGCACACCCTTGCCTACCCAGCTGATAAAATATATTTGTCCATTCATTCATTCATTCATTCACTCAACTACTGTTTCTTGAGCTCCAGCTCTGTGCTAGGCAATGTTCAAGGCATGGGAGTATAACTGTAAAAAGGACAGGCAAGAGAAGGACAGACAGAACTCCACAGAGCTGACATTCTGGCAGAGAAAGCAAACACTATGGAAGTAAAGAAAGAAGCCGCATCAGAAGTGATATGTGCATTGAAGAAAATAAAACAAAGGGATGTGCTAGAATGAGACTGGAGAGCTACTCTGAAGTGGGTTTTATGGGGTCTATCAGAAGCAGATGTGTAAGCCAAGGCCTGAGTGTGGAGAAGGAAACAGATGGGAACCTTTTTGGGGAGAAATTGTTACAAGCACCGCGAACCTCAAATGCTAAGCATGGGAGGAAGACTTGAAGGAAGAGGAAGGTCTGGCTGCCTGGAGTGAGGGAGAGTGGGGTGAGACTCCCCCAAGGGACCAGGAACTTCCAGCACTGTCAGGTTCACTCTCAGAAAACAACTAGGTGAGAAAAAAAGAACGGGAATAACCGTAATTTTTAAAATTGGAAAAAAGAAAAAACAAACACCTTTAAGATGCTCAGTGGTGGTTGTGAGGCAGGACATAGCAAGCAACGGGGGATCCTAGAGGAAAAGTGAGACAATCACTAACAGTTTGAACAGGTTCTGTAGGAATCAGTGATCTCCAGAGAGACAGAATCAACAGGTTGTATGCAGAGAGAGAGAGAGAGAGAGAGAGAGGGAGAGATTTAAGGAATTGGCTCATGAGATTGTAGTGGCCGTGTGGGTCTCATATTTAATGGGCAGGGGGCAGGCTGGAGACCCAGGGAAGAGCTGGTGTTGCAGTTCAGAGTTTGAAGCCTGCCAGCCGGCAGAGTTCTTTCTTGCTGGTCGGGGGCAGGGTTAGAGGAAGTCAGCCTTTGTGCTATTAAGGCCTTCAACTGATTGGATAAGGCCCACTACTTTACCATTTGCTTAACTCGATGGCTACCAATTTACATCCTAATCTCATCTAAGAAAACACCCTCACAGAAACACCCAGCATAACGTTTGACCAACTATCTGGGCATCGTGGCCCAGCCAAGCAGACACATAAAATTAACCATAACAAGTTCACACGAGGAAATGAGAACAGATGGTCCATGTCAGGGGCATGGACCCACTCAGTACTTCCAGGGCCTAGAGCACCCTCATCTTGTCCTGACAGAACCCACACTAGGTTAGAGACTCAGAGTCCCCAGGCAATTCTGCAACCCTTCCAAGTCAGGGCTCCACGAAGCCTCGAGCCCACAGATTCACAGCCTCCACCATTCTCATGTGCATCTGACTTTGGGGTCGACCAGGCCTGGGTGTGATTCTGGCTCCCTCTCAGAACAGCTATGTGGGCTTGAACAAGCAATTTAAACTCTTTGAGCCTCAGTGTTCTCATGTAAAAGGGGGTGATAAGAGCACTGCCCTCATGTGGGAGTTTTTTTAGTGATTATAAAATAAGATAACACAAATGGGGTGCTTGCACTGTGCCCAGCTCATAGTAAGCATCCAATAAATGCTACTTCTAACTGTTGGCTGAAGAGTCTTCCTAATCATATCTGCTCTTTTTTTCTTTTTAAAGGGTCTTACTTTGTCACGCAGGCTGGAGTGCAGCGGTGTGATCACAGTTCACTGCAGCCTCAACCTCTCAGGCTCAAGCAATCCTCTTGCCTCAGTCTCTCAAGTAGCTAGGACTGCAGACGCACACCACCATACCCAGTTAATTTTGTATTTTAAAATTATTTTTGGAGGGACAGGGTCTCCCTGTGTTACCCAGGCTGGTCTTGAACTCCTGGGCCCAAGCAGTCTTCCTGCCTTGGCCCCTCAAAGTGCTGTGGTTACAGGTGCAAGCCACTGCACCTGGCCATATCTGTTCTACTCCCAACCCCCTGAATAATTGTTTGTGTGTGTGCACGTGTGTGTGTATTTACACACAGGCAGTCAGGGATATGTCCACAATAAAATTCCCCTGAGCAAGAAAGGAAACCACAATTTTCTCATTGAGACAAAATATTTCAACAACCAAGGAGAGAAGAAATTTATTTAGCGAACATATCCCAAGCCTCAGGTAGCAAAACAACTTTTATCACTTCCTCTCCTCTGCCCTTCACCCCTCCTCCTCTGAATGTTCTCAAAGGCCCCTTCTCTCTAAAGGTTTCAGGAAATTCTCAAGTCCCAAACATTTGTTTTTCCGTCCAGGAAACTAAAGTAAAGCATAGCCAATCTGATTTTCTCAAGGGTACTAAGGAAATTGGCTACAGAGAGTCTTTTTGACTCATCTATTGAGAGATTGGGAGGTAAAATCATAACATTTTCTAAATATTTCTAAATAATTAAAAATAAATACCAAAAAACAATTCAATCTTGCTGTTAAATATCCACATGAATCAGGTATTTTATAGGTAGCTTAAAAATAAAACCCAATAATGACATACTTGTAAAATCAATATCTTGCTGCTAAAACACCACAAATAAACATGATGGGTTAACCGTCTCCAGGTTAACCTGAGATATTTTTGAATAAAGATGGGGCCCTCAGTCTCTTCCCTCAGGTCACTTGCATATTTTTCAGTAGCCAGTGCCTTAAAAGAGAGAATCTCTTTGAATGAAGAAAGTAAATGCACCACGCAAGTTGTGTCAAGTTGGGTCCGACAGAACACATTACATGGTGAAGCCTCACAGCCGAAAGTGCCCACACACTGCAAGGCAAATCCCAGGGAAGTTTGGTCATAATTGCTTTGCTGAATATAAGGCAGCCTAGTTAGAAGCTGTTCCACTTAATGGGAGAGCTTTTTTAACAGGCCACCCCTATATAAAAGTGAGGGGAAGAACAATTATTCCCAAGAATTGGGTATTTAGCAATTGCCTATAGGTAGGGTCAATTGAAGAAAGCCAGTGGACAGCCAACTCATCACTGAGCATAGATAACCTGATAAGATAAAAATGTGATTCTGGTCCAGTTCTTGAAAAAGTAAAAGATTGATATCTAGAGTCACCCTATACTAGTAGTCTTACAACTCACAAGCACTTTGTTACAGTTGCTAGATCGGGAGAAAGAGGTTCTGAGGCGCCAAACCAGAAATGATGCTTTGGGCTCCAGGTCTCAACTAATTCATTGGATTTGGTGTGATTGAATAGAATACTAAAGTCCAGTGGAGATATAATACATGGGCCAAAGATGTCAGACACGACATTTTTCAATTCTTTCCCATTCACACTCACAATAAACCCCTAAAATAAAGGTAAGCGAAGGACAGTGATACTCATTAGTTTACCCAAAGCCTCATGACTTCTAAATAATGGAATCAAACTCAAACCCCTTATTTTCCAACTTCAAATCAATGCTCTTTCCACTAAACTAAGTAAGTCCTCAATGTTGTCAATAGGTTCTTGGAAATTACAACTTTAAGCTCCTACATCATGCAGTAAGTTATTTCGCTTAAAATCAAGGTTTCCAAGAACCTATTGGTGACATTTAGGGTTTACTGTACGCTGCAAATTGTCATACCTTTTTTTCTTTTGAAACAGAGTCTTTCCCTGCACCCAGGCTAGAGTGCAGTGGTGCAATCATGGCTCACTGCAGCCTCAACCTCCCAGGCTCAATAATCCGCTCACTTCAGCCTCCCAAGTAGCTGAGACCACAGGTGCATGCCACCACATCCAGCTAATTTGTTTATTTTTTCTATAGGTAGGGTCTTCCTGTGTTGCCCAGGCTGGTTTCAAACTCCTGGGTTCAAGTGATCCTCCTGTCTCAGCCTCACGAAGTACTGGGATTACAGGTGTGAGCCACCACACCCAGCCTCATCATACATTTTGAAGGCCGGAATCATGTGCCAACATCTATGTGAAATAGATGTTTGTGTATGTGCATTTTTGTGTGTGTATTACCAAACCCAGTCCAAGAGAAGTAGAGGTAAGCAACTACTCATGAAACACGAGTGGTATTCATATTTAATCGAAATTGTTTGGGAAATCTGCTTGGCCTTAATTTGCCTGGTCTCTGTTAATACCCCCATCTGCACCCCCAGCATTTCTTCTCTGGGCTCTCTGTGCTGCTTGATTGTTTTTTAATGAACACAAATTATTTGTATGGAAGAATAAAAGTATATAAACCACCACAACAAAATATAATGCTTAAATCAGCCAATCAAAAAATCTATAAGTGAGAATAATTATGATGAAAGGGGAAAAAAAGGAAATACCTAAACTCAACACTCAGAAACATCATAATCTAATGGTTCTCACCCTTTTCAATAACAGGGATTTGTATTATTCCCTGGCAACCACCAAGCAAAGCAGTATTTTGAAACACTTTTTTTCACCAATCTATCATTTCAAACCACTAATCTGAAATTTCAATCAGTACAGTGTAACAATGATGTAAAATTCCGAGCCAATGCAAAAAAAAAAAGACATTTTAGTAAAGTGTCCAATCTTATTGTATATGTGTACACATTTTTACTAAGCTTTTTGAAACACTAAAAAAAGAAAACTGAAGAACACCATTATTATTTTAATGGATCCCCCTAGAGAACCTCAGAATAGAAGTAGTCAAACTGAAATAACTGGCATTCATATGCATCTCAAAGTAATCAACAAGTGTTTATTAAATAATACTCAGTATATTTACTCTCAATGTCATGGAATTCACCTGAGGAAGACAATAAAAATAATATTTACAAATGGTGAGATATACTAATTAGCATACCTAGGGAATTGGTCAATCTCACTATTAACCAAAATGTTTTAAACCACAAGATGTTGTTTTTTGCTAATGAAATGGCAGAAATATTTAAATATTATAATGCCCAGTTCTGGCATAGCTGCAAATAAACAAATATTCTCATACAAGTACTACTAATGAGGGTCGAAAATTGCCTTCCTAGAAGGCAATTTGGTAACAACAAGAAGACTTAACACAAGCATAATTTTTTACTCAAACATCTTGACATTGAACTATTTATCTGAAGAAAATAATTGGAGCTAGCTATGTGCACAAAGATGCATACAGGGATGATCCTCTTGGAATTATTATAATGGTGAAAAATAGGAAATAATCTAAATCTCCAATAACTGGGGAGATGATTTTAAAAATTGTGGTATATAACAAAACATTATAATACATTATATAGAGTTATTTCAAGTCATGTTTTAATGCTCCAGCCCATCCTCCCACTGTTGGTTTCTTTTTGTAGAGATGGGGTCCTGCTATGTTGCCCAGGCTTGTCTCAAACTCCTGGCCTCAAGCAGTTCTCCCGCCTCAACCGCCACTTAATGGTTTTAATAACCCCATTACATCACAGCAACAGCAAGCTATTACTGAGTGAGTGTTTTGTGTCTAAGGCAGGTTTCAAACATTAATAATTGTGCAAATGAATGTTTTAGGAGAATATTTTATGATATTGGAAAACTTTCATATCATTGATAAATCAAAAATGTGCATAATGATATATATGATATGATTCCAATTTTGTAAGAAGCAAAATATAGGTGCATGTGATTGTGTGTGTGAGTAGATATGCATACTCAGAGAAAGAAAGACTGGGAAAAGTACATTAGAATGTAAACAGTAGCTATCTTCAAGTAATGGGATTATTGGTGATTTTCACACTTTCCTGTACACTTAAAATTTTCTAAAATGAATATATGTTGTCCTTCTAACCACAGAAAAAAGAAATATATATTATTTATAGACCAGTGAAATCTCTTCTTCAACTATAAAATGGTAAAGTCATTTGATGCTGATATAATATTTAAGTCTAACAATAAACTCCTATAGATGACTCATGATTACATTTCTACAAAGCTTTTGGAAAGTAATTTGGTAATAATGTATCATGGGAAAGAAAGTTGTTCTGGCCTTTTAACCAATAGCTCCACTTCAGGAATTTTTTAAAACACTCGTCCTGGATGCTCGTGCTGTAAAACATATAGCATTAATTATAACGGCAAAAAATTGGAAATAATAAAACTGTTAAAAAATAAGGGATTGGTTAGGAAAATTATGGCATCCAATCAATGACATGTTAAGCCAGTATTAAAAATGATTTTCATTAAGAAATCTTGAAGGTAGCAAAAAAAATCAGCATATAAAATATATCTATAAGAGTTCAGTTCACAAACCCAAGGGTTAAAAAAAAAAAATTCTGTAACAAGTTAATTTCCCTTTTGAGATATGTTCCTTGGAGTGCTAGAAACTTTACTTCAGAATCCAGGGTTTTTCCTTTCTCCTCGCTGCACCTCAGTATCAGCAGGGCACTTGGACTTCTGTGGAAAAGTCTATACCCTCCAATCTGCCATGGCCTTCATTTCCAGCCAAGATCAACTTTCCATCTTGGATCATCTCGTTGCTTCTAAACCACAGTATAGGACCCTCTGTGAGACTGGTTTAGGCTTCCTTGTCTGAACACACACAAGGCCATTTTTTCTCTATGATTTTACCACTTCCCACCTGGAAGATGAGAACAGACTCCTTTGCTCTCAAATCTGATATTCTGTCTTCAGTTGTTGCCATTTTCCTGGTGATTAACCTGAAGGATAGAGCCTAATGTCTTCCTCTGGAACCTTCCAAATTTCCCCTGGGTCACTTTTTTCTTCTTCCCAGCCCAGGGTTTGTGTGTGTGTGTGTGTGTGTGTGTGTGTGTGTGTGTATTGGGGAGTGGGGGAGTAAGAGCAAGCTCCTATACTTCTGAAATCCCGTCCTCACAATGCTGATCTATAATCTTTATATGCTTAAACACATTGTCTTTCAAACCCCAAAGCCAAGGAATGAGTTTTGTTTTCTCTGCTCTCTGTTCAGTCACTTATTTCTCCAGAAGCAAAGAGTCCAGAATAGTCCAGCTGTTTGGGAAGTATTAGTAACCTAAGATACTATACTTGTAAAATTATTAATAATTAAAAAGCAGTTTTTAATAGAGGGAAAAATTCAGTACAAGTAAACTTGCTAAAATGTTAGTAATGGCTATTGTTTCTGGATAATGATTTTATGGGTGATTTTACTTTTTTATTTCTTCCCTCTCCCAAGTTTTTCTGAAAGCCTGAAACTATGAGAGGTGAGATATGGAGCAGCTTTAGGAAATAAAAGGAAACAAAATAAAAGTACATGGAAAAAATACAACTGGGATGTTATTGAAAATATTCACAATATCAAGGTGTAAATATTTCTGAAAATAGACTAGGTTAGGGTAAAACATGCCATGCACTAAGAATGCCATTGAAATGACAATGTAACAAAAACTTGTGTCTCAAAATACACAATTTGCATCTCTTAGGGCTTCATTTTACAAATAACACCGAGTTGCACAACACTCTTTATTATGTCTGGTGGGCTTTGATAATTTCTTCAACATGAGTATTCAAAACACTTCTAGGCATTATGATAGGTCTGGTCATTAAAAAAGAATTTTGAGAAAATGACAAGCTTTGAATAGGGCTGAACAGAGAATTTCTATGAAGAAGCAGATTTGAAAGTTAAGTTTATAATTGCGCTAGCACTGCTAGCCTATTAACTGTTCAAGCTCATGAAGTCACCAGGATGTACAGTTAACTTTTCTTTCCTTAGCTTTGCTTATTGTATTGTCAGTTTTATAGCATTTATAACATACTGTCTAATTACATGCTAGTCTAGATGAACTTCAAAGAAAGAATTTTTGTACTTTACTGAAGGTTTGGTCCCCACCTCCATTAAAATTAGGTATTGTGTTTCTGCTTGCTGAATAGGCACGTTCCTATGAGGAGTACTTACTTTCAGTTTGCCATTGACTAGCTATGTGACTTGAGTAAATCCCTTCTTCCTTCTAGGACTCAGTTTTTCCTTATCTTGAAAAGGCAGCCTCTCCTGCTCCATCTTGGAGGTTCTCTGTAGTCACATTGGACTCTCAATGGTACCTGCCACTGTGTGTCTCAGTCTCCTGTTCTTATGCCTCCTTTTCTCTGGACCTATTAATATTGGTTCATCCTAGGTGCATTTTAGGGCTCCCTCCCCTCTCTCTCTACTCACTTTGAAGGTGACCGTCTTCGGATCCATGGCTTTTAATCTATACTTTCCCAACTGACTTATGTATACTAATAATTCCCCAACCTCCTCCATGAATTCTAGACCCATATATCCAACGAAGTCCCTCTTGAATACGTGATTATCATCTCTAACTTAATATGCCTAAATCAAACACCTGCTCTTCTCCTCAAAACCTCTGGACTTTCTGCTCTGCACATTTCAGTTAACAGAAACTCCATTATTTCCATTGCTCGTGACAAAAGTCTTAGGGTCATTCTTGCTTTTTTCTTTCACACTTCCAATTCGCCAAGAAATTCAATCGACTTTCTTTTCTAATTTTATCCAGAATCTGTCCAATTCTCAAGACTTCCACTCTTCTCACCTGGGTCCAAGTGATCATAATTCTTTCATGTGGATTGAAGCAGCAGCCTCCTCCGCTGGTCTTCCAACTTCCTTTCTTGCCCCCTACAGTCCTTTCTCAGCACAGCAAGTGGAGTGATCCCAAGGAAACAAGTCAGTTAAAATACTGCTCTTTTCTACTCAAAGTCCTCCTGAGTGAGTGGCTTGGCCCTCACTCAGTTTAAAAGCCAGATCCTTACAGTGGCATCCAAGGCCTAACACGACCTGCTGCTTCTCTAACCCTGGCTCACCTGGCTGGATCCTCCCTGGCCTCCTGTCCCTCAAACACGCCAAGTCACCTTAAGACCTTTACCCTAGTTTTGCCCTCTTCCTAGAAAGCTCTTACTCCATATCTACATGGCTCAATCCTTCATCAATGTCAAGTCTTCATTCAAATGTCACTCTCTCAATGTGGCTTACCCTGCACAGCCACTCCCTGCCCCGCAGCTACACTTTGTCTCCAGGGCACTCATCACCTTCTAACAAACTACTCTTTATTTACTTATTTTTTAAGTTTCAATTGGAATAGATTACATAAAACATGATAAAATTTATCATCATAACAATTTCTAAGTGTATAGTTCACTACTGTTAAGTATATTCACATTGTTGTACAACCAATCTCCAGAACTCTTTTTATCTTTCAGACCTGACATTTTACTCATGAAACAGCCACTCCCCTCTCCCTCTGCCCCATCTGCTGACACACATTTTCTTTTCTTTTTTTGAGATGGAGTCTCGCTCTCTCCCTTAGGCAGGAGTGCAGTGGCACGGTCTCAGCTCACTGCAACCTGCACCTCCTGGGTTGAAGTGCTTCTCCTGCCTCAGTCTTTGGAGTAGCTGGTACTACAGGCAGGGACAACCACCATTTTACATTCTGTGTCTAAGCATTTGACTACTCTAGATACCTCACAAAAGTCGAATTATCTTTTTGTGGCTGTCTTCTTTCACTCAGCATAAATGTCCTCAAGGGTCATCATGTTGTAGCATGTATCAGAATTCTCTTTAAGGTTGAAGAAAATTTCATTGTATATATATATATCACATTTTGCTTATCTACTCATTCTTCGATGGACACTTGAGTTGCTTGTACCTTTTGGGTGTTGTGAATAATGCTGCCATGAACATGGGTGTACAAATCTCTCTTCAAGATCCTCCTTTCAGTTCTCTCGGGTATATACTCAGAAGTGGAATTGCTGGATCATATGGTAATTTTATTTTTGTTTTTTGAGAAACTACCATGCTGTTTTCCATTGTGGCTGCACCATTTTACATTCCCATCAATATTGCAGAAGGGTTCCAATTTCTCCACCTCCTCACCAACACTTGTTATTTTCTGGAGTTTTGGTTTTTTAACATAGTAGACATCTTAATGGATGTGAGGTGATATCTCATGGTGGCTTTTATTTGCATTTCCCTAACAATTAGTGCTGTTGAGCATCTTTTCATGTATTTATTGGCCAATTGTATATCTTCTTTGGGGAAATGTCTATTCAAAGCCTTTTCCTATTTTCAAATCAAGTTTTTATTGTTGTTGTTGTTGAGTTGTAGGAGTTCTCTATGTATTCTGGATATTAACCCCTATCAGATATATAATTTGCAGATATCTTCCCTGATTCCATAGTTTGCCTTTCCATTCTGTTGATTGTGTCCTTTGATGAGAAGAAGTCATTTACTTATTTATTATGCTTTCTGTTTTGTTGTCTGTCTCACCTCTATGATGCAGTCTCTGTGAGGGCCAGGCCATATGTATTTTGTCCATGGCTGCATCCCCAATGCTATGAACAGTGCTTGGCATTTAGTGGGATCTCAATAAATATTTGCCAAATAACTGAATGTGTGAATGGACAGATTAAATATATGGTCTGGGATTTTTGCAGTTCCTAAAACCCATGTGGGGTGCGAAAGTGAAAAAAATCTGAAGCATAATTAATAGTTATTTTAAAAATGCTCTAAAACAATAGCTTACAGATAGGTTTCCTGAATGAAGGGCTTTTTAAAAACTCTTCTCCCATATGTAGCTGATTTCCCAGGCTAGTTGGAAAGCATGCCTGCCTCCTTCTTTGGAATCCATTAAAGTGACAAATGCCAACTCTGAACACAAACCGTGCTCATTCCATTTCACCCACTGTATTGCTGGCTCTCCTTGCCCCCACCCGGCCCCTTAATACCTGGCTGCTCTCCCAGTCCTCTTCCCTGTCTGAGCTGCTCCCCATGGCCCTTTCTCACATTTGCCCCCATATCTGCTTTATGTCGAAGGTCCCAGCCCGGCTCTGTCAGGGATTACTTTGCTTCCATTGTTCCGCTGAGGACCACACACCCGGGCACGGCTCAGGTACCCTTTACTCTAAGGAGGCCTGTGGGAATCTTGGAGAAAGGAATAAAGGGGGGCAATGATTGAGCAGTACTTAGGAGGGGCCAGTTACATGTCAACCCCGATTAATGATAATGGTAATTTAGAATCTGCTTATGGTTTCTATTGTTAGGCTTTGCCAAGAAGTTTCTGACATGGTATTTCAAAGGGTTCCGGGGCTGGCTGATGCTGCAGACTTAGCCTTCCACTGCAGGGAGATCAGCGAGCAGGGTGTGTGTGGCTTCAGAGGAGTGGCTTGCCTGACACAGTGTGCCCTGTCATTAACGCGGGTCCTGTCTGGTCAGGTGCATCTCTTCCTTCATGTTCACCAGGATCCACCCACTCCAGTGCAGCCATAGAGAGAAGAGGACTTTGATTATTCTCATTACAAAGACAAATTGTTGAGATTGTCCCTTCTCCTTTACTCCCTCTTCTAGGTTGCTATGTTCACCCAAGAAAAAAAAAAGTATACTTCCAACTGAGAACGATGAACTTTAGCAAGCTTTGTTGTCCAGAGGCAACCTATAAATAAGGTTAAGTGTAAATGAACTTGGCCACAGGCTGCTGAGATTCAGATCCCGACCCAGTTGCTTTCTAGCCTCGGGACTTGCAGCAAAACACTTAATCTCTCCAGGACTCATTTTCCGCATCTGGAAAATGGGGATGATGATAAGACTTCCCTTTGTCATTGATCATGAGAAATCAGTGAAGTATTGCAAGTAAAACCCTAAGAACAGCATCTGACACACAGTAAGCGCTTGTCAAATGTGCATTATTACTATCATTGCACGATTAGGGAAGGGTCAGAAGTCTCTTCCTTTAGAACGGGGTTTCCAACCGCAGCACAGTTGACACTTTGGTCCTGATAATTCTTGGTTATGGGAGGCTGTCTGTGGATTGAAGGATGTTTGGCAGCGTGCCTGACCTCTACCTACTAGATGCCACCATCGCCGTCCCCCCAACCAAGACAATCAAAAATGCCTCCTGCCAAGTGTCCCTAAAAAGGGAGGGGGAAGAAAGAAGGGAGTTTTTGCCTGGTTTTGATCTACTTCTTTAGAATAAACAGCAAACATTTTATATAAATGGATTTTTGTGGCTATATCCCACTGTGTGAAGGCAGTTTTCCTTAAACTGGGAATTTCAGTATTCCTAGAGGGCTTTAAAGAGTTACAAGATCACAGAAAGCGATTCCAACACACTTTCTATCCTTGCAGTAATGGTTGGCCACCTTAGCACCTCCATCCAGACTTAATCCCTGCCCTCCAGAGGGTGGTCTGCCATTCATTAGCTGCTACCTGGCTCAACTCCCACCTAAAGGGCAGCAAGACCAGATGCTGCAGGCAGGACAGGGTGTGTACCCTCCCCAAATCAATGCTTGGCATGTACTAGATGCTTTATGAAGGTTGATTGAATGAAAGCAAGAGTTGAGTCATGCTTTAGCATAGTTTTTTTTTTTCATTTTCTGTTTGTTTTTGAACATAGAACATCATCATCTTTCCAAAGAGCAGTAAATCTCACACAAAACTGAAATCTGAGTGGCAGAAGAGGAAAACTAAGGCAGAAAAAATGTCCCAGCCTAGGAAAAAAACAAAGAAGAGAAATTGCAAAGGAGTGATGGTCAGGCATCTTTTGATTCCTCCATCTTCTAGGGAAAAAAAAATGTATTCTGTTTTTAGCTGGTAATACATTTCTTTCCATATTTTAGGTATGTAATGAGCAAGGAAAGAAGAGGAGAGGGGTCCTCCTTAGAGGCTTAGAGATCAAGGCAGTTCTGTCTCCCCACTTCCTGTCTGCCCCCAAAAAGAAGGTAAAGTATGTGGGCCACCTTAAGAGAGTGAGACAGTCTCCCCTAAAGAAAAATGAAGGCTCAGAGCAGAACTGAGAGGAGAATTGAGCAATACCATCAACATCTCACCTGAACCTAAGGTGGGGGAGAAAGCGAAGTAGCCATATGGAAACCAGGGAAACACCTGGAGATGGTCAATGAAAGGCGAATTAGGCCGGGCGTGGTGGCTCACGCCTGTAATCCCAGCACTTTGGGAGGTCGAGGCGGGTGGATCACAAGGTCAGGAGATGGAGACCATCCTGGCTAACACGGTGAAACCCTGTCTCTACTAAAAATACAAAAAATTAGCCGGGCGTGGTGGCGGGCGCCTGTAGTCCCAGCTACTCGGGAGGCTGAGGCAGGAGAATGGCGTGAACCCGGGAGGCAGAGCTTGCAGTGAGCAGAGATCGCGCCACTGCACTCCAGTCTGGGAGACACAGCAAGACTCCATCTCAAAGGAAGGAAGGAAGGAAGGAAGGAAGGAAGGAAGGAAGGAAGGAAGGAAGGAAGGAAGGAAGGAAGGGAGGGAGGGAGGGAGGAAGGATAATTCCTTCTCTTCTTCCTTGTGGCATTCTGATGCCACAGATTTTTTTTTCCCCCAAACAAAGGTGTTCTTGTTGCTCTCATTCTCCAGGAACTGCATTTCACTCATTCTTTTCCCTGTGTTTTAATGTAGAAAGCGTTCAGACAGGATATAGCATTGAACTGCTTAGACTAGGAGATTCCCTTGAAGAGCTCTTGGATGGTGGTTTTTTGCTAATGTCCACCTTGAGCCCATGGGTTGGAATGTTGTAGATAACTGTCTTGATGTTGTTGGGAACTCATTCCTTGTAGCAGCTGCTGCTGTTGCTTCTTAGTTGAGCATGTCCTTATACACTTCCTTCATAGACTTCTGTCCTCAGAAAATGATGATGATGATAACATCAGCATGACGTGGATCACATGCTGCCATCTTGTTTTGGCATTGAGAATTTGCTGGGTGAGCTTTGCTGTAGTCAGAGCAGAGTACTAGTAGTTTTCCAAGCTAGTGAGTGAGGCAAAACCTGGCATAAAGAAGTAACATAAGGAATGGGGGCCAGGCAGACAACCAGTTTGTGGAAGTTTGTATTGAAATGGCCAGGAAAGTGGAGACAGGTAGATCAAGATGGGGTGGCTCAGGTCACTGTCAATGTCAGAGGGTCAGCTTGAAGTTTCAGAAGCAAATTAGAGCACCTCATTATTTATGGTATCCACCAACCAGTGGACAGAGAATATGGCATGGTATTTGGCCATGGTGCCTAAACTTTGGTTGAAGGGCTCGTGCTAGATGTTATGAGGTGATCAGGGTCCTGAATACAGACCTTGCAAATGGGAAGGGTGCCCATGCCAGAGCCCATGCCCGGGCCCATGCCCCCATCTAGCCATTGAGTCCATAGGAAGCCTTGAAGCCTATAATGGCTCTAGATACCTTAGATACAATATCATGATGGAGTCTCTCAGTTCTGCTTCCTCCCTTGTGTGGCCATAGCCTGCTCCAGACTAACTAAAGACAAAGTTTGTCTGGCCTGAAGATCTGGCCAAAATGATGTGAGCAAACATATTTCATAGTCCTTGATATAGAATCATTCTAGATGGCAAAAGAAATCAATCAACTACCTGTAGCGTAATTGAAACACCTGAAGATCTAGTCTGTCTACAGAGCACCATTCTATTTTAAGTGCTGGCAGGCTTAATGCTTTGCTCATCATTGAGCATCAACCAGAACTTAGTATACACTTGATTGCCACCCTACACAGTTTGGATATGAAAGATTTTCCTCAGATGGAGAATTTGCTGTTATGTTTATCCCTCAAGGTATGTGAAGAACAAGAGAATAGTACATGTTTTTTGCTTATTGCACACTTTAAGAATGGGACATGGCCCAGGAAGCTACAGCCATTGTATCGGAGTTCAGGGATTCTGTGATTGCTGCAGCTCTGGTTCTTCAATTATTTTCCTTCTAATTCCTTGTACCCATTTTAGTTCAGAAGCTTTTGAAGGCCAAAAGATGATGCCTTCTCCATTCTATTAACTATCACTGTGCCTAAGAGTGTTCAAGACTGACCAACGATTCAACAATCATTGGCTATTTAAAAGAAAAAGCTTTGCAGGCTGTCGACTTAACAGATACCTCTTGCGCTCATCATTTCTCAAACATGGTACGTGGGTGGATTTGGCCTGAAAGAAGGAGACATTTCAGGGTATAAGACAGCAATTTTTCAGGGCTCCATTATTTTCTGTTGCTCACTTTTCTTGTTGTCAGAACTGAAGAAGCACCAGCTACACATACATCAAGATAAGAGCTGCGCTTCCATTAATGAAAGAGGAGGGTGTGTTAGGAATAAAGGAGTTTTTTTACATTGCACATGGGAAAAGGGAATTTATTTTAAGGCTTTATCTGGCTTTTGATCATCTGGACAGGCTTACAGAAGAGAAAAGTTGGTGTTTATTTTACAGACAAAAATTGCTTTTTCATTGCATCAAATATGTTTTGCAGCTGCTTATACACATTGCTCTGAGAGGCAAACAAGGTAGACCTGTTCAGCCTAGGTACACAAGACAGTCAGCATATTAATAAAGAAAACTGTACTTATTGTACTTAATGCAACCAGTTTGTAAAAGGCAAGAGGACTTTCAAAATCCATGTCTGACTGCCTAAATGAACAGCATCCTACAATAACCAGAGGGTACCACACTTAATAAGCAAGTGTCCGTTCATATTAAGAGAAATGAAACAGGAAAACAGAAACACCTTCATCTGGTTCCTCTTTTCCAATGTGGGACCAAGACTCTGAGAGAGAACACAGCTCATCTAGACTGCCAATACCCAAACCAGGGGTTGTTTCAGATATCCATTAGCTGCACAACTCTTATTAACTTATGCTAGCTATGCAGTCACCTCCCTGAGGCTCCCTCTGAGCTCAGACTCACAGACTTATCCCCAGTCTACCGACCGCCCAGCATTCTAATTACATCTGACTGCTGCTCTCTCTCAATAAAGCACCTTTAGGGAGAATATGGTGTCTTTTCTACCTCTGAGTCTTAACATGTTGCTTGGCAGATGCTAATACACTTTTACTGAGCAAATAAATTAAACAATGAATGAATGAATGAATGGGCATCCACCGGTATTACAGAGTGTGACTATCATTACTACATGTTGTTCTCTTTGAGTACATGAGAAACAATACTGAACCCCCAGGATGGATTTAATTCCTAGGTTAGTGTTTATCAATGAAATCTACTACAGTCCAAGGGTACTTCATGGATGTTAAAAGCCTGGCTAGCCCCAATCAGTTAATCCTTTCCTTTCATTTCCTATCAACCTTATCTCAACGGCCTCTTTGCTTCTGCCTCCTTTCTGTTCTTACCCTCAGATACCTCCCTTCGTCACTCATTTTTTTGTGCTCGCATAACATTCCCCCTACATCTTTTCATCAGTTGTTTTCTTCCTATGGCAACTAAGAAAACCCAATCCAAATGACTTAATCAAAAGAAAACTAGTGCTCATACAACTGAAAATGGCAGGGCTAGGACTGGCTTCAGGCATAGGGTTCAGATGACTTCATGAAGACCCAGTTTCTCTCTCCATCTATTAATTATGCATTCTACTATGTTATCTGCATTCTCTGACAGACTCTTCCCTTGAGGTTGTAAAATGTCTGGAGCATCTCCAGTTTATAGTCTTCTACGTACAAGTCCTAGATGAAAGAATCTTCTCCCTCAATAGCTTCATTAAAAATCCCAGAGTTGAGCCTTCCTAGCTCTGACTTGAACTTGGTGCATACTCATGTACAAATCACTGTGCCCAGGGGGTGAAATACACTATTAGAATTGGACCAAGTTACCCCAATGCTGGGACTCAGTATCAACAGCTAAACTCCAAGCACACACGCTAAACGCTGAATAAAGATGGTTTCCCCAAAACAAAATCAGGGCATTCTTGATTCAAAAAGTGTGTGAATGTAGACTGACAAAAACAACAAACAACCACTACAATCCTAAACTTGCTTTCTGCTTTTCTCATCTTCTCTGTGACATTCGTATCCCACCTGAGCCCGATATTCTTTTTCTTCTCTTCCCTCCTCTACTGATATCTCTACTGATATCTTAGTATCTACCTCAGACACACATTAGTCCCATTTTTGTCCCTGGCTTTTCTCTGCCTCTTCAGTAATTTCCCTCTTTCAGCCATCCCCCAATTTCTACCTGGATTTTAACTTCCCGTCATTATCTTCAAGACTTGGAGTACCTGCTGGTAAGAACATCTGCTGGAACTGTTTGTTTCCTCAGTGACCACAGACTCTCCCTCATTTTTCATCAGCATTTTCCTTCTGTTTCTATAACCCCATCAAAACCAAATATACCCAGGCTTCCCCATCCATCTTAGGAAACAAGACAAAACCACTTTCATTTAGCCTTGGCAGCATGCCCGCCTCCACCTTTCTCCTTCCTGTTCCCTGTCCCCTCCCCACCATCAAACTATCACTCCATCTCAACCCTCCCCTCCAGGCTTAAGTTCTCTGAACTTGTCTCTGCTTTCTTTCACCAAACTCATTTCTTACATCCCTGCAGTTCTGTTTCTGGGGCTGTCCCCTTTCACCGCCTTCCCAAAGATTTCCTCATAGTCAAAATATTTAAGTCCTCTCTCTTTCTCACCTTCCACATCCAAATTGTCCTCAAAACCTTCCAAATAGACCCTGCAAGTGTCCCCTCACTCCATCTCTTCCTCTCTATTCCTCTGCTTCTGACAGATTGGGAATTCTCTTGCAGTTCCTCTCCTCCCCTGGTTCCCTTGCTCCATCCAGACTCCCCATCCTTCCACGTCCTTCAAGCCAGTGCTCACAGCGAGTTTGTGACTCTCCTACTTTAGGAAATGTTCCTGGCAAGCCAAAATTCTTATGCTCCAGCTTGAAATGCAAGGCTGCCCATCCTGCATCCTCACCTGCATCCTCACCTGCCCTCACAATCCTAGAGATGCTCTGTACTGCAGCTGCACCTCCCTGCATGTGCTCACACAATCCTTCCACCTTCCCCTGCTTGTACAACTAGGAAATCCCTATGCTTTCCTCAAGGCTCTCACCAGTCACCTCCAAGTCTGACACTAATTTGGCTCCTCTCAAGCAGGCTCCCTCTCCCTACCTTGAAGCAGAATTCACCCCTTCGTGACTGTGCTCCTCAAACAACACTAAGAGTAACTGTTTGCTTGTGATTGTCTTAAAGCGCCAGAACCTGAGAGCTGCCTCCATGCATCTCTGTCTCCAAGCCTCGCACAGTGCCTGGCACACACAGCAAGTGAGGTCTTCACCACCCCTCTCTCCACACCCGAAGCTTCATCTGCTCTACATCTCTTCCATTCCCCAAATTATTGCCTCTCCCGTGTTGTTTCTGTTCCTTTGATGTGACCCACTGAGAGCCAACATCCACACAGCCTTCACACTTCTTTCTAGATATCATTATCCTAGAAAATCAAATCTGCTCCTAAGCAGTCACTTCCAGGCTTTGCTCCGTGTCCTTTCTTCACATCAGTCCTACTTCCTCCACCTGTGCACAATTTCATTCATCTAACAAGCACTCATTGGTTCTTCCATATTGTTTATGTAATAAATATCTATTGTCCCTGGGGATCTTGCCATCATATGGAACATTACATCTTTCCCTCATGGTCCCCCACACTGACTGCCCACTGTCCTTGTTGACTGGACATAACCAGGTAGGTCACTTTTCACTATTCCTATCATCCTACTTTTTGTTTGTTTGTTTACAATCATCTCTTCAAGATCTCTCTCCCTCTGCATGTGCATTGCTAAGTATGTGATTTATTCTTTGACCCTCAGTCATATGTAAACTAAGGCCAGGGTGACTGTAATTTAACAACCAAACAGGATACTTGGGCAGTGAACAAGGGAGCTATTAATAGTTTTGCCTGGGCAGTAAGTATAAACTGGGACTTTCTTCGACCAATCAACACATCTGGCTTTCCTAACAGCGGCTTTATTACTTGAATTTTTATCCAGTAGGATCCAACACTTTAAATGCTACCACCATGGTGTGATGTGGCCAGCATCATCTTCTTACCCTTCATTCCAGCCTCAATACTCTTTAGTAATTTTCACTTCTTTTAGCATCAAATTCATACTCTTCCTCCTGGAGTTTGCCACAAGCCTGTCAGACCCAAAGTCTTTGTTTGATCTGCTGTCAAACAAATGCTGGCAACTTCTGTCCTTCTCTCTCTCTCATTCTCTCTCTCTGAAAGATTTCCATCCAGTCCTCACCTGTAGGAATTACCTCCTCTTCATAGTTCAGATTTTCCTTCTCTTTCCAATTAAAACCCACCTTGAAGCTCACCTTCACCAGGAATTCCACCATGATGGTAAAGAATCTGGAGAGGAAGTATTCTTATCCAAAGCCAAATATCGACCTGCCCCATTTATTTCCATTCTGCATTATCTATAAAAAAGAGACAGAGTTGCCGGGCGCAGTGGCTCAAGCCTGTAATCCCAGCACTTTGGGAGGCCGAGACGGGCGGATCAGGAGGTCAGGAGATCGAGACCATCCTTAACACGGTGAAACCCTGTCTCTACTAAAAAAATACAAAAAACTAGCCGGGCGAGGTGGCGGGCGCCTGTAGTCCCAGCTACTCGGGAGGCTGAGGCAGGAGAATGGCGTAAACCCGGGAGGCGGAGCTTGCAGTGAGCTGAGATCCGGCCACTGCACTCCAGCCTGGGCGACAGAGCAAGACTCCATCTCAAAAAAAAAAAAAAAAAAAAAAACAGAGACAGAGTAAATGAAGGGGGGAAATGTTAGTGTTCATCTACACCTCTTTTTTCTATTTTAGCCTTGCAGGTACAATTCATGCCTTCTGCATGTTTCAAGTACCAGCATCTGGATTAGCATATGGGTATTTTGAGAATAACAATATCAAGGATGTTGATGGGCTTTCAAGTAATTAATGCATGTTTGAGGATAGCTTCTGCAGGTTTCAAAACAAAGTAGCTCAAAATGGTACCTAGGGGCTCAGAGCTGCCAGAAAATATTGGTATTTTCTACTCCAACAGGATTTTAAAATTTAACAAGTGTTCTTAATCCTAAGAGTCTGAGCATCTTTGGAGCTAGGTGCCCATTCGAATATGTGCCTATGCATCACTCACATTCCAACAGAAGCTGCTCCCTCTTCTGGTCAACACCGAGGGAGAGTGCAGAGGGAAGAGAGACTCCTCCTTTGCTCTGAGCGTGCAGAGGTGCGGTGTGAGAAAGACAGATTGTCCTGCTTTGGAAGACAATCGCAAAGATGAGATAGGCTCATCTTCAACTCAATTATCACATTTGGTTTAATCAGCTTTGTGAGACTTTTGTTTTAACCAGAGTCAGAAAATGCCCATTGTCATTCTCAGCAACTCCAAGAGTGAAAACAATCATTTCCTTTCTCCTAAAGACCTCAGCCCTGCCAGACCACTGTATCAGTGCAGTTCTCGCACCCGCCCTGCGCCCCGACAGCTCCACACCGGGGAGCCTTGCCAAGCTGAAAAGGAAGGAGACGGCAGTTCGGGTCATTAGAATGAGTTGCCAAAAAGTGCTCAGAAAATGAACAATTAATTTCGGCTGTCAAAACAGATACTAGAGGAGCCCAGCTAGATTTCAAGCATTTTTTTCTCTACCAGCAAATCCAAGGCTTTGTTGGTGATAAGAGATGGAGCAGATTCTGAGGATGTTTGTGAGACAGCATTACACACTGGTTGAGACCACCGTGGGCTTTGGGATCAAATTGCCTGCTGTGGGTCCCATCTTTGCCTTGTTCTGGCTATGGCCATGGGTATTTTATTTAACCTCTCTGAGCCTAGTTTTCTTATCTGTAAATTAGGGATAATACAAGGAGAGAGGAAGAAACGGGGGAGGGCGTGCTGGATGCAGGAAATGCACCTAGTATTGTAAGAAGTGAATACATGGTTGGCAGTTTTTATTATTATGGATGGTGGTGATATTTTCCTGCAAAACCTCCTGGTTGTCTTGGAAGTTGATAAGTTAAATCTGCTTGTTTGAGCCTTCTTCCTGGATGGCTAGTACCTTGCCCAGATTTCAGAAAATTTTCTGAAGATCAATTCCTTTGGGGGAATGCTTACTGGTAAGCTGCAATTTATTGACTCAGTAAAAAATGTTCCCCATGAATGTAAAACCTCAAAGTAAAGAGAAATATATTTTGTTGTTGTTCTCCCCTGGTTAGGCTGTAGTGTAGATGACACATACATAAGTAAAATGGAATTTGTAAAGCAAGAAGCAGAGTATTTTGAAAAATTAAAAGTTTCTTATAAATCTTTAAGAAAATGCATCTGTGTCAACACAGTAAAAATAATATCCCACCCTACTGGTTTTCATCTTCTAGCCCTGCGTAAGCATTAACTCATTAACCCCTTCCACCACTATTCAGTAGTTAGTAACTGAAGACCGCTGCTACTGCTCTTCAAGGGGTGGAAATGAACACTCTACCCTCATCTCCCACAACATGAGTTTCCCCCCACCATGGGTCACAGTTTTCCAGATAACTCAAAAAGTAATATCTTAAAAGCACATTGTACAATGACATTTAATAAAATTCAGAATAAATCATCTTCGTAATTGAGAAAAGTGGGAATATTTTTTCTGGTTTCTTAAAAAAAAAAAAAAAAAAAAAACGCCTCACCCTACATTCCTGGCTCCTTTCTTTCTCGTTCCCACTGACATGTCCCATACCACTCTTCTTAACAACTGTAGAGTCTGGTAATCCATACTAATGCCTATTGTCTTACAGACTACTAGTATCTTCCCAATATCCATTACCCCTTCTCCCATGGTTACAGAACTTCAGTTTTATTTGTGGCAATAATGTGCTCAGGTAAAAGACTACATTTCCCATCATCCTTTGTAGTCAGGTTTGGGGAGGCACATGACTAAGTTTTAGCCAATGAGATGGAAGTCAAAGTGTCAGGTGAGATTTCCAGAAAGACTTCTTAAAGGTGGCTGACTGTGCTGAGATGAGGGTAACCCCTTTTTGCCTTTCCCTCTTCTCTGTCTTGCTCACTGGAACGTAGATGTGATGATCAGAGCTCCAGCAGCTATTTTGAACTATGTGGCAAACTTGAGGATAAAAATCGTACTTTTAAATGACTTTTTAAATTCTCTGATGAGAAATCACCATAAGCAAAACTGAAATGCCAAACTCCAGGTTTTGTTTTTGTTTCTGTTTCTTACCAGAGAGAAATAAACTACAGCTGCTCCTCAACTTGTGATGGGGGTTATGTCCTGATAAATAATCCATCCTAAGTTAAAAAATAGCATAAATTGAAAGTGTATTTAGTACCCCAAACTAGTACCCCAAAATGTATTTAGTACCCTGTAAGGTCAAAAACATTCCAACTTGAAAACATCATAAGTCATGGACTGTCTGTATTCTTGTTTAAGCCACTGTTGTTTGGGGTTTTAGGCAGATGAACCTAATATTAATTGACATGTCTACTTTTTCCTTCTTTTTTTTTTTTCTGGCCACAAAACAAATTCTTTGCATTGGTTCATTTGATTATCTGTTCTCAGAGTTCATTCTACCAAACAGGGTTGACACAATGCCCCCTCTATAATTTTTAACATAGTTTTCTAAAATATAGAGTCCAGGTGAGTTTGCTCATTAGTGTTAATAAGATATATGCCAATATTCTGATTCTCCAAAGGCATACATAGTTCATTTCAGGTAGAGAAAAAACTAATTTTGTGATGACATGTTGCACACTAAGCTTGGCAAACTATCTTACCAGTGTGAGAAATTAACAGTGAGGGTGAGTGGCTCACTAAGGACTCAAGGAAATGTCACTTTTGTACAGAGGAGATCTGCTTCCTCTTCTTTAGCATATTATTTGAATATCTAATGCTATTTACCACATTGGACAATGATTTTAGCAAATCTTCTCTTTTACAGAGATGTTTCTATTTAAGTCTATATCCTTAGTGCTAAGCACAACACCTGCCAAATGGTAGATGCACAAAAAATATTCACAACTATTTAATAAATTATGTCCTTTATTAGAGGCTCATTTCAACTACCATTCCTATCACCAGTCAAAAATGATGTAGCTTTCAAAAAATCTATCAAAAAATAATATAATAATAATGATGGTAATAATAATTACAGAGCACTTTTTTTCTTTTCTTTTTGTTTTGTTTTGTTTGTTTGTTTGAGGCAGGGTCTCACTCTGTCACCCTGGAGTGGAGTGGTGCAATCTTGGCTCACTGCAAACTCTGCCTCCCAGACTCAAGCAATCACCAGAGCACTTTCTATATGGATTTTTTCCTCAGTATACATGGGGGATTGGTTCCAGGACCTCCTTCAGATGCCAAAATCCTCCATGCTCAAGTCCCTGATATTAAATGGCATTGTATTTGCATATAACCTATGCATATCTTCCTGTATACTTTAAATCATCTCTAGATTACAATGTAAATGGCATGTAAATAGTTGTTACACTGTATTGTTTAGGGAATAATGACAAGCAAAAAGTCCATACATGTTGAGTACAGACACTTTTTTTTCCTCAAATATTTTTCATCCAGAGTTAGTTGAATCCACAGGTGTGCAAGACCCAGATACAGAGGGCCAGGACAAACTGTACTAGGTCATTTATTAAGCTTGGAAAAAATTCTGAGAGAGGTTTATGTATGGTGTGTATTTAGTTCTACATTATGTCTATAGCTACATTCCATGCCCAAGCCACACAGAATCAAAAAAGAAGCCATTTAATTTGGTGCTGTGATACCGAAAGCCCCTCCCCTCCTCTCCACCCACCCCTGCCATATCCAGAACCTGAGCTGACTTCTGAATGCCTTGTTGAGTGTACTTTTTGGAAGAAATGCTTTGACCTATGATCTACCTTTCTGAAGCAAAATAACATATGAAGTTATAGGGCACTCAAAGTGTGGTCCATGAAAGAAACTCAACTGATAACATTCATACAAATTTCCATCTTCTCCATCTGTAGAAAAAGACCGATGTGTTAAATAACAAATAATGCAGACTATTTTAGGTGTAGGCGAAAAGATACACAGAAGACAGATCTGCCACAGAATTTGATCTGCAAATTCAATTTGGTTGAATAGACAACCCAAATTCAGACATGTAAGATAATCTGGAGGAATTCTAAGATACAGTGGCTGTTCAGAGAATGCCTCAAAGCGGTCTCTAATCACAACGCTGGCCCATTGTTTAGCCCAAGGTACTCTCACTGCCGACTAGAGAACAGCAGCTATCTATGTGCCGGCTAAGAAGCCACTTTCCAATTAACACAAGTAAACTTTCAAAAAACAGAAAATTGTTTTTTAATAAAACTACTATCTAGGAAATCGTTTTAGGAAAAATCATTTGTTCAGTGCAATGGGAGGGGTTAATGGTCACTAACAACTCATTCCCAACAAACTTCAGGAGTCAGGCTTTAGTAAAAGACAAAGCATGGAATGAATAAATACAGTTTTGTTTAAGCCTAAACCAAACATACTTATAAGAATAATGTTGTTGTTTGTTCTAGATAGCAATTGTAAAGTCAGAAAAATGAAAAGTGCTTTCTTATGTGAATAAAGCATGAACGGAGCCCTCTAACCAAGGGATTTGAACAACTCTAAATCTTCTACCATTATTTGAATGCTGTTGGTGTCTGATAAACATTAGCCACTAGTAAGGGCAAAAATAATCACACAACTCAGAGGCTAATTATTTCTGTAGTTTTCTCAGCTTGTCAGATATTTTAGGGATAAAACTGGAAACACAGGAAGTTCCAAAACTGAGACCGAACCTCTGAGACTTTTAAGACTATCTTGACAAAGACAGGTAAATATTCCCCATGTAGATTACTAGACTAGTTTTAAAGGAAAGGAGTGATGATATTTTGGAGTCCAAGTACCCTTTTCTTCCAACAAATTAGAGCCCAGCATTTTCCTGGAACTTGCAAAAGAACATTAACAAAGTAGGAATCAAATCGCTTTTTTTTTTTTTTTAAGTTTAGGGCACAACTGGATGGCGTAAGTCACTTGGTTTTCTCAAGTAAATCACAAAGTCTTCTGAATAGAAAAGAGATGTAGAGACACATGAGATGTGCCCTTTTCCAACAAGGGGTGACCAAACATGAAGCTGTGGATGGCTGAATCTCAGCATCATGGATATGTTCCCTTTAGTCATTGACCTAGTTTAAGAGTAAATACTCCTGTTATGCTTGTTTTAAAATTCCCTTGACACGTCTTGTTGGTTTTTATCTGTTTTCAGGGGAAACGATAATATGAACTAGTTTCACATTCCTGTTACTAAATAATTATCATGATTAAGATCTCCCACTATTTTTCAGAGGTTAAAAAATAATCACTTGGAAATGTGAATTTTCAAAAAGAAAGTTGAATGAAGAAGTTCTAATTTTCACTCATGTGATCATTCTCAGACACATCTGGTATACCTATTCACAGATGACACCAACATATAATAAGTATAATAAGTATTTATTAAATTTTGTCTTAACAAACATGTTATATTCCTAATAAGTCTGAACTTCTTAGAAGGGTCAGCATTGTACCTGTTTTGAACATCAGAATGGTATAGAGAACCCATGGCTATAAATGTTACCCTTCTCCTCATCCCTCAATCCCTAATCCTATTATCCTCCTTCCTCAATAGTTATAGGGGACAAGGGCGAATTAAGCTTTGACAGAATTTGTAAGTTAGAAAGCAGAAGAGTAAGTCATAAAAGCAGAACTTATGTCAAAGGAACAGTTTGCCTGTATGAGTCTGGAAAGTCTTAGAAGTTCAGGTTCAATTTTGAATTTCCTTTCTCTCTAGTTCTATATGTAAAGTTTCCCAAAACCTCAAACAGTGCCTGCCAGACTGTGGTAACTCACTAAATAACAGCTGAATGACAGCAGATGAGAATACACTCTAGATTCTACCAGATTAAGTTCTAGCTCCTCCCAGGCAAGTGATTGAACCTCTCTAACTCCCAATTTTTTCATCTGTAAAGCAAAGTAATAACAAATAGAGTTGTTGCAAAAATTACCTAACAAAATTATAGTAGTAATAATATTCCGGTGAACTCTTCAAGCATAGGGACCAGTTTTTCACTAACACAACATTAGTATTGTGACCAGAGAACTAGATGAGGAATAAGAGATGTATGGTTTCCATTAGATGTCATTTTAACATCTGTAAGAGTTGTAGCTCTTCCAGACAGAAGCATATAGGAAAAGAAACACACAAAATTCAGATGATCAGAGTTTGATGATAAAGTCAAAAGAGGTTATGAACAAATATGTAAGGGCAGAATAATTCAATACAGTGTCAATAAAGTACTTTTAAAGCCAAAGATAAAAGCAAAGAAATGTCCTAAGAGAGATAAATAATAATGAAATCTAATTAATTAGTGAAGCAATTTACCTACAATCTTAATGGGGAGTGTGGAATTCAATTTACCCAAATCGGGGGAAAAATTAATTAAATGGCCTATCTTGAACCTAGGAGAGGCCAACTCTTAAAAGATAGGAATTCCTTTTGTTTCTGTGACTCTTAAAGAGGACTTAACATGTTGGTTAGTGTCCAGGGAAGGTCCATCTCATTTCTTGACCAACACCTCTGGTAAATTTGCAGCCAGTCTGCTGAAATAGTCACCCTACCTTGGTTGTGACGGCATGATTTTTCTGTAATGGGTTAGTGTTTTTAACCCAAAGATATTTTAGAATGAAGTACAGATATTAGGTAAATCAAATTTAAATTATTAATGCTTTTGTGTTAAGTTCAAAAATAGTCTTTGTAATAATTGGGACAATCTGCATATATTTGGTATTTAAAATATTTGTGGCTGGGCATGCCTGTAAATCCAGCACTTTGGGAGGCTGAGGTGGGCAGATCACCTAAGGTCAGGAGTTCAAGACCAGCCTGGCCAACATGGCAAAATCCCCTCTCTTCTAAAAATCCAAAAATTAGCCCTATCATAAATATAAAAATTAGATGGGTGTGGTGGTGAGCACCTGTAATCCCAGCTACTTAGGAGGCTGAGGAGGGAGAACCGCTTGAACCCGGGAGGCAGAGTTTGAAGTGAGCTGAGATGGCACCACTGCAATCCAGCCTGGGCAACAAAATGAGACTCCACCTCCAAAAACACTAAATAAATATTTGCAAGTTTTAAAAATGTACTTTATTAAGATCCTAACAGGTTACCCTCTAACATCAATTTAAATGGGTAGTTGAGTAATTAATTGTAGGTTCCTGATGTTGAGTCAAAAGGTATAAACTATATGGGGATGCTTAATAGAACTTATGAATCACCATCTTTAGAAGTTTAATGTATTAGCTTTACTTGGAATGGTTTAAGTATACTGGAAGGTTTTTCTTGTTAGAGAAATTTGAAGGGCTTTAAAAAGAAAATGGAATATATTAAGCTCATAAAAGCAACGTACAATAGTTAAAGGAAGTTTATTAACTAGGTTGAAACTAGAATTGGTTAATTAAGGGAGGTTGGTCCGTTCAATGTGAGTTGAAGACATCAATCAAAGGCTCCCTTGAAAGTGACTGTTAAAATTACCAGATTTATAAGTAGACTAGGATTTGTAATGTATTCATTCAGAATATTTATGGGTGTCTGCTATGTGTTAGGCACTATTCTGGGTATTAGGAATATAGCAATGAACAAAATAAGGGCAAAAACATATCACAATGGGGCCTGGATACATTAAACTTAAGAGCTTTAGAGAAAATTTTAAAAACTAAGTCATTAAATTATTTGCTTCAGTATGTTAGATATTAATGATAAAACAAACTGGCCATATATAGCCTCTCTGTTGCACAGAATTTCTCCTAAGGGACACTAAAAACTCACATTGACAAGTGTCTCTATTCATTCTTTTATCACTAATGCCTCGTTCACGTTTAACTCTCAAAATTGTGTGTAGCTTAAGTGTTGAAACTTCTCCTCTATGTTCTGGAGTTTTTCACATCATTCCCAAAAAAATCTGAGTTAACTAAGATTTTCTTCTTAAAATGCAAATCTCTCTAAGGTTAAAGGCTAGGAGATATTTACATCTTCATGTAATTCAATCAGATTATGTTTTTCCTAACACCTGAGTTAGGGAATAAACTAATAGAGGAAAGAAAGAAAAATAACTTTGGAGGTGAAAATATTTGTGCAGAAAAGGGAAATCTCTGGATTGAGAACATATTAAGGTACAAGGCTGTAGTCTTCAGGGCATTCGTGAGCATGGGCAAACTGGGTGGCAGATATAAAAAGAGTGGTGCAAAAATGCCAAGAATTCTCAACTATTTCAAAAGCAGCTTCCACTCAGAAAAGAGTCTTCTTTCCACTTTCCCAGGTGATTATGTCCTCTCAAAACCCAGAAGTCAAAATGGCTTCGTTAAAAATTTCCATTTGGGTAAATAAAGTTTCTGCAAAAACTGGCCAGGCGCGGTGGCTCACGCCTGTAATGCCAGCACTTTGGGAGGCCGACGGGGGCGGATCACGAGGTCAGGAGATGGAGACCATCCTGACTAACACAGTGAAACCCTGCCTCTACTAAAATATACAAAAAATTAACCGGGCGTGGTGGTGAGCGCCTGTAGTCCCACCTACTCAGGAGGCTGAGGCAAGAGAATGGCGTGAACTCAGGAGGCGGAGCTTGCAGTGAGCCGAGATCGCGCCACTGCACTCCAGTCTGGGCGACAGAGCAAGATTCTATCTCAAAAAAAAAAAAAAGTTTCTGCAAAATGACCTGGAAACTCAAACGATCACTGTGTCCACGGGAAAATGTTTCTTAGTTCTAAGGATCCACTTGCAACCAGTCTTTTAAAACATGACCTATTCGTAAATTGACTATTGTGCTGATAACCAAAACTCATAAAAATCACACCCAGGGCAGTCCCAGCAAAGTGTAGAGAGTCAAAGCCCAGTAATGGCTTAAACTGTAAGTTTACTGGGCCAAGCCCAAAGCTAAGAATTCAAGGAGTTTTGCATCCCATACCCATTTTTCAGCTGCCCTTATGCCAGCAGTTAGAATTCACACACTCCAAAACTTCAGGCAATGCTGCTGGCCCCAGTACCATCTCCTCCACCACCAGCTGACCAGCCCTAAGGATTGTAGCTAACTGCACATTCCCCACGTGGATATTTGGGTAGATGAGCAGGTAGATGATCTGGGGACAGAATTGTACAGTGGTTAACTCCTCAGGCTCTAGAGTCTAAATGAACTAATTTTAAAACCTAATTACAATTCCCTGCCTGGATGACCACAGGCAGGTTACTTAAATTCTCTGCACCTTGGTTTCCTCATCTGTAAAATGGGGATTATAATAATATCTACCTCTGAGGGTTTTAAATGAGATGACACATGTAGAATAACATCATGAGTGATAGAGTGAGTGCTCACACTCACACGTGGGTTCCCCAATTCACAGCAATCACAGAAAAACATTTGTGTCTTCTGGCTCCAGTGTGCCACAAATGTAAAGAGTAATTACACTGACATCTTGGTTGACTTAGGTAACCACTTTCTTACCTCAACATTACTGCTTTGTTTTTTCAACATTAAAGAAACTAAGAAATAATCCAATTTCTATTTGGATTCTGGTCTAATAGCTGACAAGGATTTGGCTTTATTCTAGTGAATAAAAATGTCATGAAAAAGGAGCTATTGAAGAGTTATGAAGAAAAAGTGTAATGCACTAAATGATAGATTTTTTAAATCATCAGATTGTTTTCAGACATTCAGTCCCAAACTGGAACAAACTACCTCTGACAATAATTCCTCAAGAAAATGATTTTTTCTAAATCGATCCATATAAACCAGGCTGAGTTATTAAGGAGAAAAATGCATTTAATAATATAGCATTCGATTGTGTATCATCCAGGAAAGGTGTACTGTAAAAATGTTTTGATTATTAATTGACCGCTGGTAACTTTAGTGTTGTAAATACTTGTATTATATGAGGTAGACAGTTTTAAAAAAACTCTCCATTAGACAGACTTAAAATTTTGTAATAATATTTAAGAAAATGATAACATTATGAAAAAATGAAATATCCGATTAATGCTTAACTTTGTACAACTCGAATATAAACTTTAAAAATATTAGAAATTATAACATTTGAGTGCATATAACGTTTTGTACATTAGGATGAATTGCATGCTGTCCATTTCCTCTTTGCACTTTCAGTCACCTTAAATAAACAAATATATACAGCCTTAACAGAACAACAGTGCATCGAAAGCAAATGTGCATTTTAAATTATTTCTCCTGGCCAAGTCTTTTTTTCACTTAGCATTTTTATATTAGTATTTCTTATCATCCCCATGCTTTCTTTGACAGTTTGTAGTTCTCTGAACCAAACAAGCAACAGGTTTAGATTGGAAGACAGCAAAATCACTTAGGAAAAACTAAAACTTTTTTTAAGGGCTGGTACAAATTGCATTGATTAAACAACTTTATAGTCAAAGATGAGGAAGAAGCTAACTCTTCAAAGGGCCTACTCATGGGCAATGTTTGAAAACAATACTGGTGCAGGCTGGGGGAAAGTTCATGTTTTTGACTATCTGGGAATGGGTATTTCAATTTCACTGTACTCTCTCCAGCTTCCTCCCAGAAGACAAATTCCACCCCTGTCTCCTTCCTTACTGCCTGTTCCCCATCTCCCACCCCAAGCTCAATGTAACACTTGGCTCTTTTCACAGTTTCTCATTACTAAGTTTTAAAAACATTGCCTAACTGATAATTACAATCTGAAACAATTCTTTTGGGGGAGCCCTGGGCTATTGCTGGCTGGTAATCTTTCTGGAATGTCAAAGAGAGGGGAGGGAACTTAGATTTTAAAGAAACTTCAGAGACAGGGACTTGTGTCCCCTTTCATCCCTCCCTTCCCCATTCCTGGCTCCTGGCCTGTCCCTTGATCCCCATCCTCCCTGAGGCCCACCATCTTCCCTCCTGATGGGACTCCTTCTACTTCTTGGTTCCTATTTCCTCCTTTGTAGCTCTTATCTTGTTTTGTTCCCCACTCCTGCCCATTTTGGGAAATCACCTTCCCCTTAGAAGAGCATGTCTGAATTTTGGCAAATTCTGTTGAAAGAAATCAATTAGAATCAGAAAGGGCGTTTGGGTGGGCTACCTCCAGCCTGGGCTAATGCACCTCAGTGTCAGCCCCAGTCAGAGGCAGGCCTTGTGGTTTCTCATTATCCTTCAGGGGGTTCCATTTGGACTAATTCTTGTCATTCCATCCATACCAGTTCCCCTTGCCCCTACCAGAAAAAGCAACAATGAAGGCAGAGACCTGGGCCCTCAGGAGTGAGGTGAAGGTTGCCAGTTCCTGGTACTGGAAGAGGCCAGGGCAAAGCTGGTAAACTCCCAGAGTACACAAATGGGTGAGAGGGGCACTCGTGGGCCCACCTCTCTCAAAGCTCTTCTATAGGCAGTACCATTCCTGATTTAACTATTCCTTTTGCCAGTTTCCCTATCTAACACTTTCTGTGTGGGAGGGCACAAGACATGGGCTATGAGATGGCCAGAGACCCCACCTTCTTTACACCAGTAAAAACCAACCAAACCAAGATGCGGTCAACGGTGATTCTTCCTCCCACATTGTTTCCCTTTTTAAACTGTTACTTTTTCAATCCATGGAGCAGTTGAGAAACGGGTATGCATCTCTTCTCCCCTCCCCTTCTATCAAAACCTGTAAGACACACAAGGAAATCCAAAGCCACAGTAATAGAGAGAGAGAAAAAATAAAACACACACACACAGAACAAAAGAAATCCTCCTTGGCTTGTTTTTCCAGGGTGGCCAGGCAAGGTGTCAAAATCCGTATCTCCCTCTGGGCTGGCAGGTAGAAGGTACTGGGAAAGCTGCGCTCCCTCTCTCCCACCGGCTCTCACGTCCAGGCTGTTCCCTCACCCTCAGCCTCCCCCAGCGCCAGCTTCCTCCTCCTCCTCTCTGCAGCCAGGCCTCTCCTGCAAGACGGACCTTGGCCCGCCTTGGTTCCGGGCCAAGGCAGTGGGAAAGGCACCGCTACCTGCAGCCGCACGACTCCACCACCATGTCCTCGTACTGCTTGTAGACCACATTATTGCCCGCGTCGATGTACAGGATGCTGATGGGAGTCAATTTGGTGGGCACGCAGCAGCTGGGCGGGGTAGAGCCGGGATCCATGGAGTTCATCAGCGTCTGGATGATGGCGTGGTTGGTGGGCTCCAGGTGCGAGCGCAGCGGGAAGTCGCATACACCCTCGCAGTGATAGGCCTCGTACTCCAGGGGCGCGATAATCCAGTCGTCCCAGCCCAGCTCCTTGAAGTTCACGTGCAAAGGCTTCTTGCTGCAGCGTAGCCTGGACTTCTTGCCGTGACGCTTGCCATGGCGGCTGGCGAAGGCCGTGCGCCGCCGCCG
>NW_012102009.1:4579709-4594616 GCF_000951045.1 Mandrillus leucophaeus
CCGGCTGGTGGCCCCCAGGGCGCTGAGGGCGCCTGGCGAAACAGCCGCAGCTCCGCGCCCACCAGCTCTTCTTTGTCTGAGAGCATGGACACATCAAACAAATACTTCTGTCTCCGGAGAGGAGTGTGCGAGAGATCGTCTGCGAGATAAAAAATAATTACAGTCAGTTTCACTTAAGGGGGAGATCAGCCCGGTGCTCTTCGGCCGCCCCGGGAGGAAAAGGGCGGGGAGTGGGGGCAGGTCGGCCAGGGAGTCCAGCTTGCCCGGCCCGGGGCCTGACCACCCCGGCTTCCCATCTGGCTGGTGCATGGCGCGGGGAAGGGGGCGCGCCAGGGCAGGCCCCCTCCTCCGGGTCTGCTCCGGACTCTCAGGGCGGAAGTCGGTGGCTGCTGGCGAGGCGGCGGCGGCCTACCGTGTTTTCCCCCCCAGAAGGCTTCGTAACCACTAATGTGTCCTTTGTGGTCTCGAGCCTGGGCCGTGCTTCCCCCAGACCTTCTCCAGGCTGGGCTGGCTGGTGCTCGTTCACGTCTCAAATGTCACCTCCTCCAAGTAGCCATCCCTGACCACCCTGATCTAAAGTAGCCTCTCCAGGTCCCTATCACAGGACTGGCTTGATTATCTTCCCAGTACTTAGGATTATCTACAATTACCTTGTTTATTTTTATCTCGTTAGTAGTCTGCCTTTCCCAGAAACACTCCGCCCGCCTCCACCAGCCCACAGGAGCTAGGCCGATGTCATAGTCCGCCTTGCTCCCCTCAGTGCCTAGGGCGGTGCCTGACCTGGAGCACACGCCCCTCGGTTAAGTGGGAAACTTCTACCGCAGTGAGTCTTGATCTGGCTCACTAAAATGTCCTGGAGAACTGAAAAACTTCCAGGGCCAGGGCTTGATTCAGCCTATTGAGTCAATGTCTAAGGACAGGACTGGGCATGGGGTTTTTTTTTTTTTTTTTTTTTTTTTTTTTTTTTTTTTTTTTGGTTAATTCCAAGATGATTTAAAGGTGCAGTTCTAGTTTAGACTCACTAGTCTGGGGTAACACTGCTGCCCATCAGGCGGTTTGGGTGGGTCCAACAGTGCAGGCAGAATGAAGAGCTGGTGAGGGATTTATTTATGTATTCACCAATCACTAAACAACAAACAAAAGAGCAATGAAGTTTCAGAAGTATTGGGGACAGGGGGTGAGAAGTGAACAAACACACCTTGCGTCTGTCCATTGAGAACATCCTGCAGTCAATGAGAAAAATATATACCTGGAAGGCAGAAAACCTCAGCCAGGGACAATTAGACACACACACACACACACACACACAGAGAGAGAGAGAGAGAGAGAGAGAGAGACTTTCCCATCTCTCCTCCCACTTCCAATCTAAAATTCTCTCGCTTTGCAACTATTCCTGAAGATAAAAGGTTTGGTCATAAGTGAGAAAAAGAAATTTAGGACAGGTGAGGTAGGGGAGTATAACAGGCTTTTAAAATCCAAGGCAAATTCTTCAGAACCAAGGCAAAACTGGACTTCTTTTTTGACACATTTGTGCACGAAGCCAACTCCACTTCAATGTGCAAGGCGGAAAGCTAACCAGATTTTTCTGGGCTGCCTTCCCATAAAATATTTACAACCTAGCAAATACAAAAATCCCCAAAGCCCCCAGCCTTCCCCAGAAGCTAGTAAAGTTTGGGTCGATTTCAATAGTAAAAGTGTCACTGGGCCCAGCATCCAAGCCTCTGTACCAGTCCAGATGTAGCCCGGGGGCGCTGGCTCTGGAGCCTCAGCCACACCCAGTTTGTACTCGGGGCTGACCGTAGCATTGTCTGGTTCACTCTTACACACATGCCCCAACCTGAGATGGGGTGTGGGAAGGGTTAGAGAGGTGAAAAGGGAAAAGCTGCTGCAGGCAGTTGATTTATGGAAGCCAAGACCTTCAAACCGACCAGGGTCACATTAAAATCAGGGGGAATTCAGCACACTTTCTTCTCCTTCAAAGAAACCTGTGTCTGACAATGCTCAGCCACCACCCAGATCTCTGGACCTACTGCCTTAGGCTTGGCTTCCTGCCTCTCTCCCCAAACTAAGGATGAGATGAGAGCAACAAATCTAAGGCACTTGCTGCACTAGCTAAATGTTGTTAGGGATAACATATTTCTAATCTATATCCACCTGCACAGAACAGTTCTGAAAGGTAATTACTTGTATTATTCTCATTTTACAGATGAGAAAACCAAGGATTGGAGAAATTAAGGTATTGCCAAAAGTCAGACAGCTAGAAAGTGATGAAGCTAAGAGCCACATTTATGTCTATTTAATTCAGAGTTGGAGCATTTAGCCCCTAAGCCCCATTGCCTCTCCACTGTAGTCCAGGTACTAGAGTCTAAAAGTAACCAGAAGTGGCCAGTGTATAAGGGGAAAAGAGTCCAAATTATTTGCAGGGCTTGCTAGGAATAAAATCTAGGCTCCCTTAGGAAATCATTTCCATCTTTGCTTACACAACTCTTGAGATAGTTTGCCACTGGCTGCAGTGCATTAGGCAGGTGTAAAGAATTATGATTTATTTCTCTCTCATGCAACATGGGAGAATCAGCCTGCTTTTGCTTTTACTCTTTTAAAATATATATATGTGGGCCAATAAATGATTAATTTGCACAGCTGAGTTAAAACTGAGGCAAGCATCTGTAGAGAAAGATCTCTTACTGATTCTGCAGCCTTAGGATTTCTGATGATCTTTCCAGCAAGACCAGCCCACCCCTACCCTTTCCAGGTTTCAGTGCAAGAATGCAAATGGGACTTCAGCTAATTATCTGTTCTCTTCCTACACCAGGTCTATCACCTACTTCAAGGGCCCTCACCTGTGTGCATGTGGCCACTCCAGCTCACAGCTTAAAGCTGTGCACAGTTTCACAGGTGCACACATCCGTGTTGTGATCTACCTTCGGGGAAACTGAATGGATGAAGAGTCTGTCCAGACCCTGCAAGTGAGCTTAGGGATATTTGGGCAAGAATTCTACAGCCCAGGTATCTGGAGCTTGGCCTGGAAAAGTGACTCTTAAAGCCACTAAATCTGCAGTGGTCTTTAAATCTGAATCGTCAGCATCTCATAAGCACTTGCTAGAAATGCAAATTCTCTCTGGCTCTAGAGGCTTGTGGTAGGGTCTAGAATTTGCATTTCTAGTAAGCTCCCAGATGATTCTGATACTGCTGATCCAAGGAATTACTCTAAGAACCACTGATCTTAGTGGGGGTTGTCCTCTAGGTTCTTTGAATTCACAACCAAGTAGGGAGGAGCACCAAACAAGGTGCTGCAAAGCATAGGGCCAGGGCAGCATCTAAGGCAGTACTCACCAGGACCAAGTCAATTCTACCTCTCCCAGCCCATTCCTGGCCCCCAAAGCGACCCCCATTTTTTTATCCTTTCAGCCACAAGTTCTTTCCCCGGGTCTCCAGAACCTCTAACCCCTAAACAGAAGATCCAAGAAGGTGGCTCCTCTGTGCGCCTCCCCTGCAGACCACATTCCCCACCTGTCTAAACCTGCATCACAGAAATAGCTCAGAGGAGGCATCCAATCTGGGAATTGAATATAACACCATGCACTGTTACCCTGAAGACACTTCCCCTGCTGCATGCTGACCTGGCATCACAGAGCCTGGCTCAGCTGCCATGAGCCATCTGTGGGCAAAAAGCCAGTCCTTCATACTCCCTTCCACAAGCCTCCTCTCCCATTAAGTCTTGTATAAATGAAGACTGATGTCATCAAATGATCCTCTCTCCCACCCCTTTGACTAAAAAAACATGCACTTATCACTTCAAAATCTGTGGCACTTTCCCACATCCTGGAAGTGAATCCTATGCTTTGGGCCCTTAAATTGAAATTGACCAGAAATACATGGTGGAAACTTTTTATTTCCCTTTTACTTTGCATCAACCTGGTTTGTTACAGCTTATTCACACCTCTGCTAACAGTGTTTGCTGAATATTAGACATACAAACATTTCCAGTTACAATTGCTGGATTTGGGCTTATCTTCTTTCCCTGGCAGGTGCATAGAGAAGGGAGGGGGAAGAGAGAAAAATAAGAAGGAAGGAACAAACCGTGGCATATTAGAAGATACTCCTTCATAATGGTCAACAAGTTGGTAAAAGGCTGAAAGCACTTCAAACATATGTTTCTGGTGTAGAATTTAGGAAAAATTTAAAAGAGGGGAGATGTTGATCAAAGGGTACAAATTTTCAGTTAGGGTGAATATAAGGTAAAAAATAAAATTTTAATTAAAAAAAAAAGAAACCAAGAGAAGAAATGGTATCTATTTGCAAGGTGAGTACCATTGCTCCCATTTTAAATGAGGAAGCTGGCTTAGAAAGGAAAAGGGCATCTGTTCACGGTCACAGTACATAGTTGGAGAAAGTTGGAGTCGCAAACTCCAGAGCGGAAAGGAGAAGATGCCCTCAATGCCAAAGGCCAGACGCCCGGGAACCTCAGCCCCAGGAGGGCGGCATGAGGGAGCGACACGCAGCTGCAGGACTCTGTGCGCCTGCCCACTCCAGGCTGCCCACTCCAGCCCCAGTGCCTTCTGCTGGGGGCTACTTCCTTGAGCTAGCCTGTAGAGGGTTTCCAAAAACCAGAAACTTCCTTTGGTTGGAGGTGGGAAGGGCCCGGCATTGCATTTTCCCAAGACATCTCTGAGATATATACTCAGTTTGAGGTGACTTTTGAGAGTCCTAGTTGGATTTTGTCACTTGCCTGGCTGTGCAGCCACGGTTCCAGCTCTCCAGATTTGCAGGATTCTTGGCACGGCTGACTTTGGGTTTCACGAGATTCCTCCGCGCGCAACTGGCTCTCATCTCTGAGTACGCAGTGACCCCGGACAGTTACTGGTCAGGCGTCCCGCCACGCCTCCCAGCCATGTTCTCCGGTGGCACAGGCCCCGCGACTAGGCCACTGTTCAGAAAGTCGAGAAGATAGTGGACTTTCCCACCCCCAACCCCCAGGCAGGGAGAATCACCCATCTTTGCAAGAGAAACTCTAGGCACCTTTCCCTTATCCCCTCATTTTAGAGCTAGCAGCAGCATTGAGCGCTTGTAGGGCACCACCTTTGTGCTAGGCACGTGCTCAGAGCTTTAATGGTCTCTCACTGAATCTTCACAGCGAACGTCTAAGGTCAGGCCTACTGTGATACTCACTTATGGATGAAGAAACTGAAATTCTAAGAGGTATCTTGCCCATTGTCTTGAAACTAGCAAAGGAACAGGTGTTGAAGGTCCTAATTCCAAGTGCCCTGATCCCAGTCCTGCAGCCATGCCTCTCTACCAGGGTCCTGTTCGGGCAGGCAGCCAGGAAATAGGACATACCTTCATCATCAATGTAATCAAGGTGGGCTGGCTGGGTTCCCCCAGGATTTTTTTCTTTTCTTTACTACAAAGAAGACCTCCAAGCTCAAAATTCATGACTGGGCTTAGAGTCATTTTCTCAACTAGGTCTCTCACCTTCAGCACTGCACTGAGGGGGCAAAGTCCATCAGGTTGGAAATAGAGCCAGGTGTACTGGGTGAATAAAAATGAGCCACCAACCCCTCCCCCTGGAGTGTGAAGGGCTTTAAGGGGAATCTGTGTGCCCGAGGAGATACTCATCCTGAGTCAGGCCTCTGTTGAGATCTGAGCTTTGCAAGCTGCTGATGCATTGCTAGCATTCTTACTGAGATGTGAGTTCAGGAAGCAATCCATACAACTCACCCTTTCCAGGGTGCTCTTTCTTAACCCCAGTGCTCATGCCTGACCCCCCAGCATAATAATCGTAAGAGCAAACACTGATGTAGCACTAAATTTGTGCTGGGCATGATCTAAATTCTCAACTTGTAGTAACTCATTTAATCCTCAAAACCACTTCTGAGACAGCCATCATTCTAAACTAAAAGAGACAGCTTGAGTAACTGGCTCAAGATACTAAGTAGTAGAGCCAGCAGTCTGGCTCCAGTATCTGTGCCACCACCCTAGACATCCTAGCCCTGATCTCTGTGCCTTGTAGAAACCCTGAGAAACTCTTCCATGCTCCCCGTGCCTGGAGGGAGGGCATCAATGCCTGGCCGACAAGAGTCACTCACTTCAGCAGAACTGCAGCAGTCATTCCTTCAGCAGAAGAAATGTCGATGACTGGACTTGTGAAAGAATTTAGGAGGAAACTTAACAGGGCTACAGAGGGGTGCAAATGAGATAAGGTGTGAGAGAAAGACTTCTGAACGCAAATGTCAGTCATTACTGACAATGTGGAACGAGCATAGGAATTTAAAGTCTAAGAGACATAAATTTGAGTCCTGATCTGTGACTTAGTGGCTGGGTGACCTTGGGTAGACTGGGTCACATAATCTCTCCCAGCTTCATATGCCTCAGCTATAAAATGAGAGAACCACCTCTACCTTGCAGGATCATTATAAAGATCAGAGTCAAAGTACTCAGGGATGTGCATGGTATGTAGAAACGTTCAATGAATGCAGCCAATATTTCTGTAACTACTTACATCTTCCAGGGGAAGGTGCACCTGTCCTCCTGTTGACTTCCTTTGAAATCCAGTTCTCTGGACTTCAATCCTTGTGGTCCAGGTGTCTCCACAAGATTCCAGAAGTGAGTGGAGGAAAGGTGCTAGGAAGCATGAGAAAGATGAAGACGCTTCCAGTTCCTGCTTATCTTAAGTCAAGTGAAAGTCAAGGCTCATGGAGGCTGCAGCATCACCTCATCATCCCGATTCTTCTCAGTCCTGTGAGGCCATATCACCACTGCTGTCCCTCCCACAGTGCCAGGTGAATAGACAACCTCCACCTCAGCCACATCAAGGATCAGGCCCTTCTTGCAGGTTTCCTCTTCTGCAGGGGTCAAGGTCAGTGACAGCGCTTGTGCTAACCCAAATGATTGCCAGGCTGGCAGTGCAGCCCTGAGAGGCCTGAGGATCCATTTCTTTCCCGGCTTTGGTATCCTTTAGTGGGGGCACAATCTGACCACAGGGCCAGTCTGGGGTGGGGATAGAGAGGCAGATGTTACTGATCTTCACTGTACAAAGGGCCAGACACATATTGATGGGGAGGGCTGCAATGGAGGACCCCTTGGGCTGCAGCATGAGGCCAGGCCTGGGTGTTTGTCACTTTTGAAGGAAGGTTTCATTGGCAGGTCTGTCCTCAGTGTGTGTTCCTTCTCATCGTACACTCACCAGTCCAGCTTTTCTCATGTCACTTGGCTTCCCCAGAGCCCTCCCCAATAGCTTGCCCTGTATTTCTCCTTCCAAAGACTAGAGGGGTCCAAGGCGAGTCTTCCACGGAGTCTTGGAGAGGCTTTTCCACTCTCTCCCTCAGGCCTCCCAGATGTAGGCTCTTCTCTTCCTGAGGGGCCTGGGCCTTGTAGACTCCACAAGTTAAGTGGTTCTGGTGGCCTGCCTGGATCCCTCGGAGAAATCCCAGTATTGGTATAGCAAGCTCTGGCTCAAGGTGAGGCAAATGAATGAGAGTGGAGAGAAAGAAAAGAAAGGGGATCCTCGAATCCCACTCAACTGAAAACAGCTTCGCACCCCTCACCTCGGGACCTCAGCATGGCCTTTAATGGCCTTAGCTCTAACCCCAGGATGCCTGTTTCTGACAAGCAGTGATGACTAGAGAGGAGCCCTCTCCCCTGAGTGCTGATCACCGCATCAGGAGCTCCAAGGCGCTTTAGGGAAACTTCTTTTGTCTTTAGAGGATGAAACAGATTCATTTACAAAGTAGTTTTCCTGAACTTAGTTAATGACCCTGATGGCCGCGTGCTCTCTTGAAGGGCCAGAGAGGCAAAGCTGAGATCAAGGACACTTCACTGTGCTTCTCTTTTCAACGGGGTCCCATTCTGGGCTCCCGACCATAGCGGCTCAAATCTTAATTTGGCATCACTACAGATGAAACCCAAACCGAAGCTCTCGTACTGTTCCCGCGGTGAGCCCTCCCTCCCTCCCCATCTCACCGCGGCGGCGCACGCGGCCTGCCCTTCCCCGGGGGCCCGGACCTGGGGGGTTGGCTAGGGGCGGCCTTCCCTGCACTGTCGACCGGTAAGTCACCCGGGAGCCCAGGGGAGCAACCAGGTCCTCCAGGAAGGCTAGGGGAGTGGAAATGGAGGAATCCTCAAGCTGCCATCGGAGCTGGAATATGATCGGGAGGCTTGGCTTAAGTTTTGAAATCAAAAGTGGAAGGAAGGGTGTCCATTTTATGCGGCTTCCGCTCCCTGACCAGTTCTGAGGTTGCAGGTGGGGATGAGGGTTCAAACTGGCTTGTAGTCGCGGGGAGGATATTGGACTCAGTGCGCAGGAGAAACCGCTGTGCTGTGCCCTTTAAAGTGCTGGGCCGGGTGCAGCCTGGGAGGAAGGGAGAGCCGCAATCTCTGTCTGCGGCGTTCATATAGGTCTGACTTTCGAAACAATTTAGCAAAATGAGATTCGTGGGCCTTAGTCTATGCCTAGTTAATTTCCCTCCACACTGAGCTTCGGAGCGGCAGTGGGCTGGGAAGTGGAGTGGGAGCTGGACCAATTTGCCTAGAAGTCAGGTTTGAAAAGCAGGCGCACCGATTCCCCTGAACTCCTACGTTATTCAGGGATGCTCTCCGCATCCCACTAAAGCCAATCCCCTGCGCTGCCCCTGTTCCCGCCCTCTGCCCTCTCCCCAGGCTAAACCGGCCTGGGCTAGAGGCCCGCCCCTTGCCTCTTTCACGCCCACTCTCGGGTCCCTAAACCGTGCCCCGCCCCCAGGCGCCGGGGCCACTAGCGCCGCAGCGCGCGCTTCCCTAGGAACGTTGTCCAGCGCCGCCCGCCGCCCGCCCCTTCCAAGCTCTTGCAGCCCCTCACCCCAAGTGGACCCAACCCTCAGTCCCCAGCAATGCTAATGGACTGTCTTAGAAGGCAGAGAACGGCAACCCTGGAACCCATTAGTCCAAGGAGGACCTATTTAATTTCTGTAAACAGGAGATACTATTTAACAGACTTTGAGCTTAAAAATAAACAGCCAGGGCTTGGGGTGGGGGATGGAGGGATGTCAAGCAACGGAATGGCACGGTGAATCCACATTCCGGCATTCCACACCTCGAGGGCTCGGCTCGATTCAGTCCCCTGGTCCAAAGAGCGTCGTTTGACCCGGGTTATTCAATACCCGAGGGGTTATCGAACTAATGCCCTTCCTTTTACTTAAAAGCGCCCAAGGATTATTGTTGATTTGCTCTGGGGCACGCAGTAGTCCTAGCAGGAAACAAAAATTCTTGTTCTGCCCTGTTTCTATCATGCCATCTTCCTCTCCACCTCTCCATCTCATTCCCTTCTTCCTTCTCCCCCACTGCCCCAGAAAGACGTCACCACGTTCCAGGAGGTGTGTAAGAACCCCAAGGACTCCAGCTAAGAAAAACATGTGGTGTTAGGGCCTCCGATGCAGTGCCCTGCGTTCCCCGCGGGTCCAGGTGACACGCATCCTCTCCGGTCGGAAAGAGGAGCTTTCAAGTCCTGATTGAATTGGGGGGTGGGGAGGGAGGAGAAGAGGGATTCGCAAGGCCTGTCGTGATCTGTGGTTTGAGTGACTTTTTTCTTTTAATGCGCAGAAACCACAAGGATGTTTGAGCAAGTTTTTAGATCCCCTCCCCCACCGGCAACTCCACCGCGCAAACTCCCAGAGGCCCGAGAGCCTCCCGCGTTGAGGAAAACGCTATGTCCGTCTCAGATTAGCCTACTTTGCCAAGGAAATTCGCCAAGAATCCCTGCGCAACCTGCGCTCTCGCTGTAGAACATACTAGGTGGTCTTTCTTGCTCTCTTTTTAGAAACTTCTTGCTTTTCCCTATAAGGCAGACCTTAAGGCCTTAAGTATTGGAACTGCAATAACTGATGTTTAACAGCAAGTCAGTGGCTAAGAGTTTGGTCTGTGGCCTTAAATATGCCTTAGTTATTCGAACCAGAAGAGCAAAACAAACTTTTAGTTTAAGACTTCTTTCCCTTACCCCCGGGCTTTTTGCAGGACCTTCCAGTTCACCTGGCTGGAGGAGGACCCTGAACCTGGACGGTGGCGCAAACTCCGTGTCCGCGCCCATGCAGGCGCACCCTCACACGCACACACTTGAACGCTTAGCAAACCTTTTCCAAGGCTGTTCCCTCTTTCCGGGGAAATAAAGCCTAGATTGGAACCTTCTGCCCAGCTTCCTCATTTGGCCGTCTGGTCTGCATTAGTGTTTTTATAAGGGACTCAAACAAATCGAATACAAGGTCACCAAATAATTAACAGTTGTGAATTCCCTCCGTCCCCATTAAAATACTTCCCTGCTTATATTTCATTTTCGGTTTGCCAACGACAACAGGGTACCGGCAAAAACACTGCCGAGTTGATTACACCACTCTGCGGCCCAGGTCCACCCAGAAACCCGCTGTTTTGCATAACATGAGGTACCAGATGAACTTCAATCGCGAGGGAACTACGCAACTCTCTGAATGCCCTACCCACAGCCAGGCTATTCCTAGAATGGTCCTGCTCTGCCCTTTGATAATCACGACCCAGAAGGTGAACGGAGAAGCCAACAAACAATCAGTGGCAAACTGTCCTGACAGTTATTTCTAGGGCATCAAGTTCTTCAAGGATGTTCCCATCTCGTTTTGATTTTTATCTGTTCCTTACCGCCTCCTTTTTGAGAGTATTATTACAATAAGAAAAAAGTAAAGGGTATTCTTATTTCAAAGTAATCTGGAAACCTAACTCACAGTAATAGTCTTAGAATTATTTTGGTTCTCTCATTCTTGAGAGTTGTTTTTTCCCCTTGTTGAAATTATGTGGCACTTTTCACTACATAAACTGAAAGTCTGAGTCTCTCACTCTCTCTCTCTTTCTCTCTCTCTCTCTCTCTCTCTTGCTCTTCCTCTCTATCTCTCAGCCCTGCTGAATTCATAGAACTAATTGTCTGGCTTTCTCAGGCCCCAGGGCTGGGGGTCCAGGGCCCCAGGACTAGTAGCCTTTTAATGAGTTATTTCATGAGCAAATTGTAATTTCACCATATCCAACTTTGTCCATTCTCATCCCATGATGGCACTGAAACACATATGCACACACCTTCTCACCTTTATGGATCCAACATCATTTTAAAAGCACAATATAAGAGCATTTTTTAAAATCAGGGATAACATGGTTTGTGCCTCTGCTAAAATAAGAACAGGAGGCAGCAAGGCACACCAAAATTCAGACCCTCACATCTAGTTTCACTCACACTCCTAACTCGGTCTTAAGTGACTGCAGACAAATTATTAGACTGGGGGAAAATCTTTCCATTTTTTGACTTCCGCTTCTTGTCACCATCCATTAGAAACCACCTCACCCCTTAAATTATCTATGCAGTGCTCTAGTTAAATATGCAGGGTCTCGAATCTTATATGAGCCCCACCTCTCACTAACTGTGTGACCTCAAGCAACTTGCTTAACTCCTCTGTCTTCTTTACTTCACCTGTAAAACGTGGTGGTGATAGCGTTTTCCTAGGAAGTGGTTGTGATAACTAAGCGAAATAATTCATGCAACAAAATTTAGTGCAATACTTGGTACACAGTAAATTTTCAATAAATCGCGATTACTATTACTCCTAGGTGTCTGGAGAGCATACTGAAAGAAGGGACCTGTTTTAGGTTTTTGTTGTCGTTGTTGTTATTGTTGTTGTTGTTGTTATTGCAATAAGTTCTCCTCCTGGAGGATAGGGAGAAGTGGCCAGGGATGGGGTAGTACAGAACTTGCTTTCTTTATAAACCTAAAGCGTCCTTCGTTCACTTTGGGCAGAGTTTATGCCTGCTCTCCCACTCTCAACGATAGGCTTCAGGTGTAACTTTGGGGTTTCCGGGGTACGGAAGGCTTTTTACAGAGCATATTGCCCATGCCTCCTGGACTGGCTTCGGGGCTCCTTTCCTTTCCTTCGCTCCTCCCCTTGGGGGACCCCTGGCTCCTCCGAGCCAGGCCAGCCCCACTCGACGGCGATTTAAACATCCCTTAGGCGAGGCGGCAAGTTAGCGCTGCTGGTCCAGCTCTAGGCGGGCCGCTGCTCTTTCCTCCCCGCCAGGCTGTCCACGCTTTGGGGGAGGGGACCTTAGGGGGTTTGGCGCGGTTAAGAGCCCCACGTGAGAGGGGCGGAAGTCCTCGCCAGGAGCCGGGGATGCGCGGCTGGCGGGTCCCTTCCATCACGGGAGACGAGACACCGTTTGATGTGTTATGACATGAACCCTCAATTAGATCGCTGAGTTGAAACACTCCAATCAGGGGCCCGATGCTAAGCAAGCCCCGGAAGGTCCAGCCTGAGGTCACCGCCGGTGACACATCAAATCAAAATCAGTGAGAGGGAAAGTGAGGCTTTCCCTTTATCAAGCTGGGGCTGCAGCCAGCAACGCACCCCCTCCTCTACGCACCCCTCCCGCCCGCGGCTCCGCACTCCTTCACCCCCGCGCGGCGTGCGACAAGCCGCACCGCCTTCCCAGTCAACGAACTGCCTTTCTTCGCATTTTCTGGGAACCTGGAGACGCCGAGAAGACCGTGCCTTTGAAGCTGCGGTCCGGGTGGTCATGCAGCGTCTCCTCCCGCTGTGGACCGCTCGCATCCCCAGCCCTCGACGGCATTCCGGAGTTGTAGCGGGCCTTGTGGATCTTGGTCCTGCTAGTCTGGAAGCCTTGGCTCGGGAACAGAGGCCTCCCCAGACTCGGTGCACATGCAATCCCTCCTCTATCTCCAGGATCCGGGGCTCACAGCGCAGTGGCGGGGGTGGGGGTGGGGAAGCTACAGGGCAAACTAGGGTAAAGTGATTTCTCGTCTACGCCGGATTTGGGGCCCCCCAAGACTTCTCCCCATCCGTTGTCTTAATGCCACAGGCTTCCGGAGACACCTCCGAACAGCCCTCAGGGTCTTTTGGTCCTGTGCCAAACTCACAGGGCACAGCGAACCAGTTAGGGTGCCCACTTGGGCGAGGGGCGGAGATTCTTGCCACTTTATTCCCAGGCAAAGAAAATCCGCGCCCAACCGCCGGCCAGCCTAGGCCTCTGGCACTTCTCTTGAGGAAGGGCCTCTTGAGCAGTCTTCTCTGAGCTTCCTTAGCCTCCTTCCGCAAGTGTAGTACTGAAAGTGCACGATTAACAGAGGACTTGGAGGCACAGAAACAACTGTAGCAAGGCGTGCGTCGTGGGGAGGGTTGGTGAGCTGCACCGGCAACACGGAGGCCAGGGACTCAGTTGCACCACTACGAAGAAGCCACGTGTCTTTGCAAAGGTGACTTTACTAGTCCTAAAATCACCATAAAATACCCGGCGTTAATTTGCCCTCTGGACCTTTCAGCAGCTCATGAACCTCGCTGACCTCAGGCTGCAGCGGCTAACCCGACGTGGGCAGGACCCTGGAGCAACGAGCGCGACTACGAGTGAGAGGCGGGGACTGGAGTCAGGGAAGAGCCTGGGGCTGGGATAGGGGGGCGGGCGCCGTTAGCCTGCTCTAAAAAGCTTAGGAGATGTGCGAGCACCGAGGGTAGCAGTGGCTGAAGCAGCTTCCGAAACCCGAACCCCAGCGCTGCAAGGTTTCTGGGCAACCCCACTTAACTGGGAGCAGGTCAAAGTTATGGAGCTAAGTCTAGAGAGGATGGAGGAGTGGATATCTGCCTAAATCTCATTTATCCCCTCATTTTCTTCCTTCTCTTTCCCCTTCCTTTCCTTTTTCTCCCTTCCTTTCCTGTCTCCTTCCACATTATTGTCTCTCTCCTTTAGGAGCTGAGTTTCCGATGCCTGTGGATCCTTCCCTAATTTCTGGGACCAGAGGTGGTGCGAGGTTTTCTTGAGGGCACTGGTCACGCTGCAGATCAACGCCGGTGACAAGAAGGGGCCGCAAGGGTTTCCGCAGACACCCACACATACAGGCGCCCCCACAGAGGGTACCAGGGATTTCCCCGACCCCCACCAGCCCCCAGGAATAGCGCAGAAAGAGGAACGTCGCCTGGCTGAGAAAGGTGGATGGGCATACTGGTGTACCTTTGTGTATTAAGTACCCACAACCTCCGAACTTAGCCGTCCCTGTCCCGGCCCGCCCAACTGCTGCTCCGCATCTGCAGAAACCACTCGGGTTGAGGCCTCGGAGCAGCCGGGAGCGCCACGCTGGAGCAAAAAAGCCGCAGGGCGCAGGGCTACAGCCCGGCTGACCACCTCCGCACCCAGCGCGGGGACCAACCGAGAACCCGCGCGGCGTCAGGACCAAGGGGCTGCCCGACGCCACTCGTGGACTAGCTCCTCAGACTGTGGGATTCGCTAGTGCCAGCTTTGCCCAGGGCTTTCCAAGGCTCTCTCATGCCCTAGATCTGCCCCAGCAGCTCAGGCCTTGAACTGCGAACCCAGTATCCCAAGACACCGATTCCATCAGTCCCCATCCCGACCCCTCTCCAGCCGGGTTCATCCGCCTGCTGCCTCCCGTCCTCCTCGTTTCCCCCACCAGCCACCAGACAAGCGGCAACCACGCCGCCTTCTGCAAAAGAGGAAGAAGGAAAGAAGGGAGAGAGAAAAAAAGAGGGGGAAGGAAGGGAGGATTAGAGACGAATAGAATCTGCAGCCGCATTCAGAAACTTACTCGGGCTTGAGAAAAACAATTTAAGAAAAGTAAAAGGGAAGTGTCCAGAGTGGGAAGGGAATTCACAAATGCAGCCTCCGGCGGGAAGAGCGCCCTGGCTGCGGAGCTCCAGCAGGAAGGGAGTCGAGCGTCTTGTTTGCCACTTACCTAGTCCCCTGTCTACAAAGCTGGTGATCGTGTTAGCCGACTTGGAAGACTGGAAAAAGCTGGTATTGATGCCCAGCTTCTCGGCGATGGAGTAAGTCCTGTAGATTGACAGCATGTACTCGTGGGGCACCACGCGCGGACCCCTGCCTGGCGGCTCCTGCGCCCGGGGCTGCTGA
>NW_012102009.1:4595441-4608847 GCF_000951045.1 Mandrillus leucophaeus
CCGTTCGCGCCCCCTCAGGGGCCAGCCCCGAGCCTGAGAAGCCTCTCCGTGGGCCAGGCGCAGGGCCCAGCTCGGAACAGCCCCATTTTCTCGGTGGGGTATCGCTCTCCACAAAGACAGGCGTCTATTCCCGACCCTCGAGGTCAGGCAAAGGCCACGAGTCTTTAGAGTTTGGATCGATGCTAAAAGCTGCTGCGCTCCCCTGCAGGCCCCAGCCTCTCCTCTCGCAGTCCCCAACCTCTTCTGACGCAGACTTTAGCTGCTCCACTTCGTCGTCGGCTCCCGGGATCCTCTCCCTCTCGCGGCCTGTCCCCCGCCTCCACTGCATCCCCATTTTCCCTCTCTTCTTTCCCTCCCGCCTGCAGGACTTCCTCCTTCCCCAAGTTCCTTCTGCATTCCAATCCCTCTTTCCCCAGCCTGCTTTTCTTCTCACACTGCCCTCCCATCTCACACTGTCTTCCCACCCTCTCTCTTCCCGGCCTCCCCCCCGCTTCCAGTGGACCCCTCCCTTTGCAACTCTACCCCAATCTGTTTCTCTTCAGCCCAGCCTCGCCCCATCACGAGTTTCCTTTATCTGTCCCCAGATTCCCCGTGCCTGTCTTCCCCGCCCACTGCCTCGCTCATTCCTGGGCCTGCACGCTGAAAGGCGAGGCAGCGTAGCGCTGCTTCTGTCTGCCACAGTTCTCTGCCCTGGACTGCTATGGACAGAAGACTTTCCCTGAGTATTGATTGGGTGCTCAGGCACCAACCATATAGTACCCTCCTTTAATCGTGCCAACAGCTTTGTGAGGTTGGCGTTGACTATTTTCACCTTCACGGATGGGAAAAAAAAAAAAAAAAAGACTCAGTGGAGACAAGTGACTTTTCCAAGGCCACTCTGCCAAGAGATTATGCAGCAAGGGACAGAATCCAGGCTCCCACCCCAAGCCCAAGGTTCTTCCCACTACAGCATAGACAGTCATTCCTGGCCCAACTTCTCTATTTCAGTTCTTGCTTTTTTCTTCTCTTTATGGTTCCACTTGATCTCAGGTGGCTGCTTCCTCCGCCATGCTACTTTCCGTGTGTGCTCCCAGTCTCTCTAATCTCCTCCCTCTCACTTTCTTCCCCCTTCTTCCTTTTGCTTTTTCATCACCTCTTCTGTCCTGCAGGGAGCACTCACATGACAGCCTGCAGGGGGAGGGAGTTTTGCTGCTCCCCTCATTCCTTTCACTTCCTTAAGGTCTGGGATATGCCCTCCACCACGGACACTGGCCTCCTCCAGGTAATGACAAGCACCCACAGAGAACTTGTGTGTCAGTCATGGTTTGAAGCCCTTCACCAATATTATTTTACTTAATCTTCACAGCAATCCTGAAATAAGTGCTGTATTATGCCTATTTTACAGATAGGGAAACTGAGGTCCAGGGTCACACTACTCCAGAGTCTGGCCTCTTAACCACTGGGCTATTGAGCTTGGCTGCTCTCCCTTGGGTCTCCATGGATGCCCCTTCTGGCCCTATCCCAATTCTACTTATGTCCCCTAGTTTTGGTTTCAAGGTTGTCAAGTTCCGAGACCTTATACTCGAAGGTGCTTTAACTGTAACATTTTCTTCCCTCCTCTCTCTGTGCTTTAAAATGGCTTATTAATATTTACCATAAAAATAAAATAAAAGGAGATGAAACTGAAAGAAAAAATTATTTCTCAGATTCTTGCCACTACAACAAATCCAAATGTTTTTACCTTTTGGGTTCCCTTCCACTCCTTCTTTACTTGTTATGCACATATCCTTTTCATATTATTGCAATCCAGGGATAGATATTACGATGGATTCCGCCCTTGTCACTTAACGTTTTACAACCAAGTCCACTGCCTTCAATGTCTCTCCCCCATGCCTATCAATACAGGTCTTCACTGCCCCTCTGCTGGCCTGCAAATGCCATCCCTGCAAAACCACAGACTCAAAACTCCTCATTTCTCATTTGCAGAAGCAACATTTCCCCTCTGCCTACTTGTCGCCCATGGGATGCACGTGTTCTTTTTTGGCCTGCCCTGTGTCTTGCTCTGTATGTCTGCCTCTCAAGTGTCATCCAGGAAAGCACCCTCCTTGTGATCTATTTCCATCCCTTCCCTCAGGAAACAAAACTTGTGGTTTGTGTTATCAATATTTTAATTTCTATCAGTATGGTGCCTAGTTAACAATGTTTCATAGTTTTATAGTTTCAGACCCTCCATCCAATAAATACTGTATGTTTCCTGCCTGCGGAGGCAACTCTATGTTCTCTCTTCATTTTGCCCACAGCAATTATTATCTGCTACAAGTTATCAGTAAACAGGAAACAAAGTAATGAGCCTATTACTGTGGTTTAGGACCTCTCAGCATGCTAGATGGAGCCACATGGAACAGTAAATGACACTGAAACAGGGACCACAAAGGTCGTCGTCTGTTGTCCTTCAGGATTCCCCTGGGGCTGACATTACCTTCCGTCATTGCTATCAGCCTCAGGTCTTTGCAAGAAAAGTTCTGGCTGGTCTTTGCCTGAAAGGGCTGCAGCGATCATTTTACAGGTGAGGAAAGAGAGGTGCAGACAAACTCAGTGGAGAGAGCCCGAGGTTTTAAACTAGTCAGAAATGTAACTAGGATTAGGAGCCAAAACATTCTGACCCCTAAACGAATGCTTCTCCTGTATTATAAAAATATATTTCAAATATCATGACAATGACCCACAGTAGCATACAGTGTCCGATCTCTTCCTCTGCAGTGGGTATATTTCAGATAGTTTCAGATAGGAATCCATCCCAAAGTTGAGACCACACCAAAGCCTTTGCACTCATGTTCTCTCTCTCTTTCTCTCGATCTCTCTTTCTCTCTCTCTCTCTCTGTCTGTCTCTGTGTGTGTGTGTGCGTGTGTGTGTGCGTGTGTGAAAAATAAAAATACAAAGAGCAAACTACAAGTCCAAATCTGCTTTTAAGATCTTCAAGGAACATTTTGAGTCTTTGAACCAGTGCTACAGAATTTAAATTTTTGGTCTAATCTTAGATTTTCTAGTAATTTCTTAAACAACTTTATCTGTGAAAAATGTTAGAAAGGTGAAAGTTTCTTGAGAAGGTCTGAGATGGGCACCGTGGCATTCTGGTAGTGGTTAGGTTTTTCTACACCAACAGATAGAAAGACATACAACTGTGCAGTATGGTATCTCCTGCCCCCCTGTGGACGCCGAGGGAGTTACCTGTGGAGAACCAAAACAGTACTGGACTGGAGCATGCTTACAGGCACTTTCAAAGTTGAGCAAGGCATAGTGGCATCTATTAACATAATTTTAAGAAATCATAGAGTCATGCCTAAGGTATGTGTATCATTTGGCAACAAAACATCCATAAATGAGAGATCTGTCCACCCAGAGATACAGGACCAAAAGCAAATAGAATTGTCCTCTTATCTCAAATTGGTGCTGGTGTTGTTTTAAAATTGTTATTTTACATTAATCTAGGGAGAGAAGATTCTCTTAAATAAATAGAAGAGTTTATATCTTTTATTATTTTATTTTTCATTCAGGTGTCACTCCAAAGACAACTTTTATAACAATGACTGAGGATGTTGGACTTTGGTATGGACTCTACCTAGCTGTGAAGTAACCATGCTTTAAGGGGCTCTGGAAATATACTCTAGAAAGATGTCTTAGCACCTAAAATTTTGCAAAAATTTCACTTCTTTAAGGTACTTTCTTTATAAGACCCCAGTTGAAATACAGACATTATCTAGTAGGATCCCTCCAGGTTATTTTACTACCACTATTAGCTTCTTCCAAATAAACTAGTAATCCGATAAGACTGGCTAGCTGACACCTATTTGGTCTAAAAGTAATGAGACTTAAGACTGGTGGATTTTGATTATAAGAGGACAGAAAGGGCTGGGCTTTAAATTCTGTTCCTTTGCACTCCTAGAGCCTCTGGCAAGAAGAATAAGGAAGAAACCAATCAGGTGCACCTCAAGTTACTCACACTTGCTTCAGCCTGAGCAGTCCTGCTTTTGTCTGTTTTTTGTCAGCTTCATCAAATTTCATCTGCAAAAAGTCCCTCAGAAAAAGAAAAGAAAATGAAAGCTGTTGGCTTAGAGTACTGGGCAGTGTTCCTCAAAGGATGGTCAGGGTGAAAAATGTGTGAAGTCTTGAGCAGCAGGAGGAAACGTAAAGACTGTTTGCTTCAGGAAAGTGGAAGAAGAGGGGAAAAAAAACACAAAAAACAAAAAACCCTGTGACGGATAAACATAAAATACAGCTTTCCCTTTATCTCTTAGACTGGGAGGTACCAGCCCTATTAATACCCTCTGTTTTCCCTAATTTATATTGAGACCGACTATTCCATTTCTTTTGTTTGTTTCCTTGGCAGAATAATTTACAGAGAAGTTAAATGAAATGAGTTGTGCCAGATGACAGAATACTCTGGGTCTCGGCTTCCCCCCGCCACCAGCTGAATGGGGTCTCAGTGAAAGGCAAATCAGAGATTCAGTCGGTCCCATGCATGCCACCAGAATGACAGCACTGAGATGGGTAGGAATTGGCATTTTAGTTCTGGATATTGAAAGAAGCACCAACACTCACTGGGGGAATCAAAGCAACCCAGTCACTGCCTTTCTTTGGTTCCACTGCAGGGGACATAGATGTCCAACCATCTTGTAGTTCGCCAACACCAGTGGTTCTCAAAGTGTGGCTCCTCGAGCAGCTGTATCAGCATCACCTGAAAACTTGTTAGAAATACCAATTCTTGCCGGGGGCGGTGGCTCGTGCCTGTAATCCCAGCACTCTGGGAGGCTGAGGTGGGCAGATCACGAGGTCAGGAGATCGAGACCATCCTGGCTAACACGGTGAAACCCTGTCTCTACTAAAAATACAAAAAATTAGCCGGGCGTGGTGGCGGGCGCCTGTAGTTCCAGCTACTCGGAAGGCAGAGAATGGCCTGAACCCGGGAGGCGGGGCTTGCAGTGAGCCGAGATCGTGCCACTGCACTCCAGCCTGGGCGACAGAGTAAGGCTCTGTCTCAAAAATAAAAAAATAAAAAAATAAATTAAAAAAAAAAAAAGAAATGCCAATTCTTAGGCCTTACCCGGATTCAGAGTCAGAAACTCTGGTGCTAAGGCCCAGCAATCTGTGTTTTGACAAGCCGTCAGGGAATTCTGATGAACACCAAGATTTGAGCACCTCTGGCCTACACCATGAAACAGGGGCGAGTTACCTGCCAAGAACTTCAAGAAATGCTTTGATTTTAAAGGGAAATGCATACTATGCCATTTTATTTTCAAATTAATGATTCTCATTCCGAATGAGCAAATAATTTTCATTCTCCATGTGAACCAGGTGTATTTAATTGCCTACAGCCATACCAGGCCAAATGTGGCTAATCTGCCTTGATCTCTAAAAGTAAGTGGAATTGGGCCTGTTTATAATCTGAAAGAAAGACAGAAACGTCATCAGAATGAAGTCGACTGCAGACATCTCTTATACACTATGGATGTTAAATGAGGGGCTTCAAGTCATGGGTTCAGATCTCAGCTCTGTCACTTCCTAGCTACGTGAATTCAAAACCTTCTGTGAGTTTTGTCACCTCAAATAGAGGTGAAAGTATATCCCTCTAAGGTTTTTTGTGCAGATTATACATTAATGTATGTAAATTCTTACCACAGATATAAGTAAATATGGTGCTTATTAGTCAACTATTTAGATTTTTTAAATATTGAAGAATTCTTTGTTAATTTTAGTAGTTCTCGATCTTGATTTTTTTGGAGTTACACTTTAAATTTTTAGTTTAACTAGCTTTTACATTCTCTTAAAAATTCTTTTTTTCTTTAAGTGACTTCTCTAAAATGGCTGTTTGCTTGACACAGCAAGGTTTTTACTCTATTTCACTGTGAATTTGGGGCAACACTTTTCTTCTGTAATGATTTGACATGTTTTATGCTTGTCCAAATATTCTAGATTAAAAACACATTGCAGTTTGCTAATAGGTATTGGGATACTTAAATTGAACAGACGAAGTGCCTTCTCAAATGAGCATCTAGGGTGCTTATGAGAGTAAAGATGATTAAATTCTAGGAATGATTTGATCCTTGCCAAATCTTGCATAGAGAATAACAATCATATAGGAAATTGTCTTTCCTGTTTAGGATCAGATTTGGTTTGAAAAATTACTACCAACTTTGTAAACATTAAAATAGAAGCAATAAAGATGTGAAATTTCACACAGGGGATCTACAATGTTTGGATAATTATAAGCATATGGCTACTTTACATGAGATCTCTGTTAAAAGTGTATTTACTAGGGCTCTGGGAAAACAGAGGTTCTCAAATTCAAGGTTTATTTACATACACTGAGAATGTCACATTTACTATCAATTTATCATAATCTATTTTTACTTCAGAGCTCTAAATAGTATTAGCAAAATGATAACAGTATCCGTTGTTTATTGCTCTCTTGTCTATTAGTTAATTTACCAGGTTTTACTCATGAGAGAAATGGAAAAGAGCAATTAAGTTTCAATCAAACGTGTCAAATGTTTTCTCGATAATTTTAAAATTTCCTATATTTTATGTTAATATTTAGGGCATATGCCTGTGCGGAGTAGTTTCAATATATCTTACTCAAATAAAAATGATTGATGTAACAATTGTATGTGCTTTTTAAAAAACAGTACTACAATGTGTCTGTTTCTAGGAATTAAAAAAACCCACAAATTTGTTGCCTATTTGTTTAGAATTAACTAAATAAATACTTTAAGTCTTAGAAATGGTTGAAATTTTATTTTGAAATGAGTAAGTATGGGATTTAAGAGTTTGAAAAGTCAGGATAAACCCTACCTTTCTCAAAAAACCTTTCTGTGACTTTTCTTCTCAAATGCTAAGATTATGAAATGTCACAGCTGCAAGTTATAATAAGTTGATCTTAAATACAAAGTACAGAGATGGAAAGTAGGATAGTGGTTGCCAGGGGCTGCGGGAGGAGGAAATGGGGAATTCGTATTTAATGGGTACAAAGTTTCAATTTGGGAAGATGAAAAAGTTCTGAAGAGGACAGAATTGACGGTTACACAACAGGGTAAATGTACCCAAGGCACGGAAATATACACTTTAAGAATGGGTAAGATGGTCAACTTTACGTCGTATCTATTTTACCACAATAAAAAGTACACAGATTTAATAAAAATTTTCCAAAAAAGTCCACTTGCAAAATATATGCTTAAAGACAAAACTTTTTTAGACAGCTTTGTTGACAATTTTGGCTTTTTCATTTCACCGCATAGACTTTGTTAATAAGCATAACTGAGTGTTTTTTGTTGTTGTTGTTTATTTACAGAAATGTCAAGGGGAATGTTTTGTTAGTCCTTTTGAGATGAAAACCTGACTCTGTCTCTCCAGCTGTATCATGTGAACCATCCTGAATTTCTCACTTTAATTTTTTCCTTAGATAAGACTGTTTCAGTAAATATTAGAATTTGCTAAGCTATTTTATTAAAGGACTAATAAGTGAAGGAGATTTTTTTTTTTTTTTTTTTTTTTGAGACAGAGTCTCGCTCTGTCGCCCAGGCTGGAGTGCAGTGGCGCGATCTCTGCTCACTGCAAGCTCCGCCTCCCGGGTTCACGCCATTCTCCTGCCTCAGCCTCCTGAGTAGCTGGGACTACAGGCGCCGCCACCACGCCCAGCTAATTTTTTGCCGCCACCACGCCCAGCTAATTTTTTGTGTTTTTAGTAGAGACGGGCTTTCGCCGTGTTAGCCAGGATGGTCTCGATTTCCTGACCTCGTGATCTGCCCGCTTCGGCCTCCCAAAGTGCTGGGATTACAGGTGTGAGCCACCGTGCCCGGCCTGGAGATTTTTTATTTTTATTTTCATTTTTATACTTTAAGTTCGGGGATACATGTGCAGAACGTGCAGGTTTGTTACATAGGTATATATGTGCCATAGTGGTTTGCTGCACCCATCAGCCTGTCATCTACATTAGGTATTTCTCCTAATGCTCTCCTTCCCTGTGATGGAGATTTTTAAGCACCGTATGAAAAATTGATTATATAAGTTCCTGGTGTGCCCATTCCAATGTTCAACAGGCCTCCAAGGAAGGAAAAATTCTGAAATAGTTAAAATTTTTATTTTTCCTCTTTGCTTTCTCTTTCCAGAATCATCATGTTCCCAGTGTGTCTTTCTCTTGACTGTCAATTAATGCCTAGTATCTACCTCTCCAAGAGTAAATTGATTCCAGGCTTAAGTTTTCAAGAAATATATGTGTTTCAACAAAATGTTATTGATACCAAAAAAGTATTCAGGTCAAAAATCATGATGCCTGAGTGGTGGTGGTGGTGATCCAGGCACAATGACAGTCCCATATGTTTATGTGGCTGTATTCCTTTCTTGGAATCTTGCCACATTTATGGTGTACATGTTACAATCATGGCTCGTGAGGGCAGGACAGGACTATACAAATCACACGGTCCAGCCCTTTCTTTTAGAGATGAAGAACTATGGCTGTAGAAACTGGTAAGAGACTTACTAAAGCTTGTGAAGTTCATCAAGTTGAGAGTCCCAGCCCCCAGTCACAAATCCAGAACTCTTTTTAGAACACCAGCACTTTTTCCTGTACTGTTCTCCAAAGAGTATCCATTTGAATGTCCGTCCTTTCCAAAAAATTTGAGGACTGTGAAGATAATTTTCATGCTTTGCATATTTTTAGATATTCCCCTCTGAGCTGGGTAAGCATGATGTAGAGATATTCAGGTACTTGATATTTACAGGTGTCAAATACAGGTATTTACATACTTTAAATGCTGTAAGGTTTACGCCACTGGGTGAGGCACACATGACATAGTTATCAATCTGTATCATCTATTTAAGTATCTGTGTTGACATGAATTGACCTTCACTTTCTCTTGTCCTCTATCTCCTGCACAGCAAGGACAACAGGAATTATAATCCATATAGAGCAATTTGCTTACTTGAAGACTATTATGAACTCATGACCAATTTTTCCTTTTCTGTCTGAATAATTTTGGCTGCTTTAGGTGTTTCAACAAGACTTTATTTGTTCAAAGTGCTGCCCTCCTATAAAGGAAGTTGTGCAACCTAATCTAAACAGATTTCAGATAAAGCCATGGGTTCACCTCTACACATTCTCACTGTAGAAAAAAGTCACAGAGGTGGAGGTTAGTGCATTTATAATTATTGAGAATGCTACCATTTTAATATTAAAGAACAATCAGAGTGGCAGGAACAGTGGTGAATCCACCCATTAGCAATTTAAAGAAAATAAAAAGGTGTGAGTTAGGAGTTGGCCTCCTGTTATTTTCCCTTCCCTAGCTCCCTGAGACTTTCCAATCCAGCAGGGCCTCTCTCATCATTTGCTCTCTTTCTTCTCTCCTTAGAGACTAGCTGTCTTCCTCTCCACTCCTGGTTTCTCTCCGTCTTCCTCCCTCTTTTCATTCCCGCCTCCTCCTCTTTCTCCCAGCCTTTACTTTTTCTCTTCCTCATTCCAGCTCTCTTCCTATCCTTTCTCTTCTAACTAGCTAACATCTGGGACTGAAGCACATTTTAAAACTTTCCATTCACATTGACCCTAATGGAAGGACCAAATGAATTGAACCTTATATTTTCCTTTTAAAAAAATTCCTACCAGTTGAAACTAATCTACTTTTCCTTTTATTTAAATGTGGCCCTTGATAGATTTATTTTCCCACAGTGGTCCTGAAAGGGGGAAAATTTTTTCTTTAAACATTGTCCGTCCCATAAGGATTTTATTATTTGGTATTTGTTTAAATATGGCATCAAATAAATACAGATTCCTTCCTTGTATTGGTGTGTTTTTATGGTTGGGTGTAGTGTAGCCAACACTACAATTCCCTTGCTGCACTTTTTGAAGGTTCATATGGCTGCCATGCATTCAGTTTGACCCTCTCTTAGAAGTTAGCTCATATCTTAGCAATATTAGGCCAGTATGTAACTTGCCAGGACTATCATTTTAGGAGTGTAATATAAATTAATAATATCTGAGATTATAATTTTAATACTATAAGCCTCTTCCATAAGCATTTTGGCTTCTGTTGGCACTCAAGGTCTGCTTTAGGTTTTGTTTGTTTGTTTGTTTGTTAGAGACAGGGTCTTGCTATGTTGCCCAGGCTGGTCTCAAACTCCTTGCCTTAAGTGATCTTCCTGCATCAACCTCTTGAGTAGCTGAGATTACAGGCATGAGCCAATGCATCTACTGTGGCCAATACATTGTAGCCCTAACTGCATCTCCCCTTATTTCTAAGCAGAGATCTGGCAATTGAGCCACATGATGTTGTGGATCCTTCTAAGTCTGCATGTGTTTTCTGGCCACCTGTTTGTTCTGCAAACACATGTGCCTCATCTGGAAGGCTGGCCTGCCTGCCTCCTCTCCACCATCTGCACCTAACTGTAACAGGCACATTTTATGGCACCCCCCTCTGCCCTAGCTCCTGATGTGTCCTGCAGGACGGGTGTATGTAGATCTGAAAGATAAAGAAGAAAAATAAACCCCTTGAGTGATTTTATCGGCTTTTCTGCCTTCCATGTTCTCCGACCACCTCTGAACATACATACATCTCTTCCCAGAGTAAGAAGCAATGGTTGGGGTTTTATCCTATTAAAGTAACAGTTCTCTAGAGCCATGTAGCACAGACTTCTCCCAAAAGAACTATAGGTAGGAAAATTTAGTGAGACTACATTTTGAGAAACTCCTAACCACCATGACAAGAAGAATCACAGAAAGTCAGATCTTAGAAAGGCCTAAGAGATCACCCAGTATAATTGACTCAAAATAGACAGTGTAGAATAATGGTTCAGGCTACCCAAGCACAAATCCTGCTGCTACCATTGAAGCTATACACCCTTGGCATCTTACAGAATTTTTTCTGTTCTTAACCCCTTCTATAATGTGAGGTCAACATGCCATCTAACACAGAAGTTTGCAGTGAGGATAAAATGAACTAATGCATGTAAAACACTCTGAATACTGACTGGCACATAGAAACATCTTACTGTTAGTAATATTATTATTTTACAGATGAGAGGAATGACGCTCAGGGTTAGGTTCTGTGCAGAGTCTCACATAGCGACAGAGCTGGGTTGAAAAGCCATGTCTCCTGACTACCATTCAACCAGGTAATAAAAGGGTGGGTGTTCATGAACTTCACGAAGTTCACAATGAGTTTTTGCAGGATGACTAAACAGATTTTAAAAAAGATTGAGGGTACTGATCAGAGAGCAAAGCTTACAACTGATGCCTTCTAATCACTGTCCAGGCATGCTGGATTGAAAACAAATGGACAATTTCAATGTGGTGATGCAATGCCAAATGCTCTAGATTGCAGTTTTTCACAAACTGTGGGTTGTGACATAGTAGTGGGTTATTATATCAGAGTAACGAATAATGACCACAAATTTTTTTTTTGAAGTGAAAGAATGGAATAGAATAAAACAGAACAGAAGGAATAGAATGGAATGGCATGGAATGGAATGGAAAGGAATGGCGTGGAGTAGAATGAAATGGAATGGAGTGGAATGGCATAGAGTGGAATGAAATGGAATGGAATGGAGTGGAGTGGAGTGGAATGGACTGGAATGAATCAGAATACCTTGAACATAGTACAAGTGTTCTTTTGGAAAATTTGTTTGAGTGGTGTGTGTGTGTGTGTGTGTGTGTTGTGGGTTGTCCATAAAATTCTTACTAGAAATGTGGTTAATTTTTTTTTTTTGAAAAACATTTCTTTAGAATTGTTCTCTAACTCTTTTTAGCATGGTTAGATATATAGCTAGAAAATTTGTGAGGAACAACCTTCTTAATTCCTTTGGAATAAATGGTTTCATCAACAATGGCCTTTTATATTTATCCTCCCCGGGATACTCATCTGCTTCAGCCACCTTACATTCCAGGCAAAAGAGCCAGGAGAAAGGAGGAGTGAGGGAAAAGTGTATCTGCAGGCAGAGGCTGCTCATCGCTACCATTTTCTAGGAAACGATTACTGTGGCTGGCTGGCCAGGTCAGAGCCCTGACCATAGCCTCCAAATTTCCACAAGGACAGGGTGCACTGGCCACATGATTGATGGCTGAAAAAATATTAACAGCATCAGCTTAAACGAAAGAGGGATTAAAAGCTAGAGTCAGTGTCTCTGAGGACAGAGCTCACCCAAGGAAGCCCGTTAAACAAACTGATGTTTCCTTAAAAGTTGTCTGCAAAATGTGCAAACTGACAAAATGTTTACAGAATCCCTAGTACTCCACCAGCTAGGTTTACCTCTGGCAAATCACTCTGATGACTCTATAATTACTACAGTCCTGTGGTTATCTTTCTTATAAAATGGCTGGAGATGAAAGAAAACCAATAACTGAGGCCAGTTAATTCAAGCTGCCATTCCCTCCCACAAAGAACTGAAGGAGATCTTCATGGCAACTGTTCAACGTGATTTTTTTTTTCGTTTGAGACTCTCTTTTATAAAACTAAAATATACAGATAGCAAACTTAACCTGGTTATTTCTTGTCCTCTTCTCCTGCCCCCATCAAATCACTGTTCTTGAAACTTATTGGTTTAGAAAAACTCAACCCAGACCAGTTAGCCTCAGGGTACACTAACATGCTTTTGAGCCAGGTAGTTGATAAATTTAAAAGCCTATGGGAAAACGCTAGCAGCGTGCCTGAGAGTATCATGACTCAAGGGCCAAACATGTGTGGGTGCCGGTCAATCTTGCCACCTCAATATTTCTTTAATCTTTCACTTTAAAGTGTCTGCAGCTTCTATCCCACATAAGTGGGAAAACTAGTATTCTTTCTGTCCTTGGTATTTCTGGGGATTCTTGGAAGATGATGTTTCTCCCAGTTTCCTCTTATTCCAAACTTATGCTGAATTTTCACTTTCTTCTGTCCTTCTATGACCATCTCTTCTTGCAATCTTGCCTTGAATGCAGTTGTCATTGTTTTCGCCTCTGGCTCCCCACAGTACACAAGAATGCCACCTGTGTAAGGCAGCTACTGAAGGTGGAAGCCCAGCAGATGACTCAAAATCCAACATTAGATTTTTTTTTTTTTCTCTGAGGCGGAGTCTGGCACTGTCACCCAGGCTGGAGTGCAGTGGCTCGATCTAGGCTCACTGCAAGCTCCGCCTCCCGGATTCACACCATTTTCCTGCCTCAGCCTCCTGAGTAGCTGGGACTATAGGTACCCGTCACCACGCCTGATTAATTTTTTGTATTTTTTAGTAGAGACGGGGTTTCACCATGCTGGCCAGGATGGTCTCGATCTCCTGACCTCGTGATCTGCCTGCCTCGGCCTTCCAAAGTGCTGGGATTACAGGCGTGAGCCTCCGCGCCCGGCCAGATGTCTTTCCTTCCTTCCTTCCTTCCTTCCTTCCTTCCTTCCTTCCTTCCTTCCTTCCT